>NW_020665065.1:11302412-11611476 GCF_002925995.2 Terrapene triunguis
CTCCCCCCGGCGGCCAGAGCGCCGCGCTGCCCCCCTCCAGGTGCCGCCCCAAGCACCAGCTTGGTTGCCTGGTGCCTGGAGCCGGCCCTGCCTTGGGGCCCGATCCAAAGAAAACCAGAGTCAATGGAAAGACTTGTATTGTCTTCATTGAGCTTTGGATCCAGCCCTTGGAAAACAGACCCAAAGGGCAATCAGTGCTGTGCAAAGTGTCCAGCAGGAGAAGACAAAGCTCAGAAGAGGCTGCTGATCTAAGAGAACCCCGACCAAGGGCCAAAGGATTCTCCTGCTACACCAGCCTCCCCTCAGAGTCAGTGCTCACCTCCAGCTGCAGAATTTGACCTGGAGCCTTGGAAGCTGCTTCCTCAGATGACCTGTCCTGTGCCGCTGGGTCTGGATTTTGGCAGAAGCGGAAGGTCTCTCTCTCCTACACACACCCGGCCTTTTATACAGTTTCTAGCCCCTTCCCTTCCCTTCCTGCTCTGGGTCTGTGCCATCCCTGGGATGGTCTATATCCGGATGGAGCCCGTGTGTGTTCACACTACCAGGTGCTCACATGTGTATCATCTTCACTCTTCTCCACCTATCCTAAAATATGATCCTCAGAGGCACCATACAGTCCTCTGCCAGACTGTGATGCCCTGTAGCTGTCATTATATGCCAGGGCCTTCCAATTCGCCATGCCCCTTAAGTCTACCTGCAGCTCCTGCAGAACGAGCTGTGCCTGTTAATATAGAGCCTAATCCTGTATAATTATTCCCCGTTGTCCCACGTGATCATTTCCGATTGCCCTCTCCCCTCGGACCGGATGTGCCCGTTCACCAGTTACAGAGCAGAGACAACTGAGGAGCCTGCACTCAGCTCTCACCCGGGTGGGGGAACACACATGGCTGGGGGCTCACGGAGCTTGTGCATTTGTGGAGCCAGACGCCGGGATGAGTGGCTGGAGATTCAGCTGTCACAACCAAGTCCCAGTATTTGCATCTGATTTGGGAAGCCCACAAGGCTCCCTTATCCCAATGCCCCACTCCACATCTCTACTCCTTTGGCCCTGACAGCAGCAAAGCCTGGAAATCTCGCCAACAGGCTGGGGCCTTGAGCAGCAAGACCTGTTGCCTCTTGAACTCAAGGGGGTGCCACGGCTCTAACTGGGTGCACAGATGTCAGAGTGCTCGGAGCCTTCTCCCCAGGGATAAAGCCTGGAGCTCCCTCTAGCTAAGCCACTCAAAATCAGCCACCCCATGCACTGGGCAAGTTTTAGCACCGGAACAGTGGGGAGGCACCGATGCAAGAAGAGAACACCGATGTCATCAACCTCCTGACCCGCAGCATCCTTGTCCTTACAGGTCTAGCTCATCACCGGAGCGCTGAGCACCTGACATTCAGAACCCCTGGGAGGTAGGGAAGCATTGCTACTGCTATTTAAAAATAGTAACGCCAGTGAAACAGAGGCATGGAGAACATAAATAACTCTTCCTCCCCTCCCCCCGCCCCCGCGCTGCACAGGAAATCTGCGCCAGAACTCGGGCTTGAATGCTGATCTCCCAAGGTCCAGGCTAGTGTCTCAATCTCAAGACCACCCCTCCTCATGCTGTGCCAGTCCAGTGCTGCCCTCTTGGCTCTTCTGCTGCACCCTCCCCACCCCGACTCTTCTGTCCTACGGCCTCCTCTGACTCTCAGCGGCCCTGGATACTGGCAGAGCAGCATTTCATTGGGGGCCTACAGGGAACGTAACCTGGAGTCTCCAGAGTGTTGTGACGATGCATACATCCACTGAGCCCCTCTAAGAATGAGCATCATTCAGATGTTTTTCGCTATTCTCGCCTCTCAATGCTGCCATTAGGGTGGCAACAACTCAGGGAGGTAAGCTCTGGCAAAATCATCCTCACAGAGTAGCCACTACCCACATCTCCTCCAGTCAGCCGCTAACCCAATCTGGCAGCCCCTTCCATGCCCCTACCGAGTCCTGGCCATCATCAGAGAGACAAATATTATCCCACTGCCAGTGGCAGGTACTGCATATGTCCTCTCCTGGGTCACGCTGCACCAGTCCTGTTTTAGGGAAATGCTTGAAGGACACCATTGTTTGCACCACTTGGCATAGCCCAAGGTACCTCTGGTGCTATCCCATGGGCCCTTTGGCGGACCGCCAGGCCAATGGATCACCAGCACCACATAAAACACTACTGCGTTTGCCCACAGCAGAACAGCTGCATCCGGCGCCAGCAGTGAAGAGGTTAAAGTGGTTTTTAAACAGGCAGAGTCCCACCCTCACAGCCAACACGACCCCCAGCGTTTGCATTGGCGTTACAGACCCTGGAGCTTTCCAGCACAGACCTTCCCAAGCTGGGGTCTCCAGTTACATCCAAGGCTGCCTCATGTCCTGGCTGTTCAGGCAGAGGAATTGCCTCCAGCCCAGCCAGGCAGATCCCCCAGCCAAGAGCCAATGCTGGACACTCAGGAGAAAGACTTCAGAGTCTGACAGGTGAAAATCAGCAGCCGTTGATTTAAACCAGGTGTAAGAACCATGGAATCAAACATCATGACCTGCCCTCTTCTATCCCCCACCAAGGGAATCCATCGTCTGGAGCCCATTACCCAGGAGATACCCCACCCTATCAGCCACAGCCCTGGTAGCTAACACAGGAGCAGTTCAAAATGACCCATCCTTGTCTGAAGTGTCATCAAACCCTCCATCTTGTGCACAAATGGGCTGCATCATCAGGGACACATTGTACCCTCAGCACTGGGGATGCTGCAGTCCTGCCTGTAAACCACCCCAAAGCAAACCCCTGCCATGGTGAATCCATGACCCACAAACAGATTCCACCACTCCAGCTCCTCAACTTAAATACAGTCTCTCCACACCAAAAATGCACCCCAGGGGCTCTAGCAAAGCTCGCAGGGATTCAAAAGTCACCCAGAGCCCACCTAGATTCTGGTCGTAGCTCAAACCAAGAGCAATAGATTACAGAAGGGAAGCCAGTACCTTGCATCCACAAGTCACTGGGCTCGAAGTCCATTCCAACCTACACAGCCGAGATGGGAATCAGGAGCTTTTTCCCCGGAGGTCCTTGATGGACACAGCGCGAGTCTGATGAGTTCCCTTCACTTGGTGAAGTCTCTTTGCCCTGAGGAAGGGAAATGAACGGTTTATTATTTATCCAGCCGCTGCATAACACACGCCCAATCAGTGCCCTGACTGGGTACCAGTGGCGACCCGCAGAACTCAGCACTCGCTCAGCCACAACAAGCCAGCTGGGGGAGATGTAACAGACCTGGCCCGTCCTGGCATGGCACAGCCATCTTGTGAGACAGCCAATCAGAGGCCAAGTTACAGACCCTTACATGATCACCAGTCGGGTACTGAGCCACAGATCTCATGCAGCCATGAGACCATCGCACTCTAGGGAAGAGCTGGGTAATAATATATATGGAGATATACCTATGTCATAGAACTCGAAGGGACCCCGAAAGGTCATCGAGTCCAGCCCCCTGCCTTCACTAGCAGGACCAAGTACTGATTTTGCCCCAGATCCCTAAGTGGCCCCCTCAAGGACTGAACTCACAATTCTGGGTTTAGCAGGCCAATGCTCAAACCACTGAGCTATCTCTCCCCCCTACAAAGATACAGGCCCTACTACCATGCCACATGCTGAAAAGGGCTTCCCCTGTAACCTCCTCAGCAGTGTTTGCTGCCCCCGTACCACAGCAGTTCCACCCCCCGAAACTTACAGGTGATTCACTATGACTTGTATTGCAGAAGCATGGCTCTACTGTACAAGGTGCTATACATCCACACAGTGACAGAGAGCCCCCAGCCCCACAGAGCCTGCAATCTAGCCAGAAAAGAAAGTACAGTAGAACCTCAGAGTTGCAAATGCCTTGGGAATGCAGGTTGTTCATAACTCTGAACAAAACATCATGGCTGTTCTTTCAAAAGTTTACTGATGAACATTGACTTACTACAACTTTAAAACTTTACTACGCAGAAGAAAAATGCTCCTTTTAACCAGCTTAATTTAAATGAAAGCACAGAAACAGTTTCCTTACCTTGTCAAATCTTTTTTTAAACTCCCCCCCCCCCCTTTTTTTTTAAAGTAGTTATGTTAACACAGCACTGTATTTCCTTTTTTTCTTTTTTGTTTTTTGGTCTCTGCTGCTGCCACATTGTGTACTTCTGGTTCCAAATGAGGTGTGTGCTTGACCAGTCAGTTCATAACTAGTGTTTGTAACTCTGAGGTTCTACTGTATCATTATTTGCAGTTCACAGGGGGGAGAACCGAGGCACACAGAGATTAAACGACCTGCCCAAGGTCATAGAGTGACTCTGTGGCAGAGCCTGGAACAGACACCAGATCTCTCAAATCCCAGACCACGGTCTTCAACACAAGGCCACCCTTTTCTCAACTCTAACTTCTCTTGGATCTATTACTCCACCCCTGCTACATTTCTTGCCCTCCTTCCCTCACATGCCAGGACCGTAACCACGTAAGCCAATCACAATCCATATTCTTCTTTAGAGGGAATACAAAATTTGAACAAACTTTTACGTTCTTTACCAAAACAAATCGAAACAAAAGAAAGTTCCTGCCACAATATTTGATTGGAGCATCAGGCTGATCTGGGAGGTGGGATTTCTAGGCTAGGGTTTTTTTTTTTATTTCCATCAGATAAAAATAAAATCAGCAAAACAAAAGGGGGGTTGTTGAGATCAATTCGTGATAGGTGCCGGGCCAAAGAAAATGGAGCCAAAGAAGTCAGAACCCTGCAACCAGCAACCTTTGTGTCAATTTAAGCAAATATTGTGGCGTTTCCATGGCAATCCCTGTTTTGAATATCCACTACACTCATTTTTTAAAAGGGCTTTTCCTGTTTGCGTTTCAACTTCCAAACCTGTAAATATTTTCAGCCTTAGCACATACCAACCCCCCCCACCCCTGAAACCAGAGATGCTCACAGCTGGGACACAGAGTCCCCTCTTTGTGATGACCCAAAGTTGTGAAAATTCCCACCCAAGTGCTGGGTTAAAGCAACGTTTGGTGCCTGGCTCCCGACCCACCGATGCTGGCAGTTTCAGCACTGGGGCCAGACCTTTGTCTTGCTCTCTGCATGACGCAGCAGCAGGTACAGGAGCCTGTTTATTTTCTTTGACAAAAACTGATAAGTGAAACCAGTCCTCACACACATACGGTGCTGAAAGCGCTGGGCTGAGCCAAGCATAGTGCCAGCAAGCATCCTCCATCCAGTACAGCTCACACCGGACCTGCAGCCTCCTCCACTAACCCTACTGCACAGAACTCTGTCCCCAAAGAGCCCCACCACTGCACCCCAGTTGTGACCTGCAGCACTCCTGCTATTCCAGGGCCTAGTCTGAGCAGAAGCTGTCAATCACACTGAATCGTGCCACACAGTAGCAGGCACAAGGGGAACTAGGAAGAGACCAACTTCACCCTCTCGTGTAAGGATTTGAACTCATGTCTCCAAAAAAAAAGCTGAGTGCAGGTTTGCACACAGCCAAGACCTAACTCTGGGCTCCTTGTCTCCAGGAGAGCACACAGCCTGTCACTCCCTGACAAAGGGTCCCCTGGACAAGTGCGGTATCACTTGTCAGATCTAAGCACAAGGACCCTGCCCACGATGCACAGAGTACCAGCACATCTGGGAAGGAATGCCCCACTCAGCAGGACCGCAGGTGCCCAATGCTGCATGAAAATGCCCACTGCAACTCTGCCACAGATACCCAGTCCAGCCTGGGGATGCTCATTCAAAGACACCCAAGTCCTGACGCTCCACTCCTGCTCGGAGATTCCATCCCCTCCCAGAGCCACGGCAGTGAGCTGGTTAATTACAAGCTTCCTGGCTGCAATGGAGTCATGCCAGGCCCCGAGTGTTAGTTTAGTGTAATTTTTGGGAAGTCAATTTCCTCTGAGTTTTTTTTTCCTTTTTGTTTTATTTTTTAAAGGGTATTTTTTAAATGGAAACATTAGAACGTTCCGATGAGCGTGAGGACAGGGGCCTTTCGTCCGCCAGGCTGCAGCGGCGCCAGCACCCTTTCTAGGCACTGTACTACGTGCCCACGGGAACCCCGGAGAAAAATAAAAGGTGACGTCAAACCTACAACGCCACCCACTAAAGGGAGCGGCCACTTAGCCCAGCTGCACCCATGTCACTCCACGGTCCTGACAGCTCGTTCAAGATCCTAGGGCACTTCAGATAGGAGCAGATGGGGGATGAGCCCTAGGGTCCTGGCCAGACTCCAACTCAGGTAACCCTAAAGCTCCGCAACTGGATATTTTATCCCTTCTTCATTCCCTGTCACGAACAGCTGAGCAGGGCAACTGTTAAACAGCTGCCAAGTCACATCTCAGAAGTGGCTGCATTTCAGAGGTGGCAGAAGTGAAGTCTATAGTCCAGAGTGCTTTGGGATCCCTGCCACCTCGATGCCACAGTGATGGTGACCGGCCCTTTATCAACATTTAGCAGGAAAAGGGATAAAGGGCCTGTAGGACTGTGATTTATTGTCACTAGGTCCCACGAGCAGTGCTGGGCAGGGAGAATGCAATGGGCTGCCCAGTGGGGAGCCCGGCTTGTAGCAACGGAAGTGTCTGCTTTGCGCTGCCAAGCAGGGAAGCCAGCTGATTGATGGGCCTGGCTCAGCAGGCACTTAGAGTAGAAGCAAGGCAGGAGGCCTGGTCCCGGAGGCAGGGACAGGGCGTGGGGTGAATGGGAAATCAGCGCCTCTCCTCTGGTCAGATACAGAACAGGACTGAGTGGGCCCAAAAGGTGAGCCCCCACCAGGCAGCTCTGCTCAGCCAGAGAGCTGGCAGCCCGGATGGAAGCGCCGTGAACATACTGTGAGGCTAAGAAGGGTGACCCACTCCATCCAATGCCAGCCAGGCACCGAGTCCAACACATGAGCGCCCCTGGTGGCCATTGTACAGTTGCCCTCCAGATCAGACTTAGGCTTCCTAGCAGGGAAAGCTTCCAGTCCTCATGGAGCTGCCCAGCCAGGCGAGAGGGGAGCCACGGAGACCAGAGCCAACACAGGATCTGTGATACGGGATCATCCCATCTCCACCTGCTGGAAAGAGGTTCAGCTCAACAGCAGGCAGGATGGTCTTGTGGTTAAGAAGTCGGCCTAGGGCTCAGGACACCTGTGCTCTCTGTGACTGTGGGCAAGTCACTTCACCTCCCTGGGCCGCCCCATGCCATGGCGCTGACCATAAATCACCTCCCCGCAGGTTGCGAGACTAAATGACTGTTTGTAAAGCCCGTCAGGCCCACTGGTTGAAAGGGGCCATGGAAGTGAAGGGCATCCTCTCTCTGACCACTGGCAATAGTCTTTCCTTCCATGATTCCATAGCTGTGGATGGGTTAACCCCTTCTGTTGGGGTGAAGTTAAAAATGCTGCTACAGGCCTGCCGCAGTTAGGGGCTGCCTAGGGTACTGGCGTCCCATACAGCACAGACAACGGAGTAGATCAGCAAGGCTTAAAGCACACAGACGAACGCGCCAGACACAGGGATCAGAGAACACCTGGTGCGACACATGACCAGGCCACACTGAAAAGTGAGCGGGCAAGGCTTGTCTGCGTCATCCTTTGGTCCACCTCTGAATAAAGCCCACCCGGACGACCCCGCCAGGAGCTGCCGGTGTGTCTACGGGCACAGGGAGAGGTACCAGGCAGTGGAAGCTGCTCGTGAGTAACATGGCACTGCTTGGAGGGGAGCATGGTGCTAGAGGCTGACCACGGAGCCATACATGCTCCACTTGCCCCACAGCACCAAGAATGTAGAGTCCCCTTGAGGGAGCTCTGGGGAAGCACTAGCCTCTCAACCCTCTCAGAAGACAATCGTGAGACCACAGAAGACCCCCTGAAGTTTCCGGAAGGCTTTACAAATAGGTTTCTGTCTGGCCTCTGTACCGCTCCCTCCTTATCTCCCCATTTTTAAAGATCTGGGGCCAGATCCTCAGCTGGTGTAAATCAGTGCAGCTCCCCTGACTTCACAGGAGCCGGGCCAATTCGTGCCCACTGAGGATCTAGCCCTCCAAGTTACTGGAGCTGCCAGTTCTTCCTTTTGATAATTCCAAGGGTGACTTTCCACCAAACAGCAGTGCAGGCTCAGCCAAAGCAGCAGGGTCAGCCGCGCTTACCGACTGCCCCTGAACACCAGCAGAGCTCTTGGCACAGGACCGGGACCCTGCTGGAGCAATGCTGGGCGTACAGTCAATCCGCCTCTTCGCTGAGTTTCTTCCTCTCTGTTGACAGATACAGCCACAGTAAATTTACGAGAGCTTGGGGGGGGGGTTAACCACTGTTAGTGCAGGAGCAGTCAGCTTTTGGAGAGCTCCACTATACAGTGCAATGAGTTCACAGAGATACAATGGACTGCCTGTGGCCAGGGAGGGCAGAGAAGCAGGACCGCCCTGCCTGCCCAGGGGTGAATCCGATACGGTCAGATCTTCACTTGTTGCTGTGACGATAAGGTACCTCGGGTACAAGCCAGTTTTGCCTCCCCACTTGTACGTATCACCAGGCTTTACTGCGAGAGAAGGAGGGAAAAGAAATCAAGATCTCCTACATTTGGGCATCAGCAGCCCAGTGAGAGCAGGGACGGGGGAGGTACAATGCTGTAAAAGCATGCCAGCAGCAGAGCGTTCATTAACGACGCGGGGTTGCCAACCCTCCAGGATAGACCTGGAGTCTCTAGGAATTAAAGATTAATCTTTAATTAAAGATGTCATATGATGAAACCTCCAGGAACATATCCAACCAAAACTGGCAACTCTAGATGCCAGTTCTTACACTAAGGCCTTTGCAGTCTTCCTCGCCTGGGAGGGGGAGAAGCCGCCACTTCTACACATCCATCTTCAGAGGTGGGGATGAAAGGATCAGTGGCAGGAGAATACTGCCCCATCAAGGAGAGAGAGACATACCTCTCCCCTAGTGCAGGTGGGCTCAGGCTCAAATGGGCTGAGAGCTGGCAGCCTTAAAACCTCCCCCAACCCGAATAACGGAGCCACAGCCCAGCGTAACGTCCAGCCACCAGCAGCATACCAGATGGAAGGAAAGGCTCTCACGTGAGAAGAGGCTTGAGGCCTACCTGCTTCCTTCTCACAGATGGAAATGGAATACACCCCCAATTGATCCTCCCTCTACACCAAGCCTACAACGTACTATACATAAGCAACAAGTCTCATAGTCTAAGCAGACTCAGGCTTGTTCTGTCCTTGGATGGGAAACCCCAAAGGAGCGCTCAGGGGGTGCAAAAAATAGCATAGGCAAGTCAGAGGGTTCTGTTCCATCTCACTACTGAACTAACATGCTGCTGAAGGCGATGAGGTGTAAAACCAAGGCCCTGAGCCTTACCGATCCAAGGAAAAGGAGTTTGGGCCCAGTGCCCTGGAGACATTCCCCTTGCAGTTTCAATTGCATACCATTCCTTTCTTCGCTACCGGTGCAAAATGATTGTGTAGTGTTGCTGTGCCCTCTCAAGCAGCTCCCACAGGCCACCTAGAGCTGGGAGAAAATTCCTGTAACAGTTTGGGGTTTCTCTAGAGGAAAGCCAATGGTGTCGTTAACAGCTCCATCGAGGGATTCAAACAGCCAGTGCTCTGCTGGGGCAAGTCCGTATGTGTATTTAGCTCTCAGCTGGATGAACCACTCTCTCCTGGAAGAGGGACTTGGTCTTCACATTTATGGGGACTATTTCTGGAGACAGACTGGACTGATCTACTGTTTGTAACAGTGGATTCCACCGAAAGGACCAGTGTCAGGCCCAGTAACTGTTCGGGAAGGATTGTTCTCCCCCTCCCCCGGCCTCCTTCAAGGGCCTCAGAGCACTGTACCAGAAAACAGACTAGGAGACCGGGGAGGCAGCAACAGACACGCATGGCCCAGAGGACAGAGTTTGGCATTAGGGTGATGGATTCCTGAATGGAGTTATCAACATCCACCAGAACTTCCATTAGGCTGGCGGGGGACACAGCAGTCCATACACATGGCCTGGTGTAACACCATTGGTTTCAGTGGGCTCACGCCAGCGATGAATTTGGCCCAGCAAACATTTCTGGATGTCACTGTGGTCAGTCTCTCTCCTTTAGAAGATCCCACTGAATGGACACAAAAACTAAGGGTGAAATTCTGGTCCCACAAAAGTCAACGGCAAAGCTCCCACTGACTTCAGTGGAGACAAGATTTCACGCGAAATATCTTTCTCACTCCAGTAGCAGGAGTTTCGCCAAGGTCAGGGTGCAGACTGTGTCCAAGGAGAGAATTCTCCTTCTCCCCTAGTTGGAGGATGACTGCTGGGGAGCACTGCCGGAGCAGCTATGCATCCATTCCCTGTCCCGGTCTTCTCTCCCCATTACATTATCATCTCAGACTCTATTTGATCTGAGACCACAAGCAGTGGAAACAGATAACTGAGGTGCAGTAAATTTCGGCACAATGGTAGCAGACATGGGGCACGCGAGAACTCCCTCCGCTCCCCTCACAAGTCCCCCGTTCCCCCCACCCCCCGGGAGCAATTTTCTATGCAACAGCACGGTTGCATTCCCTTTGCTATCTCCTAATAAATATCATACTAAGCGAGATGAATATCTCCTTCCCAAACGAAGCAGCATGACCCACTTTCTGAATCAGGGCAAATACAATTGGGCCCTGGAGTCCTGGGCCCCTCCCAAAGCCAAGAGATTTTGTAACAATTACAGCAACAAGAAGAAATAAAAAAGTATTAAGTGATTAAAGAGCACGGTGGTAGAACTGCAGCCATTGGGTAATTCTTGATATATTCCCTGCCATCCTACGCTCTGGGCCATTGCCTAGGACACTGAAGCAATGGCACCCCCCACATCACACCATATGCATATGTGTGCGCGTACACACACACACTCACTCACTCTCTCCCTTCCACTGTCCTACGTTCCTCAAAAGTAACAGGTCCAATTTCAGATTCTGGCTAGTGGCCCAGGCGTGGACAAAGGCTCCCATCCTGCACACACACACCACAGACCTGCCCCTCCCCCTGGGAAAGTTGTGGTGGAGCAGGAATGGAGGTTTCAAATTCTACCAGTGCACCCCCCCTTCTTCCCTTCCCCTGCCCTAGTTCACAGCCCAGGGGCATTTAACAGTGCGACTGTGCCCATGGAATTCCAGAGCCAGCACCCAGCAAGAGCGTCAGTCACAGCTGGCGATGTTGCCCCTCCTTCCCACTCCTTTCTTGGCTGCCACCAGGTGAAGTCTCTTCCCCAGCTTGTCTCTCCAGACCTGCTGCCTAGTGCCCACGGGAAGGATGGGGGCATGGAAAGCGGGGAGTGAGGTGCACTGCAGGTGCCCAGTGCTTTATGGACACATTACAAAGAAAGGCCTCTGCCCCAAGACTCTCACCCTTTGAGCCAAATACTTTCTCTTTGGTTTGCAAACCAGCTACAGCTGGAAGGCTGGAGTGAGGGGGGCCGTATCCTGGTACTAGATACATTGGTGCAGCACCACTGGTTTCCATGGGGCTCTTCACGCTCAGAGTCTGACGCGGTGGGTATGGAAGGCAGAGCCCAGCAACCTGACCCGAAGCTGATGGGACCCGACGACGAGTGTCGGCTTTGGGGCGGCTCTCCTCCTACCTGCCTGCGGGGCCAATGCTGCAGCGGGTGCATGCACCTCTCCTGCTGGCCACCGCAACCTCGCTGCACTGTAAGCCCCATAGCCTCTCTCTCCACAGCACACGCAGCGCAGCAAGGGGCAGTGCTTGGCAGGTTTGGGGCCCACAGCCACTGCTGTACCAACTCCAGGGGCAGGAGGCGGCAGCAGCACCACTGATTCAGAACTAGGGGTTAAGGGTTGGACTCGGATTGGGTGGGTTGGGTCCAGTTGGGGCTTAAAAAAAGAGGCCCAGGCAGACCTCTCAGGGAAAGCAATTGAAAGGGGGAAGTGGGGGAGATGTCAGTATTTCTTTCATTGACTGAACCCACAAAATTATCCAGCCGACGGAGAGCTGGGGGGGGAACGAGCCCTGCTGACCTCCTCTCTCTAGCTCAGCATTTACGCTAAGCTCGTTGCTATAAGCACCCTACTTCCTGTGCCCAGCTGGCACTAGGAGAACAGGGCAAAGGGTCACACATTAGGTAGGCTACCCTCCCCCAAGTGGCACTATGAGCCCCTGGCACCCACCATCCATCTAGTACTAATTATTTATTAACATGATGGCAGTGCCTAGAGACCCCGACTGTGCTAGGTGCTGTACAATCACAGAGTAAGAGAGTCCCTACCCCAAAGAGCTTATAATCTCATAGACAAAGGGCGGGAGGGGAAATCGCGGCACACAGAGGCGAAGTGACTCGCCCAAGGTCAAGCAGCTGGTCAGTGGCAGAGCTGGGAACAGAACCCAGGTGTCCTGCATTCCAGTCCAATGCCTTCCCCACTGGACCATGCAATAGCCTAGCAGCAGCTCTGATTTCATGAAAGTGCCACACATTCTTCTCTCTGAGGGGTACAGCTGGGTCTCCTCAGCCCCCCTTGGCAGAGTGAGACAGGGGCTAAAGCGGACTTTAAAATTATTGAGGGAACTATTTTAAAACAAAATAAAACAAAGGAAAACCCTTTTACCCAGATTTTGGAGATTAAAAAAAAAAGGCAGAAAAATCCTCATCTTAATACAAAATTATATCTGATGTGTCGTGGCATGAAAATGTTTTTCACAGCATTTTTCCAGTGTGATCTCATGCGCCCTGTAAACGGGGTACGCCCAAAACACCAGGTATTTTATGGGACACAAACAGAGCAAACACATACACAATTTAAAAATGAAACAAAACATGGGATTGGTAAATATTTAAATTAATCAGAGCTGGCATCTGTAGTGGCTCCCCTCCCTGAGAGACATTTGCAACATAATAAAAAAAAAAAAAAAAAAAAAAGAATAACATGACCTTTTCCTTTGTGTTTGTTAGCTCATTGCCGTTTGGGGGGTTGGTGCAATCCAGGCGCTTCCCAGGGTGGAGTCCAGAGAGACAGAGCAAGGGGCTTTCTCCCTGCCTGGCACTAGGGGCTTGGGGCTGGCTGCATGAAGCAGTGGGGATGGATCTGGCCAGGTGAGTTGCTCCGACCTGTTTGCTGTCTCACTCCATGTTTCACTATTTTTTTCCTCCTTTTCATTTTAATTGTTGGAGGAGTTTACAGAGCTGTTTGCCAAAAAACAATCGACTCCAGGGAACAGCTTACACAAAAAAGGGTGTGTCGCCATAGTGAGGCCGGGGAGCCATGGAAACCACCACCTTTTTGCATTAGCCCAGGTGAAACCAAAGCTTTGTGGATGGCTTGTGAAACCCACAGCGATCTGCTGGCAAGTGAAACAACGCACACACACAGCGTGCACGGAGCACCCAAGAGTGTGCACCCTGGCACTAGCGCCCAGGTGTGCGACTCACCAGCATAAAAGCTTGACCCTCACCTTCCAGCATGCCATTTTATTCTGAAGTTCCTGTCTCTCTCTCACACACACAGGTGTGTTCACACTGCATCTCGTTCACATAGTCAAAGAACACATGCATAAGCATAAACACGCGCGCACACACACACACACACTCCTTCACAAAGTCACCAATGAAGACACCCGAAACCAGAGACAGACCCAGCCCAGTACAAGTGTGGGCGCACACACACAGATATGATCACACAGGTGTGCACACACAATACCGTATACAAATGCATGCCAACGAAGAGCCATGCCAACCAGCCACATGACCAGACAAACATGGACACACACACACACGTGTAAATGTTACAGATGATGAGCAGCGACAGTGCCTTGTGTTTTCATTCCAGACCACAAAAGGAACGAACAAAAAGGGAGCAAAGAAAAGACAGAGGGGAACAGAACAGGTGTCTTCCCAGGCCAGCTCAGCTAGTGGCACAGCGATAGGAGTGTGCAGGGTGTGTGTGTTTGGACACGGGTAACTCTGGGAGTGGAGGAGATGTTTTCCTTGTGGGGCGGACCGTGCCTTACATACGAAGGCGGCTGGCTGGTGAGGGACTCTGGCTGCATTCTTTACAATCTTACAAAAGAAAACAGAGAATTCCTGAGAAGCAGCAGCTGCCAGCCCGATTGCACCGAGAACAGAAAACAACAAAATAATGGAGAGAAAAGGGAATATCAAAAGCCACCTGGGCCTCTCAGTATCTCTCACCCAGGAAAAGGAGAGCACCACAAACGGGGACTCTCAAAGTGGCAGCATCAGTGGCTTCCCACCTTTCAGCTCCAGAGACTTGCTGACATTGTCAAAAATGTACAACGTTGAAATAGGGGTTAGTCACTATGGGGTGGAGTTCAGCCATGGGCAGGCTCATTAAAGGAATGAAGTGGTGCTCAGGCCTCTGCAGAGGGCTGGTGGTCACCCAGGAGCCTCCCGACCTGTTCCTTCTTCACGCAAAACCACTCCAAGTTCAGCCAGAGAAGCCAGCAATGGAGAAAGCCCCAGTGGACCCCTCCCCCAGCCCATTCCCAAGGCCAATGCAGGGTGTAGTCTAGCATTCAATGGGACTTTGGGCTAAGGAGGGAGGACCAGGCCACAATGGGCTGTAAGAAATGTCCAGAGACTTGGAGAGAAACACAAGGTTTCAGGCCCTTCCAAAGTGTGGAACAGGTCTCAGAGCCGGCGGGGGCGAGCAGTGGCTGGCTTTACTGGGCTCCTCCCATTTGGGTGGTGGGTTCGATTCTGCTCATTCTCCTGCCAGGGGTCAAAAGTCAGGTCACCATGCTGTCACCCCCGACCCAAGCACCAAAGCATGTGCTATCACGTCCAGCATCCAATAAACTCCCGAGAAGCACTGAACCCTAGAGCTAGGGCAAGAGAGAATCCCCTTTGATTAAAGCAGAGTCAGGGAGCAGAGCTGAGTCTGCACATATCAACCCCTTGTACCGCTCCAGTATCCTCAACCCCTTGCCACACTTTAATCCAGCAACATGGGACCAACGCGGGGCTGCTGACAGGTGCCTAAAGGAGCCATTCTTGGGCAGCATCGCTTGATACATGGCATGGAACAGGCAGAGCACACACTGTCCCGATGCTTTTAAAAGATCAGTGCCCATCTCCTGGCTCACACATCCACCCAGCCTGCTCCTGAGTCCTGCCTGCCCAATAACCCAGATGTTGGCAGTGCCAGCCTTTATCTGGGGACTGTGCCAATGTCAGCAAGCAACCTTCGTTCAGGCCAGGCCAGGACTGTAAGATCAGCGTGGAGATTCTGAGGGGAGCAGTTCAGTTTTCTGAGGGGAAGTTTCCGGGGCTGGGAGGCATTTTCGGATGAGGTGACAAACTACAGTGGAGACCCACTACAGCAGACTAACCCCTTGCAACCCAGCTCAGCCTCCTCCAGCCAAAGGACAAACAGACGCACCTGCCACCAAGCCCAGGAACTGAGAGGGAAACCGAGGGCTGATGGAGTTTGGGGAAGACCCATGCAGAGTGGGGTGAACAGCGGGATGAAGACGGCGGTTAGGAGTGAGGGTTGGTTTTTTACCCACAACCCCCTTCCTACCAGGCCATGGAAGTCCCTGGCTATATTTTCTCTAGGCATCAGGAAAGCCGATCAAACCTGGCGTAAGAAGGGGAAAGTCCATTTACTTCCAGGCACCCACTTACACCAGGTCGGCATTTGGCCCACGGGCTTTCTATTGAGATGAACCACTACCCTCCCCGCACCCAATGGCTCCTTTGTCCTTCCATCCAAGGTGCCTCACAGAGATCCATTAACCCAACCCCACCTGCCATCCAACCAGTCAGCACCACGGCTGAAGAGGCTAAAGGCCCAGTTAGCCACAGCCCTACCGAGTCACACGGCGACAGCAGCCAGGAGTAGCAGCCAGGGGCTCTAGCCACTAGCCCACACAGCCCCTCTATACCACACCTCAGCAGAATTCACTGCCCCCGAAGAGCAGGGTTTGGAGGCTCCATGAGGAGCAGGTCCTTTCCTCAGGGTAGAGAGACGGTACCAGGCCTGAGGCCTAGCAGGCCAGGGGAGGTGGCGAGTACCAGTAAGGCTTGGTGCGTCAGCCTTTCTGGCATCGACCTCCCAGACTCATTCAAATATTACCTTTTTTTTTTAATTTAATGTTCCCTGTAATTCATCCATCCCAAAAGATAATCAATAGAGCCCGTAATGAAAATTTGAGCCATATTTTATGTTTCGCTGCAGGAGAAAGGGCCACATCAGCAAGACTGGCCTTGCAGCATCGTTCTCACCCACCTGCCTGCTGGCTGGGCCTCCCCCCCGCAGGGCCACCAAAGGGGGCAGCCCCACCAGGGAAGGGCTCCCTGCCCTTCCCCTTTATTGACAGTAAGGGCTCTTTGGACCTGCTGTTTAAAATGTGTATGTGGCGGGGGGAAGGAGGCTGGACTGACACACCAGAGGGATTCCCCAAGGCATCATTCATGCTTCCCAGTCCTGGAGAGAGCCAAGTGACCCAGCCTGGCCCTGGATGGATGAGAATGCTGTTGTGTGGGATCTGCCAGCAGGATCTCTCACCGAGCTTCCTGCCATAACCCTCTGATCCTCAGGGCTGCCCCTCAGTGAGGCTGGTCTTGGGGCTCCTCCCCCAGGGGGCAGAGGTCTAGGGCCTGCTGCTCTTCAGTCTGGACTGATGCCTGGTCATGGCAGGGCTGGGACACTCGCCCCGTAGAGCTCTAGTGACTGGGAGCAGCAGCGGTGTTATTCCACGAGGGACCACCCTTCACACCCAGGGCCGGATCCAATGGGCCTTTCACCTCCTGTCCTCATTGCACTCCACTTCCAAATGCTTTGAACCCCAGCAAACTCCTCTGTAGCGCTATTCAGGTCCCAGCAATCAAAGAGTTGGCCTGGGGGCCCTATTACACTCAGAGGCTGGGAGCACCAACCCGCCCTCGTGCCCCCATATTAGTGCCCAGCCTAATTACAACACCCAGTCCCTGGCATGGGCCCATTTCATTTGGAGGCTGGGAGTGTGAACGCTGACGCCCAATCTCTTCTCCCAGCACGTTGCTAGCCAGCTGGTTCTCACACATAGGCAGGGATGCAGAAAGCTCTGAAACTCAGGCAAAAGACTCAGTCCTGTTCCCGGAACCTTTCTCCACCTTGGATTCCCAGCAGCAGGTCCCCCATCCTCCCTTTAAGGGCGGGAGCATATTTCACAGCCTGAAGCTGCCGCGTCCGCAGGGAGCCCGAGGTAACGAAACTGGCTTTTATTTGGCTGAAGTAAAATATCAGAAGTGAAAGGCTAGGAGTGAAGAATTTATAACAGCAGCTAAGGCAGCAAAAATACTGGGTCTGACCAGGAGCTGCCCTCTATGTCACACTGCTCTGCTTCTGAGGGGCTGGATGCTGTGTGGAGGACAGCCAGAGATCCTCAATTCTCTACATACACGAAAGCAGCGACATCTGCAGCCAGCACTCCCCCTTCCTCCAAACTTGGATGCATGCCCCTATGCACAAGGCTGAAAAACCAAGGAACCTTCATCCACCCACAGGTGCTGGTAGCAATCGCAACTTGAGATGGGGTTATTAAAAGGAGAGGGTAACCAATCCAGCCACACCCCAACCTGTGCAGTTATATGGGGGACGTTCCTGCCTCCCAGTGGAGGGCTGAAAGTGAATTTGGTTCTGGTGAAAGGCGAGGAGTGGCAGCCCTGGAGAATGAATCTACAGAACAAGTACGGCAGGGCAGCAGCAGTGCCAGCTTCCCCAACCTCATCCTGCCAACGCAATCCTGACCTGCCTGGACCACCAACAGGGGAGAGAGTGCAACTCAATCTCTAGCATCCTTCTACCAAGGTGCTTACACATCCGCCCCATCGCTTAACACCCAAGCGCTTCTCTAGCATTCAGGATTTAGCCTCCCAATGCCCCTGAAGGCAGGGTAGTGTCATTACCCCCATTTTACAGATGGGGAAACTGGGGCACAGGGAGATTAAGAGACTTGCTCAAGTTCCCACAGCAAATCCATGGCAGAGCTGAGATTAGGACCCAGGACTCTTGAGACCCAGCGTAGTGCTATACCCACAAGGCCATCCTTCCTTCTTGGTCTCTCTGCTGACACGGACGAGAAAGTAGCTCCAGTGACAATACCCGTCCACTAGGAACTGAGCAAGAGCACAATGAGACATGCAATGTCTCTCGGGTGGTGACACCTTTCAGTCACTACTAACTTTTACCGGATTTGAACCGGAGGCCTTTACTACTATGTCACAGTCATCCAGTCCCCTCCCCAAATCTTCAGGGAGTGCTCAGAGCCTTCTGCTTACCCAGCCTGTTTGATAAGTGGATATGCAGTAGTCTATGGCATTTGAGATAGTAATATGCCATATATGCATTATATACACACGCAGATAGACATAGTAAATTACATACAGACACACAGATATATAAATAAATTACACACACACACACACACATTATATGCACTTACACAGACATGCTACAATATATATTAGTACGGTTAATGTGACATCAGACCAATAGTCTTACGAACATGACATTCAGCCAGTACTATCTGCTCTGACTTGCTCAGAACACTCCGAATAGGGCCTGTCAGCAGACGTCACTTACAGCAGAAATATTCTAACCTGATATAAACCCTTAGAGGTCCCCACCACCAGATCCATTTTTTAAAATGACACATTGCCAGCTATTGGTCCCTAGAGCAGGCTAATTGCTTTTGCTAGTTTTAAAAGCTAGAAGTTATTTCACTGAAAAAGTGACTCAGGGCCTGAGAGCGCAGCGAGGTCATTGGGTTTCTGGCATTAAATGACCAGGTGTACACAGACACACGTGCGCAGCACATACCAGAGCCTTCCCTCTGAGGATATTCTCCTACTTCACCCTGAGACATGCCGAGGGGGAACCAGGGAGATGAAGCAGCTTGCTCAGGGTCACACTGTGCCTTTAGGTTGGAGGGGGGACAACTCGCAGGCCTGTGTTCTAACCACTAGACTATACTCTCCTTTAAGCAACTGCTTCTCAAAGATATGCACGAGGCTGTTAAGGCTTCTAAAAAACTATATTCAGAGACATCTTTAAATCACTCAGCGACTGGAGAGATGCTCAGCAGGGGAGCAGCCAAGGGCAGTCCTTAGGCCAGAAGATCACCCTTTGAGAGTAGCAACAGTTCAAAGACAGCTGGGCTCTCCAGATAGCCAGTATCCTGGGGATTAAGTAAGGACACATAACAGCTCTCTGTATCCTAAAGGAAGAGGCTGAGACAACCCCCATCACAGTGGGGTTCACAGGAAGATCCTAAATGCCTCATAGGCAGCTTTGCCGGCTGTTCGATTCCAGAACTACCTGCTGTTGCTTATGGACTAAAGGGCAGTTTACAGACCCCACACTAGCTGTTCAGAAGTTACATACAATAGCCGAACCTGGGAAATTCCCCCAATGAAAGCAACATTCAAGGTCACAATTTCCCAAGGAGTGCAAAATGAAAAAAAGCACATGTCCCTGCACAAACCTGCACTCACCTGTGCCAAAAAGCAACCACAGGGTTTGAGTCCACAGGTGTTACTGGTGCACATTCAGAATATTTGGACACACCTATTGCACCCTTCTTGGGAAAACCCGCCCCAACTGTTTGGCAGAAAAACAACAGGAGGCAGGAAATCCCTAGGTAAAATCCTTCTGAGTGGAGGGAAAAGCTGTCCAGCCCCTCCACCTGCTGGGAAGCAGCCAAGTGATGTTTCTTCCACCTAATTCTTGCTTGGTGAATTGCTTATTGTTTTGATGATGCTTGTAAATTTTATTTCAAAGGCAATCGTAGCTCAGATGAGCATCACTGTCTAGGGGTTTTAATGATTTCTACTAATATATTAACTTTCATTCACAAATATTTTCTTGGGTGAATTTCCTTTTTTTTTTTTTTTTTTTTTTTTTTTTTTCTTTTCATCAACATTTCCTTTTTTACTGAAATTTCTTAAGGATGTGTGTACAAGGGATTGTGTGTATAAGGGGTTATGTGCACACAAACTTGCACCAATGTTTAATTAAACCAGTGCAAACAGCTTTGTCTGTCTTATTTTGGTTTAAGAGGGACTTATTTTTGGTTTAGCTGAACCCTGCCCTGATTGACTTAAGCTGAACTGAAATAAGAATATTCATATACCCTTTTGTGCCATTTTAACTAAAATCAGTTTTTAAATTACACCTTAAGTTAAATTAATACAACACCTGCATTTACAGCTAAAATAAATGTTTTAAACCTATTCAATATTAATTGTGCATGTTTGCTTTCAGCATTTCTCTCCTGGACAAATTAAAATAAATATATAAATGAAGTCAGTTTCTCTTGTATTTATTAGTCAATTTCACTTCCAGGTTCTCTAGGCTGCAACATTTGGATTGTGAACAGTCCAGGAATTAATTTAAAAGCAACATTTTCCATTGGAATTTTTTTTTTCTTTAAATGTAACCTTCTCTACCAGTCATTCTCGGTGTAAAAATGTTTTTTTATTTTACAAAAATCTTAATATTTTAGGGGTAAATCACATTTAGAGTGAGGAGAGATCAGTTGCTGCAGATACTACTTGCTTCTCAGACACACACTGTTGTATGGAGATTCCTAATCTTCATCCACACAAGATCAAGGAGATGCAGCTTGTGTGATTGATACCTACACTGGCAGCAACATTTAAAAGCCCTTAACAGCGTTTTTCATTTTTTCCTACTACTTAGTTTTTTTTTTTATTTACTGTAATACAATTCCCAATATGATATGACGATGACTAGGAATGTGACTGTAACTGCTTAAGAGATGCGAATTCTCTACTGTTTGATACAGGCCCCGATCCCTGCAAACACTTACACACAAGCTTAACTTTATTTTACATGAATCATTCCATTGACTCTTCATGTGAATAAAGTTGAGCATGAATGTTTGCAGGATTGAAGTGAAAATCGTCCTTTCTACTAAGGCCCCTTTACAAACTGCATAGAGGGGCCTTAAAATGGAAATAAGTTATACACCTCTACCCCAATATAATGCTGTCCTCGGGAGCCAAAAAATCATACCGTGTTATAGGTGAAACCGCGTTATATCCAACTTGCTTTGATCTGCCGGAGTGCGCACCCACCCTCCCCGGAGCGCTGCTTTACCATGTTATATCCGAATTCGTGTTATATCGGGTCATGTTATATCGGGGTAGAGGTGTATTTTGACCCATTGTAAGGCACATACCTGCTGCCAGAGTGGTGTAAAGGGAGTTAAGAATAAATAAGAATCTGGGTCCATAGTGGGCCCTCTCCTTTTCTATTAGCTGAGATCTATCCTAAATGTCTTGCGTTTCTTTTTATAGGTGTATCTGACTATTACTTCGAGTGGTTTAATTCTCCTGATTCCTACATTCAATAAAGCAAAAACTGTTTTGCCAACAAACAACTTTGTGAGCCACAACGGGCGTTCCCAGAAGTTACATCACAAAATAAAAAGTCATGCAATTAGCCCGTACGGCAGAAACCAAACAAAAAACAAAAAACCTGTTGCTTAATTTTATATTTTAATGAACAGCCTGCTGTACAAAGCAGAGTACAAAAATGGGAGCACCTCTGTGAGTAAGGCTGTGCTGTCAACAAGATTTTCCTTGTGAATTCCACCTCTTTACGCCGCTCAGCCGGCAGGACTGGCTGGAATGTCTCCTCCCTGTATAAAAAGGCTATGCTGCTGATAAAACTGGTAATCCTTGAAGATCATTTCCCCCAAGGGAGATCCCTCCTATTACCACAGTAGCTCTCAGGGGGCTAGATTCCAACACCCTTACTCTCCTTGAGCTGTAGCATCTCACTCCTCAAGTAGTCCCATTGAAATCGAGGTACTAATTGGTGTGAGCAAGGCTAGCAGGACATGGTCCATGGAAACAGGATAGATCCATAAACCACACCCTGACCCTAAAAAACAATAAGGATGTGGTATTTCCAAAGGTTCTAAGCACTTCCATAGACTTCAGCTGGAGTTCTGGATGCTCAGCACTTCTGAAAATCAAGGTCTAAGTGCCTGAACTACTCTAACTTCTGTTCTCCCCGCCTCCCTCCTGGTCTATTTTTCCTCACCTGCAAAACACCCCTTTAAAACCAGAACCTTTTATTTGTTATATGTGTAGGCTGTATCTCCCACTGAAAGGTAATTGGAGTTCAGACAACGCCAAGAGCAGGGGAGTTCCACTGATTTCACCGCATAAATGCTCGCAGAATCAGACTTTATAGTGTCACAGAAATCATGGGTTAAATTCACTGCTGGCATAAACTGGGGCAGCTCCATAGCTGCTTATATCAGCAGTGAACTTGGGCCCTTTCATTTCCCAGCCTTTATTACCATCAGCAGCTGAGATTAAGACAAAGTTTGATATGTTTTAATCTAATTTACTTCTTGCCATTTATTTTCCCCATCCTACCCAGTTTGGACAAAGAAACTAAACCTGTCAGTTTCACTTTCTGGTTTTCCTGCATTAGCGCCGATGCCATTTTGAGTTTCAGGGCAAGTCTTCACCTACGCTTTAAAAATTCATTGAGATTACAAGAAAAAAAAAAAAAACCAAGACAACATTTTTCGTAGTGGATGAAATTCTTTTGTTAAGAAAACAAAAGCTACTCCAGATTTAGAGCAGAAGAACAGAGCAAAATTTGATCCGGTATGTTTGGTAAGTGTGTGTGTGTGTGTGTGTGTGTGTCCCTCTTATATATAACTACACACACACACACACACACACACTCTCTCACTCACTTTGGTCTTAAACTCTCTTGGCCATGTCCCTTTAATGTATAAAATTAACAGATATTTTTAAAGGTGGGTTTGTATAGTATTTTATGATTCACTATTTTGTATTATTGTCATACGGAGAAATGAAGGAAGTGTCTATAAAGAAAAGAATATCATCTTACAATTATAAACATACTCTCATCCCTAACTGCTTCATGATTAGATGTACACAGCACCACCGAAATGCAGTCACCTCTGCAGTATGGACTGGGGAGGAAAGTTTTGGTCAAGGTCAAAAGGACAAACTCTGATTGTTGGGTGAAATTCACCGCGTGCAGAAAGCCAGCACAAGGTGTATGCTTCATTTCAAGTGCATCAATAGGATTTAAATAGGACGTAAGTAGTACCTAGGTCTTGTGCTGGCTCTCTGCATAGGTCATGAACAATTCCATGGAATTTCCTTGACGAACAGGGCAGAATCGCAGGACATCACACCGGTGCAAACCAGGAGTAACTCCATTAAGTGAAGAAAGCTACATAAATGTATGCGAGGAAGCGAAATCAAGCCCCTAGAGTTTAAAAGTATTCTGTGGGTCTTTCACAGGAGAAACAGCATGGTAACTCCCAGGAGAACGAAGATCAAAACTAGCCCCACCCAGATTCAAAGCAGTGTTTGCTGGGAGGATGAGCGTTTCCAACCCGCTGCTCAGACCATTAAGCCACCCGCTTCAGCTATCAGGTATGTGATTCAGACAAGATTAAATGTTTACAGCCTTACAGGAGCTGGTTCTTAAAATGCTTCTGATTCAGTGAATGGAATCTGGTAAAGTCACATCCTGCACAGTTCTGCCATCAATCCTGGACCTCGGATCTATCTGGTGGCCGGCCTCTTGCTGGGGTCTGCATGAACCTCCTGCCCGCTGCAACTGTTTGCATCAAAGCATCTCCTCCATGGGCCACAAATCCTTGCCAACAATGCTCAGTGTGAGCCACTGGGGTGAGATGGGAGCCGAGCCCCCTACCAGCAAAGCAGAGCGCAGTGCTCTGCAGCTGCTGAAAGCCAGATCCAGCTGCACAGCAGAGCCTCGCCAATTTAGCATCAATGGAAAAGAAAAGATCCCATCAAACAGGGGCTGAGCTGGGCTGTGGATTCTGGGATTAGGTGTCTGGAAAGCCATCTGAGGAAGCAGGCCTGGGAAGGCAGCGAGGGGATTTAACATATTCAGCCATCCCAGCACGCTCAGTACGCATCCTCCCAACCTCAGGTGTGCAGACAGGCAAGTAGAGACACACAGGGCCTGAGACAGGAAGGGAGAGAGAGCCAGGGAGGGCCTGGGAGAGCGAGTCAAATGGAACCGGAGACAGACAAAGACCGGGGGCAGCTGACAGGTGTAGCGATGCCAGGAGGCAGGAGCAGCAAGTTAGAATTCACAGCGTATTTCAACAGGTCCAGGAGACCCGCCTCGACTTAGAGTCAAGAGAAAGCAGCAGCTCTGGGACTGTGAAATACGAGATCAGGTCCTAACCCTGGAGAGGAACAGTGTATGGCACACGGCGGCTATCCAGCGGAGAGGGCGCTGTGCCATCTTCCGTGGTGACCGAGGCCCAGTGAAATGGGAATAAATTCTGATCTTAAACAAGCTATAATTTCTGCAAATTTAATGCTGATGAAAGGTGCCAGTCTGGCAGCCCCGGGGACTGCAGGCCTCTCTCCTCGGCATATGTTTCCCCCACACTGTCCCAACACTGCGTCTCAACCCTGGCCTCAGGGAGTGAAAGGGGAGCTCAGTCTCCCTGCCCCATTCAGTCTTTGGCCTCTCTGCTGAGCTGCCAGTGAGGTCAAACAGTGCTGAGCATGGCCATGGTCTCAGTGCCACAGCATCTCTCCACTAAGAGCTAGACCGAGAGCCCCTTTTCCATGCTCCCATCTCATTAAATATAGGCCACAGAACAGCTATCAGCTGGGCCCGATCCACCTGGGATGGATTTTAGCTCACAACCTAGACCCGAGAAGGCCCTTCCACCCCTGAGCCTTCCAGACCCCCATGGATTTGGATTTCATCCGTTGGGCTTGAGTAGTGATGAATCCAACATCCTAGGCCATGAATGACGTGGGACAGGAGAAGGCTAGTGAGAGGGGATAGGGAGTGTGACTGGCTGGCCCAGCACGGTGGCTGCCCCCATCTCGCTGCCTAGCGCCAGGAGGCGTTGTGGAGGAGGACTGAATCCAGACAACATGAATTCCATCCTTCCCCCAAGTGGCGATATCAACACAAAAGACCCTGGCTGCATCAAAGAGCCGAAGGAAATGGGAAAGAAGGGATTATTGTGCGCACACGCCACCCCTGTGCGGGTGCGCATAATGGAGCGGGTTCAGCAGCCAGCAGTGTTCAGGGTAGACTTTGTAATCCTCTTTTTCCATTTCCGTTTGCTATTTAATGTAATTATAGTTTCTGATTGAAATCCACCCAGAGTGTAACCCCTCTGCTTAATGCTCTCCGTAAATCCTTGGGTACACAGCCGCACTGCTCCCCAGACTCACTCGGAATAGGAAACCAGTTCAAGGCCAAAAGAAGAGACTTTGCTTTCTTTGGCAATACTGTCAAAACTGGCTCCCCCTCTGCCACATCCGCTATAGCAGCCCACCTCTCACGCCGCACTGCCCTTTGTAACTACTGCCCCTGCTCTGCCAACTTTCTCTCTGCCACAATCTGGGTCTGCAAAGAGATGTAACTTCTGTTGCCCTCTCTGGTACTCACACAGCAGGGAATGTTGTCAGAACACAGGGTTGGGAGTCTGGACTCCTGCACCCACAGCTTTGCCACTCATTCTCCTTTGGGAAAGTCATGGAAACTTTCTGTGCCACACAGTTTCCCCAGGTGGGAATGACGCTAATGGAATACAAATGATTAATAACAGTAATAATCAGGATCCAGAGACCCATCCTGCTGACCAACCGAATAAAGGATGGTCTCTGTCCCAAAGAGCCTGCAGTTGAGCTGACAATACTCAAGCCCCAAAGGGATGCTAGGAGATTTGTCTGGCTGTACATTTTTCCTCCCAAGCCCATACTGTGCCACTTGACCAAAGGTGGCAGCATGCTCTGAGACAGATCAGATGGCAGGACACCAAACAAAACGCACTAAACAACATAGCAGAAGCAGCCCACAGCAGCAAGGCCAGGTTGGTGGCAGAACTGTTAACACTGGTGGGCAGGAAACACTTAGGAACAAGGGACACTTTTTGGATACATCAGTCCCAGAGGAAACAGGTTCAGAGGGACTTTGGCCACTCCACAGGCAGCTCTTGGCCTCTCACACCAATATCCCATTCCAGTGATGCCTCCAGCCCTCACTGGCTCATTCCAGTTCATTTGGGGGATCTGGGAAGTTTTTCACAGCAGGTTCCTGACTTGGCATCAAAAACTAACATCTTAGTCCCTTTCGAGAAATCCAGCAACTGACATGCAAGAGATAAGATACATAGATCTATTCCAGCAGAGCTGTTTACCCCACCAGGCAAGGAGCCAGAGGATCTTGGACCATCGAACAAAGGTAGAACCTAGCTTGGTATTCAGAGAAACAGGTTCATTTACCAATTCCCTAGAACCTCAGCATGATCCTTCCATGCTACTGCTGCTTAAAGATCTGGGGATGCATGAGTTGGTGAGGGTTTAAAAAAAAATTCAGAACCTTCACCGAGAACCAGAACTGAACCTTCGAAGCTCGAAGAACGTTGCGTGTAGATCCCGCACCAAGGCTCCATTCCTGCTCTCATCTGTACTTTCTGGTCCAAACAAGAGGCAGGAAGCCCCTGAAGTCTTGCGAGAAAACACATCCTTGTGAGAGTCTCAGCCTCATGGTGTAAACCCCAGAGAGGTTTGGAGAAGCTGGTGAGCTTCGGGGGCTCCTCCAAATTGAATTAACCACCTCCACAGCCCATTCAGACAATTCCACTCTTTGGATCCCAACACCACTCTCTTGGCCTGATTCAGTGCTGCCTTGTCCCATCATCTACATGGTTGCCAAGTGGCAGCTCAACACAGATCAGAATGGCAGACATTTGCACCACCTGGGGCAGATGATGGCACAACATGTAGAGCCATGGAGAATCAGACCCTCCATCCTTCCTTTCCAGTTTAATAAGGTGGAGACCTCCTCACTGCAGAAGGGAATGATTAAGTCAGGATCCTTGGGACATGCGCCTGACCACTGAAGGCACCATGACTCAGCAGTGAATCAGAAGCAGGGCAGTGCACAGCCACCGGATGGGCTGGGTTGGGAAGGAAGATCAAGGATTCAGAAGCATGAGGAAGATCAGGTGAGCTGGGAGGAAGGGTTGTTTGGGCTGGGAAGCAGAGATCATCCAAAACTTTGGCACAGCTGATAAATACTTTGCATTGATACAGCTCTAATTAACCCATCCCTGCTTCTCACGTTCCTTTGACCTGCAGCCTGTGCATGGCCTACAGGGGACACTACACATACCTACCCTGCCCTACCCACTCTGGACAATCACAACTGGTGAAACCAGCTAGCAAGCAAGCAACCAACCACATTTCAAACAGCCCTTTCCAACCCTGCTCCAATCCTCCTCTCCCGCAGGGGGGCCCAGGCAGGCTGCCCTTCCTCCCCTCCCATCTGATGCCTCCCTGAAATATTCACCGAATTGGAGTTGGGGTTGCATCTCTCCCCACACCCCGCATCAAATCCTCCCCCTGCCTGCCACAGCAGTGGATTTCACCCAGGCTTGGGAGGCTAATTTACACCCTTTAGGGTTTAAAATAGCAGTGGCGTAAATGAAAAGTCCAATTTCTTCAAATTTGCATTGTAAAACCATCCTTCAACTTCCTCAAAATAAATTTTACTATTTTATTAGTGCAAACAAAATGGTAATAAAACACTAATACAGCGCCTTGTATCCAGGGGAAGAGCTAAAATTAACATAGCCCGAGCAGTGTTTGCTATTACATTCAATTACCTTTTTACTTGAGATTTACATTCTCATCCCCTTAATCTCCATAGTAGTGGCTTTGAAATCATTCCCCACAGTCATTCCCGCGCTCAGAACGGACTGTAGGAAAGACACTTGCTCCCTACCACGGTCCCTGCTGCCGGCCTCCTTGCAGCCAGCCTGTTCCCTAGAGGTTCCCTGTGGTCAGGGCCTTTCATCCAAGACACTCAAACCGTTAATTAACAGTGGGTAATTATCCCCCATATAGAGAGGGGGAAACTAAGGTGCAGAGAGACTGAAGACCAGATTCTGAGCTCACTTACCCCAGTGTAAATCTGGAGTAACACCATGTACTGGAGTGGAGTGACTCCAGATTTACACTGGGACTCACTGAATTCAGAATCTGCCCCTGAGTGACTGGCTCAGGATCATACAGCGACTCTCTGGCTGACATAGGAACGGCCTCACAGGATGGACCTGACGCTCTCTGTCTGACAACACTGAGTGCATTTCCTGGGCTGTGGCATTCCTGATTTGCCCACACTGGAGAAGAGTGCACCCAGGGACATGCTAGGGAGCAAGGCCACGTGGGTGCACCCCAGGAAATCTGCTTCTCCAGCAGTAGGGGAGAGCTTTGAAAAAGTTAACTTCCTGAGGATTTATTTTTTTAATGCTCTGGAAGTGTCCATGATTCTTTACCATCACCTGAAACCTGGGAGGTTTTGGATGGGACCCCACACAGAAGCTCAGCACCATCCTGGATCCACACCATAACACTAGCCCATCTAAACAGAGTCCCCTGCCCTTCCTCCTGTTTTTCCTGTACTTATCTGAGCCGACAGACCTCTTGCAGCTCACAGGCCATTACAAGTGGGAGCACTGTCTAGTGGTGAAAGCACAGGCTGGGCATCAGAAGATTTGGATCCTATTACCCATCACTGTGTGGGGTTGGACAAGTCACTGAACCCCTTGGGCTGCCTCTGTAAGACAGGGCTAAGACCTGCCCCAAGAGTGAATTGCATGGCTTCAGTGACTAACGTTTGCAAAGCACTCTGAGATCTTTGGATGGGAGATGCCAGAGAAGTGGAGAACGTTGTATCTCCTCTCCTTCCAGCCTGGACAGGAAACGACACTGCAGCCCACAACACCCCACTCACAGCCCAGCTACCAGGCCATGATGGTGCAGAGCGAAGTCATTACAACACCGAACGCGTATCCCAGACGCACACAGGAGAGAGAATGGATGGCAGACACCAGCCAGCACCATGGAGAAGAGCATTCTCAGCTGAATACAGAGGGCTTGGTTTGTTTCCAGGTACATGCGTGTGGGCATTTAGGGCCCCTCCATGCTGTACAGAGAACCATGCACGAGCTCAGCTATCTGTCAGGGAGGTTTTTATTGCTTGTGTGGATAGGAAACAGAGTCCTATTACCATTAAGGGAAGGGTTATAGCCAAAGTAAGCTATACTGAGGCGAGCAAGGGGCACTGCGTGGCCAAGGCCTTGTCTACACGATGGGTTAAGGAACCTGTGTAAACCCCAACCAGTCAGTGCAACCGCACTCTCCATGCTAAAATCAATTTAAGTTTTGTCCCATCTCGGCACCTTTTCAGTTGCAAATGACCTCTGGGTATCTATCCCACAATTCCCAGCTCTACTTTCAGAAGCAGTGCATTCTGGGAGATTTTGCTAGGGCACCGGTGCATTGCAGAACAGTAGCAGGAGGACTAGTTGAACTGTTTCGGTTTGTCGGGTCCACACTAGCACCAAACAGGATGGATCTACAGTTATTAAACCTATCACATGCTCCTCTGTTCTAACCAGCTATTAGACCATTCAGTGCATTTTTCTGTTCTACAAACATTCTAGGGGCTTCAGCCAGTTTAATTCATCTAGTGTAGAGCAGGCATATGAGATACGAGAAGCCCGTCTAAGCCGCTGTTTCAAATCTGGCTCAAGACAATCACAACTGAAATTACAATGAAGTAGCTGAGGTGCTGAGACCATGGCCCACCAATATTATCTCATTGCTTCCTTGTGCTTCCCCTGACTGTATACACCTGTCATCTCTGGTAAGACAGTAAGCTCTCTGGAGCAGGGACCATCTCTTTGGTCTGTGTTTGTACAGCGCCTGACACAATAGGGTCCCAGTCCATGACTAGGGCTCCTAAGCACTACCACAATACAAATAATAAATAAATAACACTGCCAACCGCAAGCATTCAAGAATCATGAGATTAGCTTAAAAACTATACTTTTTTTAAAAAAATAGGGGGTGGGTTATTTGCCTTCTGGGCTTTGAGCCCTTAGGGGTCATATTTGCAAGTGTTTCTCTGCAACCAAGAGGGCTAGATACTTACTTTTCTATTTTTTTTCTTTCTTTAAACAAAGACAGAGATTCCCCTGTATTCGCAACTCCAGAAGCTGGGGCTTTAGGGAGAAAAGCCAGCTGTCACGAGAGAGATGACAATGCTGCAGAAAGTCACCACCATCCGATGACGATTTGGCAGTCTATGTTGGGGGGTGGGCGTGTCTCAGTGCAGCAGGTGGGTCGCAGCTGGAAGGCTTGCTGGCAATCTCAGTCAGATAGACCAAGGGCTAAGAGACTGAAATTCCTGCTCTGCTCTACAAGTGGCCCTTCAGGTCAGGGTTGAGGTAAGCTGGTGGGGGAGAGCCTGGCCTGGCGAAATAGAAGCCTTCGGTCCCCAGGGCTGGTTGGCCAGGAGGAGAAAGCTGCAGGTGGGGTTCTCTCTGAGCGTGGGGCCCATTTCCTAGCACTGCTTCAACCACGTATCCACGCTGAGTTCCTTTGGGCGGTGTCCACCGACTCCTGCTCAAAGCAGTGTGTGGTGTCCAGGACTCTAGGCCTCATTTTGACCCTGTGATCTGCACTCCCATCCCTGATTTTGCCATTTTTGTGCCCCATAATATTAATTTCTGGGCCCTGTGGGCCCCCTCTCCTGCCTTTCGCTGCTTTAGTGGGCTCTGCCCATCAATCCCAATTATCCAATAGGCTGGCACCAGCACTCAAGCAAACAACATGGCAGAAAAACAAACCTAGAGATTCCCACCCCCCAGTTGACCTACACAATGGTAAACCTGCTCCCAGCGAGGCTCTACCACACAGTCTCAAGAAACGCCCCCATACCTGGGCTCCAGTCTGTATCAAATCACCTCAGGGCCTATTAACAAAATAAGTAAATATTCAAATAAAAGTGGGAGGGTTTGGGCTTGGTTTGAGCTGGTTCTTTGCACCTTTTTTCCCCTCTTTTCTCTTTTTCTCCACCCCCCGCCAAGCACCAAACAAAAGGAAGTTTGTTGTCAGACTCGAACATTTCTTGGGCCTTGTCCGAGTTCCACCTTGTTTTCTTGTCTCCCCGCCCTGTATAAATAAAGCAAAAACCAACTGGCACTACCTGTGATGAAAGGACAACTAAGAGCAGAATTTTATCTTTTTTTTTTTTTTTTTACTGGCCTGAAGTTTTGGGCAAAGGACAAAAGGCATTGCTGGCTGAGCACAATTCCAGTAACTGAGTCACACTGAGACGCTACAGCTTGATCCACGCAGGCTGCTGGCATAGCCAGGGGAGCCGAGACTCTGCTTAGTTAATGGCACGCAAATGCTAGCCCACCACAGCTGCAGACTCCCCCCATGCAGAAGGGGCAAAAAAAAAACCCTCCGGTGACACAAGGCTACTCTACTTTGCAACGGGGCCGTGTGCAATCATGACTTTTCCTCTTGTGAAAATCCAGAGAGGAAAAGCTAGAGTCTCTCTTCCCTGGAGACTGGGGAAGTTCTGGAACTTGGAACAATGGACAATGAGGCAGATTTTTTTGTTTGAAGTGCACACAAGTTAGGCATGCACCACAGTTAGCTATGCAAGAGAAGGGTAACCAGATTAGATCGTAAGCTCTTTGGGGAAGGGAACTATCTACTGTTACACAGTGCCGAGCACAATGGGTTGGTGCCTCTAGGCACTACCACTATGTAATCAAGTGCGTGGCTGCAAACGAAATCCTAGGCAATGCCCCATGAGGGTGGGTGCACAGTGCGCATTTGACGGCACATGAAAAGGCCCCACAATGCAACGGTGCATTTTGGGCAACTGGAGCCTGGGTCATCTCTCTGTTTATTTTATGAGGCACTTTGGCCTCTCTTAATTGCCCTGTTATCCTCCACCTGTTCACTCTCCTTCCTCAGGCTGATAATAGAGAGCAGGCCATGTGGAGGGAGGGGGAGTTTGGATTGGCTCTTTGGTTTCCTTTTAATGAGACGTTTGCGTTCAGTTCGGCTCACTGAAACGCAGGCCCGGTACCATTAGGAAATTCAGGCCATTGTAACTATAGCGACACAGATGCATGGGGGCAAACTCTTAGCGCCGACGTGCATGCAGAGGGGCAGCTTGCTTTGCTACATTACTGGATCAAGGTGCCCCTGTGCAAACCCTGCTCTGCCTGGTGCAGCAGGTCTCTATTAAGGATTTGCACATGGGCATCGTTACATTCGTGCTAATTTCATTCATGTAGACAAAGCCTCTGACTTTACGCAACATCAGCATCATTTCTTGACAGAGCCCATGATGCACGGAGGCGGCTGAAAAAAAGGAATCCAGCTTTTCCAGGAACAGACAATCCAGATTTTCCGGTTTATATGTTTTCTCATCTGGATTTTCTTTGCTGGTCCTGGGACAGATTCCCATAGATCTTGATGGAAAGGGGAAAATATCAGAACAGCAACCCTGATCAACTTGGCTGAATTTCTCACATGCCAGAATCTCCTCTTTGGGCAGAAATTCAAATTTGTTTTCCTGCAGCTACACAGACAAACCTGCATCCATCTCCCCCAGGAGGCGATTTCAGCTCTGCTGCTGCCTAGGGGTTCTGGTAACGTAGTAACAGGGAAGCTTGGACATGCCCACTCTGGAGACATTCTTGGTGAGGATACAGTGACTTCTCAGCCACTGGCACGATAGGATTTAACATCGGGAGAGACTTCCTGATGGTGAGGCCCATTAAGCAGGGGAGCCACCTCTCAAGGAACTGCTGGGATCACTTCAAATGGAAGATGTGGGAGTTTTCCCTGCAGTATAAGAGCGCCAGGTGGGTGAGGGAAGGCAACAAGTAGATCTTCCCCATAAGACTCTACAAGGCCAGTAGCTTAGCCTCTCTCCCTCCATACTAGACCTTCAGAGAGTCCTCTGACCAGGTGGGAGCCCAGTACGCTGTGTACAATTTGGGGTCCCAGGACTGGATCCTGCCACTCCTTGCTCACACAAGCAACCCCACAGACTTCAGTGCAGGATCAGGGCCCATATGCCCAGCTGGAGCCCTCTCTCCAGGTATTCCATCCAGTTCCAAAGCACCCAGTGGGTTCCAATCATAGATCATAGAATATCAGGGTTGGAAGGGACCTCAGGAGGTCATCTAGTCCAACCGCCCGCTCAAAGCAGGGCCAATCCCCAGACAGATTTTTGCCCCAGATCCCTAAATGGCCCCCTCAAGGACTGAACTCACAACCCTGGATTTAGTAGGCCAATGATCAAACCACTGAGCTATCCCTCCCCCAATGCTTCAGGTTGCCTTGTGGTTTGTGCGCATGCGACGTAGGGGGCAACATCACCTGAGGGTGGGAAAAGTAAAGCCATGGTCCTGCGAGGGGACTGCGGGTGTCAATGGCCGAGGAGCTAAGGGGCCAGAGGCTGCGTGCTGGGCTGAAGGATTGAGTCACCCTGTGGTTTTCCTCTGCCGCCAACGCCAAGCCTGGCCTCTGAGTTTACACAGCGAGGGTGAGTCCGAAGAGGCAGCACGGTGGCTGTCAGAGGGGAGCCTCTGTGCGCTGAGCTCCTGGTTGCATGCTTTCATCAAAACCAGAGCAAGATAGTGCAGCGCAAACACCACCAATTTAAGGCTAGGGATAAAACGTTCCTGCCAGCAGATCCAGCAAGAAGAGTCACCTTAACCCTTCGGGGGCCGAGGCAACAGTAACAACACAGGAGGTGACAGGGGAGAAGGCGTGAGGCTCGCTCAAATCCCTCTGTTCACATTCATCCACCTCCATCTGCTCTTGGGAAAGTAGCTCCGCAGGCGCCTCCAACCCCCGAGCGAACCATGCTGGGGGACGCATTCTTCCCAGGAGCCCCTGCATGCAGCCAGGGACAGACCTAGCTTCTGAAGGGCCCTGTGCCAAATGAGACTGCCCTGCCCCAGGACGTCTGTAACTTGCACAGTACATCCAAGAGCGGCACAGCATGGCAGGTGCATGGCGGAGATGTTAGTGGGACACAGGAAGGTTTGAGCAACATAGGCCTCAGTTCAGCAAAGCTTTTAAGCATGTGCTCAACTTTAAGCATGTCCACGGACCTCACTGACATGTGCTTAGGTGCTTTGTCGAATCAGGGCACAAACGAGGAGGGCCAGGGCACTTGTTACTGGGGTCAAGGCTGGGCAGATTTGTTCATCAACTTAAAAGAGGTATCAGCAACTGTGAAAGAGCTGGACCCTAGCTTAACATACAAGATGCACAGCAGGAGAGGTCCCCATGGGCCAGAGGGTGGGGAAGGGTGTACACAGGTTGGGAAGGAGCAACAACAAGGGAGACCTGTTCAAACATGTGGGGCCTAACGGGCATCAGGCTTGGTGTCTGTCTAGGGCCAGCCTTGCATCCACGTAACCTCCACTCATGCCGTCCTCTGCCCAGCCTCTTGGGAAGTTCTGCCAGGGTTTGGTGAAGCCAAGGCGGCCAGACCAGCCCATCCGGCTCCCCTAATGGCTGCACTGAGGATGTGCCCACAGTCAGCCTCATTCTGTCTTTGCAAAATCCTTCAAATTCTTGGTGTACCGCCCAGCTGTTTGCGGTATTCCTCCAACTTCTCACTGGCTTCCCACGGCAGAGGGGTCCTGGCAGTCAGCGCCACTGAGAGACTGGAGAAAGGCAGGCACAGTGGGTCAGCTGAAGACCCATGCCGCCTGGGATCACTTCTCAGCACCACCCCAGCGCCAGCTGACAGGACAAAACAAACCAACCAGGGCTAGCATCCCCTTACACTGCCTCACCCTGGCAATCAGAGCTGGAAGGCCTGGGACCATCTCCTACTGAAGCGAACTCCGACCAAGCAGCTGGAAAGCACAACCTCATTACTGCTCATGGTTAGTATTTTTATTTGCATTGCGGTTCTGCTCAATGACCCTTATTGGGATCGGAGCCCACATGCACACACCTAGACACGGCCCCTGCCCTAAAGAGTTTGCACTCAGATTTAAAACAAGATATACAAGGCAAACAATAAGAGGGAAGCCAGGATGTGGGGTGAGGGGGCACTGTAGGGTCAGGCACTAACACGAGCTTACCCCCATGCTGCTCAGCCCAGCCATCACTAGTTGGCCGATTGCTGCTTATTTGGGGATCTGCTTTCACCAAAATTTTATTGTATATTTTTGCCAAGTTCTGTTTCAGGGCAAATAACCTCCAAGCCCGTCTGTATCGGGGTTGGCGGCAAAACAGCCATTATCTCAGCTTCCCAGGAGTGCCAAGCCTGCCTTGAAATTACCCGTGGTGATGGAGCTGTCAGTTAAACGGGGCTCGGTACCTTTTGTAACAACAAACGCCGAAATCAGGGCAAAGCTTTCACTCTGCCTGACACCCAGAGACTTCAAGTGGGAACAGGCCTGAGTAAAGACCACAGGAGCGGGCCTTAGACTGCGTATTGACCAAAGCCTGCCCACAGCCACGATGCAGTGAATGCAATTCTGCTGTGCAAAGGCAGAGGGCACTATTTTGGGGCCTTGCACAAGGTAGTCCATACACAGCTCTGCTCCCAGGCAGGCTCCCTGTCAACACTGGAGTGCATTAGTGGAGAGTAGGCTGGGGTGGGAGGAATGGAGGCATGGCCAGTGGATCTGAGCCTGTGCGGCTCAGCCAGCCACTCCCCCATGTGGGTGAGGGCACAGGTTGCAGGGGCTAGGCAAGGATGCAGTAACAGTCAGAACAGCCTGTGCTGGGGAGATCCTCTTCCTGCCTAGATCACAGCCACACGCGCTGGGTGTGTGTGTCCAGGATTGGGCCCTTTGAATGGGGCAGGAGCATGTGTGTTCAGCAAAGCTGGGGGCCCCAGAAGTTGTGAATGTCAAGCATACCACGACTACTGAAGCAGACGGTTTCAGATCCTGCTGAGCCAGCTTGTGGCTGGATTCAAAACTGAGTAAATTTACAGCTGTAAGCTGGGAGTTTATACAACTCCTAACTTGTTAGGGATGGCTGACCAAGCCAGCACGCTCGCTCCCCAGTCAACAGGGCTTGTAGCAGTTAGATCTTTGAACACACATTACATATTATTATTTCTTTAACTTTGCATAAAGGAGAGGAGCCGGGTGGGGGGTTAGAAGGGTGCATCTGTTTTTGTGCATCTTTCCCCAAAGCCGCATCGAAACAAACACTCAGCCTGGATCCACTGCGGCTTCTTGAGAACGTCAGTCACCTGGGATTGTAGCATACATCATAAAAACCCCACTGGGCGGGATTGGGAGACCCTCACTCACACCACCAGCACTTTACGTGTAAGTAGCCCCATGGAAACCAGCGAGACTACCTGCGGAGAGAGGTATTACCCATTGAGAGCGAGGGCCTCACAATCCAGCCCCTGTGGTTGGCAGACTCCAGCAAGCATCACAGGCACCAGCTCCCATGCCCGGCGAGTGCTCAGCTACTCCTGCCTGCAGCGCAACCAGCTCTGCTGTGAGTTGGCTCAGTGCAGGAAAACAGCACCTAACAGAGCCCTTCCTGCAATCAGCTTCTCAGGGGCACACTGGGCACCAGGCTTCCCTACCAGGTCAGGCTCACACATAATTGTACGTGAAGCCTGAACGCCCTCTTCCCCCAAGAAGCAGGGTTGGGTCGCGCAGTGCAGTCAGCAGCATACTCCCAGGCTACCGAGTACAGGACGGGACTTCCAGAGACCCTGGATGGTGACGCATGGTTCCTCAGTCTGGGACTAGAGAACCACAGGGTCTGGCTGCACCCAGCAGCTTCAGTCAAGAATCCCCTTGATACTCATTACAATCAAAGTCTCAGCTCTACTCCGAAAGCTGTTATTAATGAAGAAGCCCAGGGCTGAACAGACTTGGAAGAAGGCTGGTCCAGTGGTTAGGGCACTACCTGGGACTCCAGAGTCACAGGTTCAATTCCCTGCTCCCCATCAGACTTCCTGTGTCACTTTGGGCTAGTTAGTTTCTCTGGGCTTCAGCTCGCCATGGGGTTTACATCACTCCACTACCTCACATGGATGCTGTATAGCGAAGTACTTTAAGGGCTATGATGATGGGGGCCACAGACACAGACAGTCATGGAGACTGAATCCCCCATCCTGGGAGAAAGCAGTTCCTCCTGGACACAGCTGAGATATATCAACAGGACTCCATCTCCCCTCTCTTCCACTCTGTCCTGCACACGTAACCACCCAGAACGTCAAGAGTATACATGAGTTAAGGAGCCAGATGAGGCTTTAAGGAGTCGCTCAGGCAGGATCAAATGCTCTGTTAGCATCCAGCCACCATCTAAGAAAATAAAGCAGTTGGGGGCTTTGGTGAAGTCTGGCCTGGGGTGGGGGGAAATTTCCTCTCTCCTTGCTCAGTGGGCAGAGATCACGCGGCCTGCTGCTGCTCCCACAGTTTAAAATACTTAAGTCCTCCAAGGGGCAGCTTAATTTTCTTTTTTAAAAGAAAAGTGTCAGTCTAATTAGATAAATCCTCTGAGCACGTGGCCTGGAGTTCGTCATGGAAATTAACCTCCTCGAAAGATCACAGTTACTGAAATAAGAAACTGTGTGTTTTGGCATAGTGCAGTGAAATGGGAGCTGCAGGCTGCATTTCATACACCTTCTCTTTCATAAACCTGCCGCGTTTCATATCTGTCCCGCCGGCCCCTAGCACGGCACCAGGACTTTATCTCCAAATGCCTGTTTGCAAATCACTGCTGAGAGGCTATGATAACCCATGGGAGTCTCACTGGGTTGCCGGCAGGAGAGCATGAGGCAACCTCAGTAGAAAACTGGCCCGACCTGAGGCACTGGTGTGAGGGGCCGGTTCCTTGATCCCTGTCACTGACTAACAGTCCGACCGAGAGGACATGCTGCAGACACAGTGACCATGGCAGCCAAGCTGGAAGCTGCTTTGCCAGCCTCACTGTCCAACAACCAGACAAGCATGAACCTGCGCAGCCCTCCCTCCCCTGGGCTTGGGGACAAGCTGAGCCGGGTGGAAGGGAACAGCTGCCAGGGATGGTCCCCCACCCACTGGGCTCAGCCTGCCTGCAGCCGGGACACAGAAGGTTTTGCCCAGTGACTCCATAAGGAGCAAAAGAGGCACAGAGTGTGGCAGGGGTTGGAGGTGGAAGCCCTGCTCCCCCGGCCATCAGCACTAGGAGCAAAACCAGAGATTTAAAGCTATACCAGCTTCCCAGGGTCCCATGTTCCCTGCCCCCGCCAAGCACCCCAGCACACACATCATTACAGACACTTGGCCCTTCGACAGCAGCTTCTTCAAGAGGAGCCCCAAGCACTTTGAAAAGGTGAATGAACGGAGTCTCCAACTCTGTTGTACAGCGGGGGAACTGGAGGGTCAGAGCCAAGAAGTGACTTGCCCAAGGTCACACAGCGAGTCAGTGGCAGGGTCAGGAAAAGAACCCTGCTCTTTAGTCTCCCAGAAGATTTTAGACTGTCCTCCTAGCCTCTTGAACTAACTAGTGGCAGGAGTTACGCTCCCAGCCCAAGCTCAGTAGGGATTCACACATAGGTCTCAAGGGCTGACACTGCACCGTACCCTCTGTCTCACCAGTTAGCTAACAGGGCATAACTGCACCAGGACTCCCTACAAAATCCAAAGTGCTTCGGTCACAACCCACATCTTCTCCGTCCCAAGAGGGTTCAAGGGTTCTACTGCTAAGCCTTCCCTGTCCATACGGTCCTTCCAAAGGAGCTGCTCCAGAACTAAGAGCTCCAGGAGAACCCATGCAGTCTACATCCCTTCCTCCTAGCAAATGCTAGGCTGGGCCACCCTCTGTATGTGCCCAGGCTTGGGCCCGGCTTGCGGACTGTCTCCAGATAAGGTAGGACAAAGTGCCCTCTGGCCTTAGGGCTTCCAGGTGGCTGTTTCATTTCATTTCAGCATTACCGATGGGAGAATGAAAATAAGGCACTTTCTGGAAAGAAAACATGGCTCCGTCGAGCAAAACGTCAGGCACAGGGAAAGGGCCAAAGGCACAAACCAATGCGCTGCTCTGCAATCTAACATCAGCCCGTGTCTTCTAACATGCGAAGTTCGGGGCTGGATGGCTCAGGTTACTGGCATTGGCATACAAAGCTTTTTTTACCTCCGGGCCACCAGTTCGATTCCAGCCCTGGTTGGTAGCAAGTGAAATTTACTATCCAACAGCTCTTCAGTGGCCTAAACAGGAGTTTGACGGGCCTCTGTGCAGTTCCCAGGGCACAAGGCTCCACCTCCTTGTCGCAATTGGCACTAGTTAGCAATCTCAGCAGACAGGTCAAGGACTGGATGAGCCATGGAGACTAAACCCCCATCTCACCTCTAGGTGCTGCCTCCAGCTCAGGGTGGGATCCCCTGGGGAGGGTGGCATTGGGGAAGCTGCTGCTGCTGCTACCCAGGATAGAGCTGCTCCGCGGATGGAGACCTTCGGTCCCTAGCATTGCCAGCCTGGCCCCTGTTTAGAGCTATTCTTTGCCAAGTGCAGGCTAGCCCTGGGACTCACCTATTCCAACAGCACTGCAACAAAGCACATGAACATAGGCACTCAGGGCTTAGTCGGGGTATGGCCTTATTACTTCAGGCCTCTCACACAGACTGATCAAAGCCACATCATCAGGAGGACCCTCCCATGCTAGCTATGGGTACATACTGTCACTCGGAGGTAGGTCAGCTTGCACAGCTGTCTCAAGAGAGGGGACGCTCTCAGGTGCTATGCCCTCAGCTGGCAGGACCACATGATCTACAGAAGTACCTAAAGATGCAGGGTTGCATCTGCCTCTTCTATCCAGCCCTCGAGGCCTAGGATACCATCAGCAATTGCCAGTACCTACCCTACCCATCCACCTACAACTGGGCTCAGGGCAGAAAAAGGTCTGGCAAAGGGGCAGGGAGCGATGAGCATTTCTGAAGTGCCCAGCTCCGCAGCATACATATAGCATGGCGAGAAGGGTCCTGCAAACAGGTGAACGTGAGACCTTCTTCCGAAAGAAACAAGCGTGCCCTTTGCGATCAGCGTGGTAAACATGCAATTACAGTGGAGGCCCTAACGAAGCAAATGGCCTCCCGATTCCTTTTAGAGGGGGTGCAGACAGCCGAGGCCTTTAACACACTTTACTCATTTCTCTCTCACTTGCATGAAGGCTTGGATGCTCCGACACGATTGCGGACCTAGCCCCCAGCTGTGGGGCGATAGGATGCCGGAGCCCATGATCCATCCAAAGGGGTCTTTGCCTTTTTCTGTCAGCCTAAAGTTTGAATAAAGGAGCCCACCAGACGGAGCGAATACATGCCTCTCTCTCTCTCAGCTGGCTTACCAAACCATTCCTATACTTTAAGCCACCTAGTGTCCGAAGCTGTGCGTTCAGGATGTGTCCTCCCCTTACAATCAAAGGCAACTGGAGGCAGATTGCTTAGGAAATAGAGAGAAGAAGGGAGTTCCTACGAGATGGAAACAAAAAGGGGCTGGGGTGGGGGAGCCTGTGATGAAGCACAAGCCAGACACTGTCATAGGCTGGGGAGACGAGAACAATATTTTAGGCACTACAAAGTGTCTGGTTGAAAAGCAAAGCATGAGGCGCACAGGGGTAGCGGGAGCGAGTTTAAACCCAGTGCGGCATGATTTCAGGTAGAGCGGACACACAGAATGGGGAATCGGGAAGGGGGACAGGCAGTCTTGCCCCAGTTCTGAAGTTTGTCACCGATGCTTTGACCATGATGGCCAGCTCTGCTCTTTCCGTCTCTGAGAGAAACTTGGAGAGAACTTTCCCCAGTACGGGCCGGTGAAACAAAATTGAAGCAGCCAACAGGCACCCCCAGCGTTAGCCCACGCCTGGTTTCTTAGAGACCACTTTCATTGGCAGCTTCTCTCCTGCCCCCCGCCAGTCCCCTCCTCCTCGTTCTCTCTCTGTGTCCTCGAGACTCCTCTCACCTTGAGGAGTGTTAGGATTACCCAGCATTTACACTCAATGCTCCTCTTTATTCCTTAAGACTTATTAAGAATGATAATGAGCTCCAAAGCAGCCACACGTCCCTCTCTCTCTCCTACCCCCCCCCCCCCCCCCTTCGCTCTCTCTCTCTCTCTACGTGCCTTTTCCGTCAAAGACACACAGGACAAATCCGACCAAAAAAAAAAGCTGACAATATGGATCAAGGACACCGGGGGATTTATATTCCACAAATCCAGCCTTTTTTGTTTTTATTATTTCTGTTCAAATTCCACCCCCTTCCTTCCCCTTTGCCCCCTCCTCCCCCCAACCCTCTTGGACTTTGTAACAAGAAAAGAACAAGAAGAAGAAGAAGAAAGCTGCTTGCCTGAAAACCTCGTTAATGTGGAGCTCTTAAACGGTTGATTAATTTTAGAAAAATTTACGATGCGCTCTTGCTTCTCTTTTAAGCTCCAGTCTTCTACACCCAAAGCAAGTTAACTTTAAAGGCCCCCTCGTGTGCCCGCTTGCCCCTTCTTCCCTGGCACCCTATTTGTAGATGCAAACATACAGATGAAACATAAATACAGTGACAGAACAGGGAAACAACTGCTCTGACGGGTGGCTAAAATGGTTCAATTCAATTCCCTTTAGCACAGCCAAGAAATCACAGCCTGCAAAACTCCCAACTTCCAGCTATTTAACTTTTCATTTAAAAAAAATCCACTACAAATTGGTCAATTTAAAAAAATAATGTAGACATTTTATTATTTTAAGAGACAAGTCTTCCCAAGTTCGATCTGTTCACTTCACAGAAGCCCCCGATGCACAGCTGCATTCGAAACCTCAGAGTTCTTCCAAAGCCACCTTTAAGCCAGCTGCACTTCACCAAGGGGAAAGAACGGAACCTAATGAAATTTAATACATACATTTTTAAGTGTGCCCTGATCTATACTTTAATATTTCAGAAATCTCCCAAGCTCCCTCCTGCCTGGTATTTGCTTTTATTCTTTGTCTCCCTCTGCTAGAGTCTGTTTTTCTGATATAGACATCAGAAGGTTAAGGGCTCAATTATCAACTCTGCTGAAACCTCAGCCTTACAATACTTAGGGGCTTCTCTTCTGCTCTTTAGAAACTAAATAGCAAAATCTCTTCTTCTTCATGTTTTTTATTGTTATTATTGTCTACTGCCTGTAGGTTCCGATCGCTGAACTTAGAAACCTCTCTGGAGGGTAGGGATGAGGGAGATATGGATTTGGAAAGAAAGAATAATATAGAATTCTAAAGGTGCCTACTTCAAGTGAACCTGAGGAGACCATGTCTCTGAACCCCAAAATAGCATCCACACAAAATATGATCCTAGTGGTTCTCATTAACACAAGTCAGTAAAAAAAAATTGGGAGGAAGTGACTCTTTGATTAGTGTTACAAACCAGAATGGAAACAGATTTTAAAAGTTAAAGTAGCAGTGTTGTGGAATATGGAATCATTACTAGCAAAGTAGTGTACTTGATTTGATCAAACGGGATTTGTTTTTATTTTTTAAATATATGATGCACACAAAAGCTTTGGTTTATGGACTCGAGCAGTGCTTTCTTCTCCTCAGGAATTTATATAGATGGACAGTATCCTTCCAAAAATGAAATTAACAAAAACAAAACAAGGGTGAAGGGAGGTGCGCAGGAAATCACCATTTCGGTAAATCACAATCCCTGAGTTGGATAGATAGCAGATTCTGGTTTAATAGGAAGAACGAGAATTGGAAAAAGGTAAGGCTCACCCTTGCACCTGAAATAAACTATTTGCAATAGGTTCTTGTAAGATAAGTCTCAAGTTTATGTGGACTTACATTTTTTCCCAAAAAGTTTGTTTTTCCAAATAGCTTCACTGTTTTGGATGGAGTAAATAAATATATATCTATACATCTATAAAATCAAGTCATTAATTCTTTCCTGGAAATTGTTTGAATTACAATCTGTCAGATCCAGATGAGTTGGCTTTTTTGGTCATTGACTCCCTCCTACACGCACGCGCACACACACACACACGCGCGCACACACACACACACGCGCGCGCACACACACACACACGCGCGCACACACACACACACGCGCGCACACACACACACACGCGCGCACACGCACACACACGCACGCACACACACACTTCTTCATGGAGAAATAACCCCCTTCCCTCCCCAAACCACCTTCTTCTGTTGTACAACTACCAACTGAACTCAAGCTTTCAATGGGTTTTCCCTGCACCAGGGCTTTGCTCTGAAACTGCAAGAATGACAACGTCATGTGTGGGGAAAGCTGACACTTACAGCTTTTAAAAAGAAACGGGAAAAAATAAGCTGTTGACTTCTTGGTTAAAGTATTCTCTTGTTCTAACTCATGTTCTTATGTCACTGGGCTAAAAAAAAAGAAAAAAGAGGGAGAGAGAGATATGACTTTCCTTGAATGATCTGTTTAACCTAAGCCAGAGGAAAAAAAAAGAAGTCATTAATTACTTATGTGAGCTATTGCTTCTGAAAGACAATAAACCTGCCTGGTCGCCATGGATATGACATATTTGCTCTGAAAACAACACAATAATTAGCAAAGGGGAAAGATACAAGGAGAATATGCAAACTCCTGAGTTTAAAGCCATAGTGTTTCCTTCCCCCCCTCCCCCTTTTACTTGTCAGAGTCAATTCTGTTTGCAATTCAAATCAAACAAATAAACAAAAGGTTTACAAAAATATATTTTTTAAAAAAGAAAAACTGATCGACTGCACTGATGAGCCAAAAGAAAAATAATAATGAGAAGCAATTACAAACCAAACAACTGCAGAGAAAATAATCTTATATGATGAAATTAAACATATATTTAGGGTTGTTTTCGTTCCAGTTATTATTTGCATTTTTTAAAAAAGAAAAATGCAGAAGTGTATTGAAAGAAAAAAGGAAAGTATTTTAGGAGACATGAAGTGTTTTGAGGACGCAGGTAGGAAAAAATTGGGGAGTTCACTTGGATATTAAAAATGCATCATATGGGTCATTATTTTCTTTTTAAACCTACAACTTTACCCCCAAGAAGATGAGCAGGAAACACAATAGCTTTGTACCATGTTTGTCAGCTTGATAAATACACGAGCTCATGGTGAGTTCACAATTTTTAAGTATGTCAGAAATGTAAGACACTCTCCCTTTCCTCCACGGATAATGAAAAGAGGGGATCTTTTCTTAATTAAAAGAATAAAAACTGAATAAACTGCAGAGATTCTCCTTTAAAAACTGGATAAATGTTACAGTGAAAATGCTTTTTATATTTCGCTCTCATTAAGCTGAAACAAAGACTATTAAAACCTTCTCTAATGCGATAGCCTTCTGGAGTCTGACCTTCTACATTTAGAAAACAAGTAATAAATATACCCTAACATGCACTTTATCTGGAGAGATATTTGACTTTGAACTTATTTTAACATTTAAAAGGCTTGGGAAATATAAGAACAACAATACAATTGCTACAAGTTTTTTGTTAATATTGCTAAAATAAATCTCTCAGAATAAAATGAGCAGATTAAGGAAACATCATCCTGATAACACTTTCCCCCCCTTTTTATATTTTTTAAACAATAGTTTTTAGCTGGACTCTTTGATCTTGAAAGGGTTCTTCTATCTGGTCTGATGAGGGGGGAAAATGATCTGTTTTAAATGATGATGCAACTAAAGGATCAAAGCCCTGACTTTCTGCTTGTCATAATAAGCTCTGTCTTGCACAAAGCTTCAACTTCAGACTTTTTAATATATAAAATATAAAGGAGGCCAAAAGAGCCACTGAAAAGGTAAAGTCTGCAAACAAAAGGGGACACTGCCCCTTTAAACGTTTTAGTGCATATGGAGTTTGATTTCTGAAAGAGATCAGTTTAACATCTCCATAGAAACCAGCAACAGATTATCATCAACAGAATAAATAACTAGTCTAATAAATTAAACAGGAGGCATAAGATCTGGAAACTTGATTACTGAAGTTCAACAATATTCCCCCATAAACTCTTTCTAACTGCTTCTAAGGTAGCTAACAAGGTAGCAACAAAGTATAAATAAAAAAGTGGGTGTAGGAAGAGAGGCAGGGAAACCACTGGGAAACAGAAGTCCAAAGCCCTGGGAAGAGATTATTTCACCTTAAAAGTTATTACAGCAACAACAGAAATAAATACGTCTAGGTAATTTGGGGGAGGAGGGGAGAGAAAACCATTTTCAAGGGGAAAAGGTTGTAGTGGCTGCATATGCAGCTAAGCGTGGATGAAGAGGGCACATGAAATTTATGTGTGAAGTACATCAAAAGTTTCACCTTTCTCCCACCCCAAAAAAAAAAATCTAGGCAGACGGATCTAACTCAGAGTGATTCAGAGCAATCCTCAGACATAACCCATCCAGAAAGTTTTCCAAACAAATTGCTCAGAAGGTGCAGTGAGACAGCCTCCAGGCTGGGATCAGAAAGCCCCTTCCAATCTCATCCTTATCCCAAATTTCATCACCCTTTACCAAATGTGCCAACTTTCCCAATGGCTCTTCCTCTCTGTCTCCTGCCACCCCAACCGGAAAACAAAAAGAAGGAACGACTCTCTCTCCACTACTCCAGAAAGGTTGTCATGGTACATACACACTTATCTCCCATGAAATCAATACCAACAAGTTACTGGTCAATGTCCCCACTCCCAGACTATGCTGGTTCACTTCTTCCCATCCCAGCTAGGGAGGTACAAATCTAAAGGACTTTCTGGATTTACAGACCCCAAGAACAAGTGCACCTAATTCTCACTTTCCAATTTCCTGGGGAGTCTGAGAAAGCATGACCCCTGTGCCAGAGACAACCCTTATGGGCTCATTACTGGCTGGGGAGTCATTAAAGATTTGGGGAGGCAGATCAGAAGCAGGCAGAGCCCTGGGATATTAACCCTTCCCTACCCAGGGGACAGGCGCACCCCTGCCCCCTGGGTTTCCAAGGCTTTTTATTTCTCCTTTTTTGTCAATGCCCCAAAGTGTCTTTTCCTGGCAGGCCCCAGTTTGATTGACGGGTCGGACACCTGTTCCCTTGTCCTGGGAGTCTCCAAACATGGAGAGTAGCATTCACCAAAACCCTACTGATCCCAGAGCCCGCCTCCCTCCCCCCAGCGCCCTCAACCCTGCTCTCCTCACTCCACCCCTATGCTGATATCTACCCCCCACCCCGCACAATCCAAGCAACCCCCCCCCCAGTCCAGCAGTACAGCCCCCTTACCCCTACAGCGCCCCATGCCCGGCGCTGCCTGAGCCTCGCCCGGCCGCGGCAGCGGATTCGAAGAGAGGAAAGAAAATGAAAAGAAAACGGGGGAAAAAAAACTTCCTGGCTCAGGATGGCAAATCAGCTGCGCATTCTGCAAATGCCACCGGGTAAAAATAACCTGCGGCTTCGCCCGGGGGCCGGGCACCGACTCCCCCAAACGCGCACCCAGCCCGGCCCCCCACACTCGCGCGCCGAGTCGGGAACGCAGCGCAGCTCTCCAGGGAGCGCACGGAGGGGGCCCGCGCACCTCCCCGTCCCCGAGCGCACGGCTCCCAGCCCTGCTCCATCTCCGCTCCGGGACCCGAGCGTCCCGGAGCCAGCGGGGGGAAGCGCCGCTCGCCAGCCTCCAACCCGGCCGCAGCACTTTGGAGAAACTTCCCTGGCACCGATCGCCTGCCGCCTCCGCCCGGGGACCCCCAGCCTGTCTCCGCGGCCCGCCGGGGTCCCCAGCCTCAGGCCACCCCTCGGCGCTTTCCCTTCGCTTCTCGCCCAAGTTTCTGTTCGCAAAAAGCCGGGGGGGGGCATCGCCGCTGCGCTTCCCTTTCCCCCAGCAGCTGCGCCCCATGAGACCCCCTCGCTCAGTCACTGGGGACCCGGGGTACCTGCGCCCCAGGCAGGGAGCGGGGCAGGGCGGCGGAGGGGGTCCCACGCCTCGCCCAGCCCCTTCCCCTCCCCCATTTCCACGGCGATTTTTAAAAGTCCTGGAAATTGTCCGGCACAACCGGCCTCCCCCAACAACAACAACAACTCAGCTCCGGAGCCGGCACCGCTCTGCCTCCCTCGGGCCCCCTCCACCCCCAGCCGAGCGACGGGAGCACAGGCGCCCTCCCCCCCTCCGCCAGCCTAGCGTGAGAGTCCTGGACCCCGCAACCCCCTCCCCTGGTTCACTCCCCGGGGAGGCAGCGCGCTGCACCCCGTCACTCCGCAAACAGCCGCCCAAAGTGCCCGGGCCGGAGCAGCGAGTGCAACCCCTCCGCAGAGGGAGCGCACCGGAGCCCCAAGCAGCCTGCAGTGCCCTCCACCCCCGCTTTCAGAGCGCTGCCCCCCCCCCCGTGCAATACCCCCCCCCGCCCAGAGCAATGCCCACCTGCCGCTGCCATGTGCCCCCCCGCCTCCCTTCCCTGCCAGGGCCATGCCCCTGACTGCGCCCCGACCCCCTGCCCCGCAGAGTTGGGTGGCGGCCGAGGCAGGGGCTGGAGGGCGGGGTGGGGGTCCCGGGGGGCAGGGGCTGGGGCAGGGCAGAGCAGACAGGCTTACCTGCACTTGGGGCGGCTTTGGGTGACTTTCCAAGTCAAGGGAAATGTGTGTGTGTTTGGGATGGAGTCTGCAGCGCGCATGCGCCATCAAACTTGCCCTGATCCCGGATTTTTTTTTCCTCCTCTCTCTCCCCTTCGCTTTGATTATTGAATTTTCCTATTTCTAACAGGGGGGCGGGCGGCGCGCAAAACCCGGACTGGATCCCGGCCACCCTCTGCCCCGGGCTGGTGAGGGGAGGGACGGGGAGGGGAGGGAGGGAAGGGGGGGGAGAGCGGCAGAGGGAGCCGAGCATGGAATGGACTCGGCTCCAAGCAGGCAGGGCACCCAGACAAGGGAGGGGCACCAGTAAAACCCGGACTGGATCCCGCTGCCCTGGCAAGAAAAAGGGAGGGGTTGTCCCCACTTCCCAGTCAACAAGGGCAACTCCGCCTTCTCCAGTCACCGGGGTACTTCCTTGCCCTGCCCCTGTCACAAGCGGATCCCTCAGCCCACTGAGTGCTTTCTCCTGGAAATCTCTAAACTCCCCAACTTTAGACAACTTGCTGAAAGTTGTATGAAAGAGCCTAGTTTTTGCAGCCTGGTGAACTTTGCCACCCTAGTTTCCTTGGGCTACATTTAGCTGAGATCCTTCCTTTCTCTATGGGATGGTCTATTCCTTTTAAGTGACAAAGGAGGGGGGCTGCTTATATCCTTAACTTGGATTTCATTAGCAAACCACTCTGAGTTTATTATAGTTTATGGCCCCAATCCTGCAAGTATGTATGCAGATGAGTAACTCTGCACCCATGGGCCCCAATCCTGTAATACACACCATGCCAGCAGGCCCCTGCACTTGGGAACAGCCTTTAGCGGGCTCTGCCCAGGTACACAGGTCTGCTCTGCTTTGCAGGATCAGCATGATAAATTATCCCACTAGGCAGGGCCGGCTCCAGGCACCAGCTGAGCAAGCTGGTGCTTGGGGCGGCAGATTGTTCGAGGCGGCATTCTGCCCAATCCTAGGGCGGCACGGCCGCTTTTTTTGTTTGTTTGTTTGTTTGTTCTGCTCCAGCCGCCCTGTAGGGGGCGGCCGGCGCAGAGAACCAGAGCACCCTGCAGGGCAGTCCTCTTCCTTCCCTCCCCGCCGACCGGAGCGGAGCCCTCGCGGCAGGCGGCAGCGCAGCAGGAGGGGCCGCGTGGCAGTGCCCCTGCTGTAGCCCTAGCAGCTCCCTTCTCTCTCTCTCCCGCCCGCTCCCCCCCCCAGCCGGTCCCCCTGCACCCGCGCGCCGGCCGCGCCGCGGGGTTTTTTTTTTTTTTTTTTGCTTGGCCGTTCGGGCCGCCCCGTTTTTTTTTTTGCTCGGGGCGGCCAAAAAGCCAGAGCCGGCCCTGCCACCAGGGGAGTACTCACATGCCTAAAATTACTCCTATTTATATGTATATATGCATGCAGGAGCAGGTCCGTAGTTTACACTCTAATAAACTCCTTTGATTTTTAGTTCTAGAGTTAGCTTATGTTTTATTAAACCAGTTAATATATATAGAAAGTTTTATATATTTTTTTTTCATGGGCCCAATCCTGCAAAGCAAACCACACAGACAGAGCCCCTCTATCCACGTGGATCACTCTACAGGGATTGGGGCCTTCATTGTTAGCTCTGTATTTAAGGGCCCAATCCTGCAAATATTTACCAACACAAATAACTGCTCTCATGCACTCACTGGGACTATGTGGGATAGTAAAATTACACCCGTGTCTTAAGTGTTTGCAGGAATGAGCCGTGTGTGTGTGTGTGTGTGTGTGTGTAACTATAGACTTAGGCCCTAATCCTGCATGTTGTTCTGTGGAGGGGGACCCCTGCCTACAGACCCACTGAAGTCAATGGGTTTGCATTTGGGGGCCCATCCCTATAAACATTGGGTAACTTTACTCATTCTGGCCATTCCACGCAATGAGTTCTAGGTCAGCACATCCATACAGAGCTCCTTGCAGGACTGTCTCAGGCCTGGTCTACACTAACCCCCCAAGTCGAACTAAGGTACGCAACTTCAGCTACGTGAATAACGTAGCTGAAGTCGACATACCTTAGTTCGAACTTACCGCGGTTCAGACGCGGTCCACACGCGGCAGGCAGGCTCCCCGTCGACTCCGCGGTACTCCTCTCGCCGAGCTGGAGTATCGCAGTCGACGGCGAGCACTTCCTGGTTCGACTTATCGCGTCCAGACCAGACGCGATAAGTCGAACCCAGAACTTCGATCCCCAGCCGCCGAACTAGCGGCTGGGTGATTCCTTGTGCGCCTGTCTGTACTGACCTGTTGTCTCTGGTCTTACACTATAAGCTCTATGGGGCAGGGACTGTCTTTTTGTTGTGTCTGTACAGCACCTAGCACAATGGGGTCCTGGTCCATGACTGGGGCTTCAAGGTACTATCATAGTATAAATAAATAATAATTCAATCATCCCTCTGATTTCAGTGAGATGACTCATGCAAGTAAAAGTTACTTATGTGTATACGCGTTTGTAGAAGTGTTGCCAACTCTTGTGATTTTATTGTGATTCTTGAAATATTTTACATTTTCCTTTGACCCCCAGCTCCTGGAGCCATGTGATTCCATGAGACTATCAGCTTTTCTCTTTAAAAAAAGTAAGTTTCTAGCTCTCGTGGTTGCCCAGAAAAGCTCATAAACATGGGTCAAGTGCACCCTAAAGATGCAAAGCCAGAGGGCAAATGACAAAAACCCCAATTACTTTTAAAATCTTATGAATTTTGAGACAATCTCATGATTCTGGGGGGCCTGACTCATGAATATTGAACAGTTGAGGTCAGCAATACTGGTATGTTTAGTTAAATATTTAGGCCTTGATCTTGCAAAGACTTATACACATGGTGAACACTACGCACAGTGAGTAGATCAGATCCACTTCCGCAGGGTCTCAGTATGTAAAGAAAAGTATTTGCATATGTATTTACAGGATCGGGGCCTTTGTTTATTTAGCTATTGTTTATTATTAATTATGGTTTAGCTATCAATTTTTACCTGCCAACACTGGGAAAGCAATAAATAGAGATAGAAATAGGGATATGCTTTTAAACTCAATTGAAATAACACAAGTACTGAGAGAGATTGTTGGAGGGACTGAGTGAGAAATGTTTATAAGTTGCTTTAAAAAAAACAAACCTTAAATTCATATGCTAGAGAGATGCTGTCAGGTTAGCGATCACATATTTCTAAAGTGCATGTCTTTAGCTATAACTGAAATAAAACAGTAGGGGCCCAGCTGTGGAACATCTATCTATCTATCTTAAGGCTTAATGTGAAGTACCTGCTTAAGTCCTGCTGATGGCATTGGGACTTTGTTTTAAAACTGTTGCCATCAACATATTTAACCACGGAAAACATTTCTACTGGCATTATGGTTTGGAAGAGCTTGCTTTTAGCAAGACTTAGGTCGCAATTGGATCTGCAGAGACAGCCCCTAAAACCCTCATGAAGCCCCACTGAAGTCAACAGGGCTCCGTGGAGGTGGAAAGTTCTACCCACATGGATCCTACTGTAGAATCAGGATCTAAGTTTGGGAATGAATTTGGCCTGACAATGTCCCTTTAATGGGCCTGCTCCTGCAGAGACTTACACATGCACTTAGCTTTACACACTGCAAGTACAGAGTCACAGGATGTCAAGTGAAGCAGGTGTACAAGACTTAGCAGAATCAGGCCTGCGCATGGCACTTTCTTTGAAGTCATTGACAGTGTTGCGTGCAGGCCATCAACAGGACCGGAACCTAATCACATAGAAGTAAGCAGCCAGACAAAGGCCATGCTGGTGGACCCGGTCCTATGCAGACTTCAGTAGGGTTCCTTGCAGTTGTGGACCCCCTGCCTCACTGAGCAGTTTGGAAGGTCAGGGCCACAGTGCTCAGTTGAGGAAATACAAGGAAGGGGCTGACTGGGATTTGCCACACAGAATTACAATACATGAGCTCCTAGCATGGCTAAGTCATGTTTACTATTGGTTTGCATGAATAGATTTTTGTTTTAATTTCTTTTCTTCTTTAAAATTAAAAACAATAATGCCAACCCCACTCCTCCTACCCTCAATAAATCATCTGTATCGTATTGCCAACCACTAGTCTTCAAAAATCATGAGTCAAACCCTCCCCCAAATTGTAAGAGATTTAAAACTCAAGAGATTTTTTAAAATAACAATACGTTCTTGGAGAGGTTATTTGCCTCTTGGTTTTTGAGCCTTCAGGGTTCACATTTTCAAGCTTTTGTCTGCAGTCCTGAAGGCTGTAGAGTTACTTTTATTTTTAATGAAAGCTGAGATTCTCATACAATCACAGGATTCCAGGAGCTGGGGCTTTAAAAAAAAACATAAAATTTCATGACACTCAGGATAAAATCATGAGAGTTGGCAACACACTGATTATAAAATAAAATGAGGACCTTGCTAGTTATAATTCTGAAGTTTGCAGAAGGCTTCTTCAGCAACTCATTGGCCAAAAGTTTATGTCTAGTCCTTTATTTAGAGCCCAAGCTCTTCCCCATGTACACCCTTCTGGCCCTACCAAATTCTTGTGCTTGCAAGACTGGCATTCGTCATGTGTGTAGTTTACATCTGGCAAGCCCAAAGAATAATGCACTATTGGAAAGTGCTTTGATATCACAGCAATGAGCTGCCCCACAATACACAGAGACAATTTCCCACAATGCAGTGTGCCAGAAGGCAGCACAGAGAACACCAGGTTAGAGCTGGACAAAATTTTTCTTCAGATAATGCTTATTCAGGTCAACTGAAATGTTTTGAAAATCTGTGTTGAATTTGCTGTTGTTTTGGCTGAAAACAAAAAATCCCCAAAAGTCCAAACATTTTAATTTTCCAAGTCAAAACAACTTTTCATTAAGAATTTTACTTCCATTTCATTTAAAAAAAAAAGAAAAAAACCTCAAAAGTAAACATTTTGTTTGACCCCAAAAAGCATTTTTTGACTTTTTTGTTTTGCAGCACTATTTGAAAAAAATTAATTTGGGGAAAATGTGTTGGGGTTAGTCACCGAACCAACAAATCGGTTATTCGTATAGCACTACACCGGGATGTTGCCTCCATGCAACACACATTTTGCCAATACATCCCAATGCTGTGAGCACACAATGCGCTGGCACAAGCACTCAAGCATGAATTCACTCTGCAGCATGACAGTGTTGCTGGTAGCCCTATGCTAGCAGAACTTCTGCCAGTGAAACTTTCTAGGGTAGACAAGGCCTTAGTGTTTCCTGCTCTGATTCTGTTATTCCCACTTGGTAGATGCCACACCTTCTATGCCAATCTTGCCCATCCATCATCAATACCAACCTTCCCAGAACATTGTCTCATCTGGCTGAGCTGTGACCAGCCTTACCCCCAAGAAATTATTCACACAAGGGAAGTGAGGTTAAAAACAACAAGAGACGGGCTTGGATTAAAATGACAAAGGCATAAAAAGTCAGGCGGAAGGCTCTCTGTCCTCAGCTCACCCTGCTGTGACCTGGCTACTGCTGTAGTTAAACAGAGCAAGAGGGGTCCCATATAAGAGGTGCCCTTTATTAGGAGGTATAAGGAAGCAGAGAATCAGGCCCAAGAAGCCTCATTCCTGACCTGCTCAGATTGGACAATAATTAATAATAATACTAGCTCTTCTCATCAGCAGATCTCAAAACGCTTTACAAAGGATCAATATCATTACTCCCATCTTCCAGACAGGGAAACTAATGCATGGAGAGGGGACATGACTTGCCCCAGGTCACCTACCAGGCCAATGGCAGAGCAGGGAATAGAACCCAAGTCTCCTAAGTCCCACTCTAGTGCTCTATCCACTACACCACACTGCCTCTCCTGGACAGCATTCCTCCCTGTGAAGAGGCCCACATGAGGCCTATGTCACTTTAAGTCCCTCATAGCAGAGTTGAATTTCTCGTATGGCCAATTAGTGGCATATGTGATGAATGAAGGGGACTTTGACATTGGGACTCTAGACCTCTGACCACAACCAAAATGGACTCAGCCCCAGGATCCTTTTCACACAGGCCACCGAATAGCCATGGGCTTGTCACCACTGACAATGGCTATATCTTATGGCCATGCCAACATGCCAGCCATTCCCCACTTTTCTCACCCAACCCCAGCCACAAGAATGTGGATGCCACAGAGACATGCAGAAGAAAAGCGATAGGGATTTGGGGGAGGGGGTGTGTCGGAAAATAAACAAATGACTCTGCAGAAGTAGCAGCCACTTTTTAACGGTAAATAACATCATCCTATCTGGTTTCGTTTTTGGTTTTTACTGTCCGCATATCAAAAGCAATTAGAGCGTATCATAAAGCCACAGTTTGCAAAGTGCCATTTTCTTACATGCAACTTTTTCTTGTGAGTTTAACAAAACTCCAAACAAAAAAAGTCACCCCAATCTTAAACCAATCAGCATCTATGTGATGGGCCGGATCTTCAGCTGGTGTACATTGGCTTCACTCCATTGACTGCAGTGGGGCTAGGGCTGTTTACACCAGCTGAGGATATTGCTCTTTGTTTTGACACTTTATGTCACTTTCAAACATCAGAAACTATTTGTTTGGAAATTAACAAAACAAAACTAGGTAACCAGGCTTGACACAGGTCAAGTTCCAGGCCCACAGAACAGCAAGTCAGATTCTCGGCAGGTGTAAATCAAGTAAATCAGATTAGCTGATTTGCACCAGCTGAGGATCTGGCCCTATTGCTTTTATTTACAGATAGCATGTGAAGCCTAAAGGCCTGATGACAGGAATGGGATTTCCTGGGATTTAACTCCAGCTCCGCCACTGACTCACTGTATGACCTCAGACACATTACTTCACTTTTCTGTCCCTGTTTCCCTGTCTATAAAATGAGACCATGACTACTTATTTACTTGCTCCAGAGGGGGGCATGGAGTTTAATTAATCCATGATCATGAAGTGTTTTCCTTTGACATTCTGCTTATATGTTCCCCTATTACCGTTTATCTATCTTGTCTCTCTAGATTGTAAGCTGTTCAGGGCAAAGACTGTCTAGTACTGTGAGCCTCTGGTCTCATTGAGTCCTCTAGATGCCATACATAAAATAAATCAGCAACAATAAAACCAGTAAACAAAGCATTAAATAAATATAGGTTGTTTTGCTCCTCTGACTGTGAAGTTGTGCTTGTAGTATCCTGTCTGTGAGACTAAAATTAATACAAAGAAAATACAACAGAACCACACTAAATAATAAAATAAAATAATAATTAATTTGTACTGATACAGAACCACCTTCATGACTCAATGTTCTTTACAATCACTAATTAATCAATCCCACGCCAGCCTTCCAAGGCAGGTAGGTTTTATTGTCCCCACTTTATAGATGGGAAAACTGACTCACAGTCTTGCTTAAAGTCACAGAGTGAGTCAGTAGCAGAGCCAGGCACAGAACTGGCCCGTCCTGACTGTCAGCCCTTAGCTCTAAAGACTTGTTTACCCCAGAAAGTTGCCCGGGTTTAACTTACATCAGTTTTCAAAGTGATTTAGTTAAACTGGTGGTCTTGTGTGGTCGCTTTTCTCTGTTTAAGAGTTCAAGTTTATTCAAGTCCTTATTAAGAGGGGCTTAGTTGGTCATGGCTTAGACCAATTCTTAACCAAATTAAGCTGATGTGCAGTAGGCCTGGTTTAAATCAAAATAAGAGTGTCCACAGGGGGACTGCTTATTTTTCAATAAATCGGTTTAAAATTGTACCTCATTTAAACCACTCCCATTTTCTCATGTGGACAGGTACTGAGTCACTGGATCACAATGCCGCTCCCAAACAGGCCTTATCCACATGGGCAAGCCGCATCTATTGAACCAAAGGGGTGATTTGAAACCACTGCAAACTACAGGGGACGCTCTGATTTGGGTTTAAATCAGACTCATTTCAGTGTCACTTAAATTGGTTATGAATCAGTTTACATTAAAATAATCTAAAGGTGTCCACACAGGGGCTAGCACCAGTTTAACTAATCCAATTTAGGTGGAATAGGTGCAATTTTCTCATGTAGATAAGTGCGCAGAAAGCGAGCACCTTCCCACGCTGCGGAGGACCAGGGATATTTCTATCTGGCAACATATGAAAACAGCAGCATCTAGACTTAGACGCTTTTCTACACGAGTCGTTCTGAAGTGGGTTCCTTTTTCCCATCTGTGGGGATGGCTTTAGCCTGTGCCCTCCTTGCTCACTGGGGACTCACAAACAAGCTGGCTCACCCTGCCCACTTTTTGACTGACTCCAAGAGGTCTGTGCCAGCCTGCCAGGATGCCAGCGGTGCGTTTAACAAGTGGGCAGCACCAAGCTGGCATGTGTAAAGCTGAGGTTAAGCTGGAGTTAGCAGGGAGCGCATGTCCACTTAGCAGGGTAATGGAAAGCGTTATTTATAGCTCGAGTGCAGAAAGAACCCTCCCCCCCTCCAGACAAAGCAGTGTCCAGTAATGACAAAGTAATTACCTTTTTATTATTTTTCAATAGGATTCAGATCTAGTGTGTCTGTTCCTCATGGGCCTGGCTGTTCTGATGGCTCAAAGCTTTCATCTCACTGACATGCTGGCTTGATGCTAAACGCTCCGAGAGGGTGTGGGATCGTCAGCCCTGCAAGCTGAGATAGATGCAGCTGTTGCCACTTCGGAACAGGCCTGGGCTAAATTCTATGCAGGTGAGCCGACTCAGGGAAGGCCAGGCCCTCTCCGATAGTCCGGGGTTTATTATTGTCTTTGACAGGAACAGGATTGGGCCCTGAGAACCTGCTCCAAAGCTCAGTGAAAACAATGGAAAGACATTGCTTCCTGTGAAACCGGGATCAGACCCTTAGTCAGGCAGACCCTTGCTCCAGCACCCCTATGACACCATAATGGGCCCAATTTTGCCAAAGATATGGGTAATTGCAGGGGCTGAATAGCCTCAACTCTCATTAGCTTCAATGGAGAGATGGAAGGTGCTCAGGGGCTCTAGCACTTAAGTGGTGCCTGGGCCCCATGCTCCGCACAGGGGTTAATTTCAACCCACGTGAGCAAGGGGCATAAGCAATGTTTGTAAAGTGCTTTGAGATCCTTCGTTGGATGAGTCAGATCTGACGAGATCAGCTTGTCCAGTCAGTCCCTGCTTAAGGGTGTCAATTATCAAGGAGGGGAAGGAGGTTTCATTTTTTCTTGTTTTTCTTACATTATTAATTAATTCATCCACTTGCCTGTTACCTGGTAAGTGCAGCCAGTGTTCTGAGCTCTCTAGGAGATACACAACGAACCCAGTCCCCACGGTGCTCACAGTCCAAGGATACCATCCTGCAAACACTTATGCACCCACCTAACTGCTGCAGGCCAGTAGACCCGACTGTAAAGGAATTACTCACAGGAGTCAAGCTAAGTACATGTCTATGCATTTGCAAGTGGGGGCCTATTAGACAGACACAAAGTAGGTGCTCCAATACCACGGTGATGGGTGCGCCATAAGAGCCTGAATAGAACAGAAAGCGAAGACAGGAAACATGGGGAAGTGCTGAGGAGACACTAGCTCAGAGATTTGTTGCTAATGTTTCACTTCTTGTGGCAATCATGGAAAATGTGGTTCGGCAGGAGGGTCTAGCATGTGCATTGGGGGGGGGGGGCTTTCAGTGGTATGGAAAAAAGCACCAAGGTGGACATAGGGGAAGGAGACAACTTGGGCATCAAGACTGGCATCCCTGTGCCATTTTCACTGTCATCTTGAGCTAAAGCCATGGGGGCTGGGCACCAGCAGAGCTGGGTTCTGCTTCTGGCTCAGCCAGCGCCTCCCTGTGTGGCCTCAGCCCAGTTGCTTAAGCCTCAATTTTTCCAAATTAGCCTCTGATTTTGGGTGCCCAACCTGGCACACTCAGGGCCTGATTAGCATCACTACTGAGCACCCATGACTCTCAGCAAAGTCAATGGGAACTGCTCATCAGCCTCGATTCTGGGCACCCGCAGCAGTCATCAAAGGCTGATTCTGAACTTGTACATCTACACTACAATTAGATGCCCGCGGCTGGCCATGCCAGCTGGCGTGGGCTTGCGGGGCTTAGGCTCCGGGGCTGCTTAACTGCAGTGTAGATGTTTGAGCTCGGGCTGCCACTCCCACCTCGCAAGGTCCTAGAGCCCAGGCTCCAGCCTGAGTCTGAACATCTACACTGCAATTAACAGCCCCTTAGCCGGAGTGAGCTGGCACGGGCCAGCTGCAGGTTTTTAATGGCAGTGTAGACATACCGTCAGTTACCTGGTCTGTAAAGGGAGGACTATGATGCTCCTCTGCCTTCCAGAGGCTTGTGGGGCTTCAAGAATGGATCTCCACAAAGGGCAGTGAGGTCTTTGGATGGAGAGCGCTAGAGATGTCCAGCTCAGAAATGCTTCATTCTCCGGTGAGATTCCCCCTTTAATACATATCCCTCCGCTCTCTGCTGCGTATTCTCTTCACGCTCCCCCCTTCCCTTTGTTCTCCCGTTTCCCATCTCCCTCCCCCACCTTGTGTCTTCAAAAAGCCCCCAGAGTGTGGGCGCAATAACCCACGTAGCACCCCAGGCTCTTGGATTTATTTTGAGATCTGCTGCTTGTTTGTTTATTTCCCTTTTAGCGCACCCGGCAAGGCCTGCATGGCAGGAGATGTGAAGGGAGGTGATTATGGGAGACTATTTCCCCTTGCTGCTCATTCACAACAAACAAAGAGCAATGATTGATGATTAAAAATGCATTCTCTGGGCTTGTTTTCTTTTGTTTTACCATTATGGAGATATTATAAATACTGAATACTAATCAATCCAGACCTGGCGGGACCTCGCAGACCTTCTGCAAGCCAAGGGCTTTGCTCTTCTTTGCAACCTCTGCAGTTCTCCCTTCCTTGCTTTGTTTCTAAATTAAACAACTAGCGGAGCCTGCATCTCAACCATGTAGGATTATCCCATCCTGGGGTGAATTCACACGCCCTGGACCTCCCCCACTCCTGTCTGGCCCTACCCTGCCCTGGGTAAGAGGCTGAGCCATGGCTTACTCTCTGTCTTCCTGCAACCCAGGACCCCCCCCCCCAGTATTATCTGCCCTGTCCTGCGGGGGAAACAGAAATTTACTCCCCAAGCTGGACAACCTCTTATGGAGATGCTTCCCATGCAGGGGGCTGGAAGCCCCATGAGTTTGCACTCACAGCTGATTGCTGGCTTGAGGAGGTAGAGATCAGAAGGGAAACTTGGCCGGATCTAATAGAAAGGCCACCACACTGCACCTTGCCCAGCCCGGCCTGCATGGTAGCACAACCCTGGTGGCCCTGGCTTCACCTGACTCCTCAGCCCCACCCTGGGTGGGGAGAGAACTAGGGTAAATGAATACTCCCCATCACCACAGCCCAGTCCCTCTAGGGTATCCAGGGATGTGGGGTTGCTGCAGGGTCATGAGGAATCAGGGAGCCCCTCCATCCTTGGGCTTCTGCTTATTGCTCTCTCCACTTGCAGAAGGAGAAGGGGCCATTTGGCTCATTAAATATTGGGCTTCCATCACAATCCATGGGCGCTACTCTGGCTGCCTCCTCTGGGACTGAAGGGAGATTTAGTCTCCATGTTTCTTCCAGCCAATGCTCCTCCCACCCCACCCCACACACCCCAACGGATTTGCTGTGGAATCCTCTTACTGGTTTTTAGCTCTACATTTGTGCTTCTCCCTGGGTGTCTCTGTGCAAAGCCGAAGGGCCAAGTCCGATTCCGCAGCATTACACAATGTCCAGATCAACAGCAAACCCAGCAGCACCTGCATTCTTTTATATTTATTCAGTCACATTAACAGCTCACTCTTGCTTGCTCCCATGTCAAATCCAATCGCCTTGGACTGGGCACTTCAGACAAGTTTGATCAAAATCACCAGCTCCAACTAGGAGATTCCCCCTCTCCAGGGCCTACAGTAACACCCTTCTCTGATCATCCCTTTCCTGCGGAACTTCTAAAAGCGCTCAGAGTTGGGCCTAGCTCTGTCCTCCATTGAGTCAACAGTAAAACTCCCATATGGCAAAGCTCCTGTGGATCTCAGTGGAAGCAGAACTTGGCTAACGCTGAGCACTTGCCGAAGTCCCACCCTAAAAGCAGAGTCGGGTCCCTATCCTGCTACCTGCTACACTCAGACAGACCCCAGGTCACTCACTGAGTCCCAGTGAAGCTGCTGGGGCTCTGCATGGCTGCCAGCATGGGTCAGATTGCAGGATCGGGACCTTAGTGGGCACCGATATATCCTGTTTTTATTGTGATTGGAATCGGCAGAGGAACAGCTGTGTTCAGCTGGAACATATCAGGAAGGAAAAGCAAGAAAATCTGAGCCGGGCTAGCAAGAAATTTTAGTCTGAACCACACTTCAAGGAACCGCAGTATCTTCTTATCTTAGAGCCCGAGGATGTATTTTACACACATAATTCCCTGATCATCTTAATGCCACATCTATCCCTTCGGAGGATGGTGTTACACTATTTAGCCACCAATGCCAAAAGTTTACAATCTCACCATCATCTCAGCTTTCTTAACAACTTAAATACATCTGTCTTATCACACAGCGAGAGCCCGATCCAAAGCCCACTGGAAAGACTCCCATTGCCTTTGACGGGCTTTTGGATCAAGCCCTTGGTTGGTCATTTCTTTCTTTAAATATTGTATCTCTACATTGATCTTTGTATCTCACTTCTCCTGGGCATGCATGGAATCTTCCTCTCCCTTTGAAATCCAGGAAGCTTTTCCACAGATTCATCGAACCCAAGAACAGACAGGTTCACTGTGATCATCTAGTCTGACCTCCTGGATAGCACAAACCAGAGAACTCCCCCAAAATAGATCCTGTTTGAATTAGAGCAGATCTTTTTAGAAGAACACCCAGTATTGATTTTAAAATTGCCAGGGATGGAGAATCCACCATGGCTCTTGGTACATTGTTCCAATAGCTAATTACCCTCTCTGTTAAAAATGTATGCCTTACTTCCAGTCTGAATTTGTCTAGCTTTTACTGCCAGCCACTGGATCCGGTTATACACTTGTCTGCTAGACTGAACAGACCAATTATTAAATATTTGCTCCTTGTGTAGATTCTTATAGATTGTGATCAAGGCATCCCTTAATCTTCTCTTTGTTAAGCTAAACAGACTGAGATCCTAAAGCCTATCACTATAAGGCATGATTTCCAATCCTTTAATCATTCTTGTGACTCTTCTCTGAGCTCACTCCAATTGATCAACACCTTTCCTGAATTGTGGGCACCAGAACTGGACACAGTAGTCCAGCAGCAGTCACACCTGTGCCAAACATAGAGGTAATATAACCTCCTTACTCCTGTGCAAGAGTCCAGAAGAGCGGCATCACCTGGCAGTTTGTGTGGAAGAAACTTCTAAATAATTGCACCCTAACACAGTGGTTCCCCTTTGTGGACTCAGTCAAGTCACTCCTCCTTGCTGTGTCTCACTATGTATCCATCTCACTGGGGTGCTGCAAGGCCAAGACACATTGCAAAGTGCTTTGCAGAGGGTAAGGTTATTAACATTATCTCTCAAATTCCTGACGCTTGGCCTTGAGTCTGCAAAATAACCTTCTCCTGTGATGCCGTTTCGCACGAGATTGGCCCAAAATTCTGGACCACGTTTTGCCCTTTCGCAGCATCGGAAAATGTATCGTTAAACACAGATTGGTTTTGATCAATCTACGGATATCCCCTTTAATGCTGATATATCAGCATATAGTAACTGGTTACAAAGGAAGTGTTTCCTTTGATTACATTTTCACCTTTTATGTGTACTTTCACCCCAAATGTCCTAACGCTTCTGTTTATTTTTTTAGCACAATGACTATCAAAGGAAGGAATGTGTGCGTGAGTTTATATTCCATTGCCTTACACTGGATGGCTCAAGTGTGGATATTTTGCCTACAAATGGCTGGCTGATAAAGGGGATCAAAGCCTAGATATTTCTGTAGCTAAGATAAATTCTCTTTTAGCTCACGTGGTAGAGGCCTGTACTTTTGGTTCAGTAGGACCCAAGTGCTAGCCTCATTGATGACAGTGAACTTATTCAGGAATAATTTGGATGGCTCTCAATGAGTCCAGCATCTGAATGGCCCTTTTGGAACTGCTACCTTTAAGCATCACTTTCCTTGTAGCCTGATAAATGCACTGGCAGTTTTGTTTCTATGCAGCAACAGTGACCCTCAGGGGCTGGTTAGTGCATTGCTTAAGAGGGTCCCTGGAGGAAAGAGCCACTCACTGTTTTCTTTATTTTAAAGGTGCTTCTTAAACGACTTTTCCCTGCACTACTACCACATACGGGAAACAGACTGGGCTGATTTTTACCTAGCAGGGAAAAAAAGAAATCACCTGTCAGAGTCCAGACTAAAGAATGAGCCTAGAATGGGATACTTGGATTAAATGCATAGAGAATGATAAAAATCTATAGATCCCCTCTGGTCCTTCTCCCACTGGCCTATGCAGGACAGTTCTCTACAGGACATTTTCTAGTGCACAGGACTATGGAGGATGCCACAGTTGCTGGATACAATTCTCTGGTCTGCACCATGCAGCAGGTCAGACTAGATGATCCTATTGGTCCCCTCTGGCCTTAAACTCTATGAAGATATCAATTAGATTTAAATGTCACAATCAATGAGGCCTCCGCCAGCTTCCCTGGGTGACTGCTCCACAGCCTCATAGATCTCACTGCCAGGGAGTTTTTCCTGATACTCAGCCTAAATGATCTCTTCCTTCATTTTGCCCCATTTCTCTTAGGTATGCTAAGGGATTCCTCTCTTTCCTAAGTATTAACACCCTTGATGTGTCCGTAGGCTGTTACTATCAGATCCTTTGCCCCGTTACCCACTGCTTAGCCAAGCTCTACGTTTGTAACTCATTTAATAATCGCGCCGGGATACCGGAAAGCAAAGAATCCATGTATGAGCTTTGAGGGAATCAGTCCCTTGGATTTGTGAGTAGACACAAGGAAAGGAAGACTGATGTGTGGATATGTTGTAAACCTACAGTCCTTCTCAAGATGGAGTCTAAGTTTTCTAGAAGCAGTGTAGGATGAACATCATCATTTGGCTTGTGCTTGTCCAAAGTTTATCCACGTCCCCTGAGTTTCTTGGGTCAGAACAATTAGATTGGGATTCTCTGCAGGACAGGTTCCCTGCTCCCAGTCTTTCTGCTGGTATTTTAGCGCTTCCTCCCCTGGATGAAACCCAGGAGTGCAGAAGTCGATGGAAACGGAAAATGCTGGGTCAGGAAGAAGCTATTGGGGCGGGGGGGAATAAACAGATCTATTTCGAACCTCAAAGAACTCATTTAGTTTGAAGGTGTGGGTCAGTTCAGTACAGGAAAAAATGTCACAGAGGCTGGCGCAGAGTATGGGCAGTGTCAGTTTAATAACTGATCTGCCCTTTATCAGAGGACTGTCTATATCCCACCCTCATAGCAGGATGGACTCCACAATTTATTAGGTCTTTTCCACCTGTGACTTCTCCTAGTCTGGTCTAGGGAGTATTGTCTAGTGGTTAAAGCAGATCCTGTCAGAGCCTGGTGAAATCACTTCACCATTCCATGCCTCAGTTTACCCCTCTGTAAAATGGGGACAGGGCTAGCTACCATGTTCACAGGGGAGCTGTGAGCCCGAACTCACTGTTCATAAAGAGCTTTGAGAGCTCGCAGAAGGGCAATTCGTCATTGTCTTATTTCTCTCTGATTCGACTTTTCCCACCAGGATTATTTATTTTCTTATCACCACTCCGTGCGCTGGATTTCCACACAGAACAATTTGCACCATCAAAGACTGAAGGGACTTTTTCCCCGCTCTTGGCTTCAACTTAACAAACATGCAGGCCCATAAATTCTCCAGCACAAAGCATGAAAACAGTGTAAAACCCTGTGGGCTGTAACCCAAGGAGAATGAGTATTCATCCTCCAGAATGATACTGACACTGCAGACTATCCTTATCCTCTCTCACTTCCCATGTCCTGCCCTCCCCCCGCCCCATACAGTATTCTGACCTCAACACACACTCTCAGGCTGGCCAGTGGAATCTGAGTCCATTGACGCTATTGATCAGGGCACAGGGCTGTCTGCAAAACCAGTGGGTGGATGGACAACTCCCATGTGAGAAATAGCCCTGCACCAAGCAGGGAATGAGGGGAAGGTATTTGGAGCCCATGATCTATTCTACATTTGGGATCCCATTCCTTTCATGGGCACTGACAAAAAACCCATTTGGTTCCCAGTAACCAGTCCTGGCTTCAGCTGGGGATGCCTTAAAGAGGAATCAGTGCTACACTGAGGCCTGGTGGGTAGAGCTCAGTGTGCTCTCAGCAACGCAATGCACTCCAATCTGCGTCTCCGGGCTTTCCCCATCTCTGCCTTTTGGGTAGGTTCCAGATAGCTCTCCTTCCTCCTCCAGCAGTACAAACACACAGTACCCGAAACACCTATGGAAATACAAAGGTCACTGCACTGCGTGTGGGAGTGTTTGCAAGGGCTGGTTCCCAGAGGGAAGACAGAGCGCTCCGCCCATACAAGGGCCAGCTGCAGTAGGACTAGGACATTTTCCACCATGATGCCATCAGTCGGGGGAAGCCACTGGTAGCTCAGGTAGAAGCTTCAAGCGGAGTCCCATGGAAGCCCAGAGCAAGAAGGCTCTTTCCACTCCAATGAGAGGCCATTGCACATTCTTTTGGAACAGTTTCAGGCTCAATCCCAGAGTCCTTGTTTGCATTAAGCTCTCACAGACTCCATCTGAATAAAGGATTCAGGACTCGCCTCTCAGGCTACACTTACATTACAGGTTAGGGGTGGGATCCCACGCTTGTGTACACATACACATGCTAAGTCTGTGAGAACTAGCACAAGTAGGAACAACAGCATAGCCATGGTAGCACTGGCCCGTGGCAGCAGAGGCCTGGCTAAGCCGTGCTGAGTACAAACCCGCCTGAAACCGATGGGAATGTACCCAGGGCTCAGCTGTGTCTCCATTGCCGCTACCCGTGCTACTGTGGCGACACTACTACTTATACTCATGTTAGGACGATGAGAGCTAGCGGGAGTGTGTGTGCACAGCAGGGGAATCCCACCTTAGCTTGTAGTGTCAACATAGCCTCAGATTTACATGGCCTGGAGAGATGGGGCCAGATTCAGAAGGGATGTGTAAGGTAGGGTAAGTTGGACCTCCTTATACTCCGTTCCACTCCCCTACACTGGCTACAGCCTCAGCCCAGCCAAGCACTTCAGTGCACATTTAACTGCAAGCACCTATGACTCCAATTGGTTTTGATTAACTGTTGAGCCCATTGACTTCAATGGAGTGACTCACCTGCTGAAGTACTTCGCTGGGTCAGGGGATTACAGAGTTATCCAAAGCCCCTGGGAGTACATCTACACAGCAAAGAAAAACCCACAGCTGGCCCATGCCAGCCGCCTCGGGCTGCGGGGCCATTTCATTGCTGGGTAGACTTCCAGGCTTGGGCTGCAGCCTGGGCTCTAGGACCCTGTAGGGTGGGAGGGTCCCAGATCTCAGGTTCCAGCCTGAGCCCAGAAGTCTACACAGCAGTGACACAGCCCCGCAGCCCGAGGCGGCCGGCACAGGCCAGCCGCGGGTTTTTCTTTGCTGTTAGACATACCCACGGAGTCAATGAGGGTCTCTTCATTAACTTCAATGGATTTAGAACCAAGCCATTAGTCTCCATTAAACTCACTTAAATGACCAAATTAAGCTAACTTCATATGCGACAGGTGTTAATTTGAGGATGTCCACACTGGTTTTAATTAAATTAACTGAAAACCAATTTTAGTTAAACCGGTGCACATTTTGTTTGTAGGGAAGGCTCTGGCACACACAAACTTTCACTTGGTTAATTAAACTGATTTAGTTAAACCAGTGCACACCCCTATGCAGACACATTTATATTGATTTTAAATAGTTTATATTGGTGGGCTTACAGGGTCAAGTGAAACTGAGGTATGGCATGTTTAGACCAATGTGAGAGTGTCCACATGCAAAGCTGCACCAGTGTTACTAAAGTGGTTTAAAATCACACCTTTAGTTAAAGTGACGTAACTTTGTGTTTAGACCAAGCCTTGGATTCCCTTAAACCTACTCACCACTCACACCCACTCAACAGATGTGTAAGGCAGTGCAAATTCATGTAATTTCCATGTTGATGAGCCAAAAGTCAGTGCACAATAAAGTAGCCCCTGCCTCCAATTATTCAATTAAACACTGCAATAATTTGACACAAACATGTCCGGGGCGATTTTCAGAAGTGCCTGTGGGATTCAGGAGCCTCAGGGTGCCACTGCTCTCAAATCCCCGTTGGTGCTTTTGAAAACCTCTTTCCTGTTTAGTTAGCTAAAATGGAGAAAAGAAAGCAGGTGGAAAATGCAAAGGAAAACTTCAGAAAGCTAGGGTGAAGCTCAGCAGCTAATCAGCCCAACAGGGTGGGGAAGGCAATTTACTGCTATAAAGTGGACCTGCGTTTCATTCCCAGTGAATGTTATCACCTTTGATAAGTGATACGCACACACATTTAGACATTTCTTTGTAAAAAAGCAAAGTGCAACTTTATAATAAAAAAACACCAACAATTTCAAACCCAGGCTGCCCATGGGAGCAGGCACCTGGCAGCGAGAAACTCATTCCTTCCGTGTCCCAAAGAGCTCGCCTTTAGCCCCTGGTCATGAGCTGCAGTTACTGTAAACACGGCCTTCTAAAGTCACCAAAAAAGTTCAGCACCCCATGCAGGAAGGATCAGTTTACACCATCTAATTTTTCTTTCTGACTAATACATTAAGTCAGATATCGTTTTCTGCTCAGAGGCTATTTCTCTGTTCAACCAAACTCCTCCTCCTCCTCCTCCTCTTCTTTCAAATCCTCCCCCCGCCACACGCCTTTCTGACCCTTCTCTTCCCATTTCCTCCACGGTCCGCCTGTTATTATTTTTATCCCCCAATCCACCTCCCTCTGGGTCCAATCCAGCAGGGTGCTGAGCGCCTCTTGGGAAAGACTGAGGCCAGTGGACTCAGGGGGAGGCAAGAGGGCTGGGCAACACCCACGACGTTCAAAGCAACTCACGAGATCAAACCTCTGCCCCTTTTCTCTCCCTCTTGATTTCCCCTATTTTGTCTGAGCTGATGGGGCCCTGATTCTGCTCCTACTGAACCCAATAGGAGTCTTTCCACTGACTTCAATGGAAATTGGATCAGGCCCATGCTGAGCACCCCAAACCAAGGTAAATCCTAGGAGGTGCTGAACATCAGCAACTCCCATTGGGCCAATCCTGAACGCCACATTCTGGCCTTACTCAAGCTAACTCCCATTGGAACAGCGAGTGCCTGGCACCTCTCAGGATCTGGCCCCCAGCAAGGGCCTGGCACTTTTAGCCTGGTATGCAGCACAGAGGAAAGATGTTAAACCAGGTGCCGGGCTTCAGATCTGGGGATACGGGACTCAACCCTCTGAGGATCAAGCACACAAAACTGCCACTGACCTCCAGCAGCACAGAATACTGGCAGCTCCTATGCTCTGTGTGCGCTCAGGCAGGCCTGTACGGCTAGTGTGCACAGAAGGGGCAATGCGGCTCTCAGGGACAGAAGTGCAAGGGGGTTTAGCTAACAAGAACCTGAGCAGCAAGACTAACCGTGCAGCGTAACACAGAGGCCAAGAAAGGCACTAGCCAAAGCAGCCAGAGGCTGGCTGGAGTAAGGGCATTATGGGTAATGGCAAGTAAACATTTTGGGGATTCTCCCAGCATGCATCTGTGCCAAGAGAGAACTCCTGATGTGCCCCCCACCTGTTCCTCCTGCCCATAGGTGGACGACAGCACCCAAACTATTTAAACATGGGCAACACTTGCTAAACCCAACCCCCCAAATGAGGTTAGACTTGGCTTAGATGCCAGTACCTGCCTGCCCCCTAAATTTGAGTTTGGCTCATTCACAGTGGGCCAAATCTTGAATTGCTGACTCCAGTAAATCTCCCACTGATTTCAATGGGAGGTTGAGGACTTCCAGGTTTGGCCCCGAATTGCTGTGGGCAGAAAGTGGTGGGCGAGTCCCTGGTGGCTTCACTTCTCTCTCCCTGTATCTCAGGAAGGGCATCCTACTGGCTCAAATGCTGCAAGGGCAGCAGCCTCTTTGGATGATCCTTGCTGGAATTTCACTAGTCCCAGTAAAGCTCCCTGCAGACAGAAAGGGGAAATAGCTCTGTGCTCTGCTTCTCTCCTGCACCCAAACATGGTATCTGCATCCAGGGACCAATGACTTAAAAAGGACTTCAAAAACAGGCATTATTTGTCATCGGGAAGGGCTATAAAAAGAAACACTTCTCAAGTAGTGAGTGTGAATACCATTACTTTACAGATTCGAGGGAAAAAAGCAGATAACCTTGGGGAGACCCGACCTTCAAACAGGTTCAAATAACTTTACCATGCTCTCGCTCTCTCTCACACACACACACACGAGCTGTCACACAAACATGCACATGCTCTCACATGCATGCAGGCTCCCATGCATGCACACAGGCTCACCCCACCACACACATATCCATTGATATAATACAAACAAAAGAAAAATCACCCCCTCACTCAGTGCTGCAGGGATTAGAATTGGTTTGGAAAAGGGAGTGAGATGATTGGTCCATACTAAGAGTGTATGGATCATTAAAAGAACAAAGCCAGGGCACCTTCAAACAAAGCTCCTAGTTTTCTGGGCTACAAAGCCAGCCTCAGCTCGCTAGCCATGCTGGGTCAGTGTCATATCACAGGGATCCCTCTAAGTGTGGGGAATTTCAAATCTGGATCAGAACTTTGCAGCCAGTTCCTGTCTCTACAATGGGTGGAACCAAACCCGCTGATCTGACCCCTTGGAAGAACTCTGGGAAAGATTTGTGTAGCTCAGTCTCTCGTGCTCCCAGGGTTTTGCTGCTGGCCATTGACTTGGCTCACTGATATATGCTGCACGGCACTGTGTGCCTTCTCCAGGTTTAAAATGTGTGGCTGCTTGAGAGATGAGGAAGGGAGGACTGAGCCTAGTGGCCCATAGTGCACATTAACCAGAAGATAAAGAGGATCTCCTTGCTTTTCCTTCGAAGGTCACAGCTCCCTTCCAAAAAGCCAACATCTGACCATGCACTATGCCAGGTGAGACCGAATTGGACTTCCCCTGCCAAACCAGCTGGGGATAAATATCCTGCTCTTACACCAAGAGGGCTCCGTTTTCAGCATCTTCTGAATATTCTATGCAGATACTTGGCAATGCTAATAACAATGCTTTGTGTTCCTCTAGCCCCTTCCATCCACGCATTTCACAGCGCTTTGCAAACACTACGTGGCTTGCCGTTCAGGAGTGCCAAGTACCTCCAATTGGAGCTGCAGATTCTCAGCACTGCTGAAAATCAGACCCTCACTAACTACCCAAATGGCACCCAGAAGAGATTGGTGCATTTGTTACCCCCCACTGGTCATCTTCTAAAACATTGTCACTGCACCGCTGCACAGTGCCCTGAAAGCCATGGCAGGGGCGTGGCATGTGCGCTTTGAAAACAAAATTATTCTGACCAAAAAGACAGTGTTATTTCACAGCTGTGTTAGCCAAGGAGCAGAGAGAGGCAGTGACTTGCCCAAAGCCATGCAGTGAGGCAGTGGCAAAGCCAGATAAAAAACCCAGGTGTCCTGCTCCCCAGGCCCCTGCTATTGTCATTGGCTAATATACAGATTCCCTCCCTGCTAGGGAAACCATCATTTTTGCAGGTTTCAGAGTAGCAGCCGTGTTAGTCTGTATCCACAAAAAGAACAGGAGTACTTGTGGCACCTTAGAGACTAACAAATTTATTAGAGCATAAGCTTTCGTGGGCTACAACCCACTTCTTCGGATGCATATCATATCATCATTTTTGCCTTTCCAGATTTTCACAGCTAAAAATGTAAGGAGGGAGGCAAATGGGGGAACTTCACTGAATTTTGCAAACATGTTTTTAGTGCAAAAGCATGAGTCTTGTGCTTCTGGATATGGGGCCTGTTCCGAAGCTCATGAAAGTCAGTGGGCGTCTTTCTACTTATTTCAATGGGCTTTGACTTGACCTCATGGTGAACTGCCCTGTCATTCTGGGCTTGATTCTGATCTCAGCTACACTGGATAACTGCAGTGAAGTCAGTGGAGTAACTCCATATTTGCCCCAGGTACCAGTATCTGGCCCTGTGTGAATTTCAGCATCGTTTTCATGGCTGTTAGTAAAAATAACCTCATTTTTGCAAAAACGACCCAGTAAAGCAGTTCCACTTATTGCAGGAACTCCCAGAACCGCAGCAGGCGGAAACCCTCCTGGGGTCTGATTTCTGAGCAGATCCTCAGCTGGGTGTGAATCAGTCTGCTCCATGGAGCCAGACCAGCTTATGACCACTGAGGATCTGCCCTCCTCCACATGCAATATGGAAGGGTTGAATGCAGACTGGCAGGATCACACTCAGCGATGCAGGTGGATGACAGACACCTAGGGCAAGCGTGAGGCTGTGAGATAGCCAGCTGCAGCTCTAATCTATCAATCTCCAGAGAAGACATGTCCTGGCATTTGAAGAGCACAGGCTGTGAGAGCCACTCGGCTAGCTGAGGCAAAGTTTCCTGTTCAGGCAGTCCCACATGCCACGCTGCCTGCACTGTCCCTAGCCTGAGACAATGCGAGTGCTGTGCTGGGTGGTTCTTTGAGCTGCACAGGGCTAAGCAGCCAGGATATGCTGGTGCAGGGGGCATAGGAGAATCCTCCACGCCTGTCGCTATTGCACAGGATGGGGGGTAGCACCCGACTCTAGGCCCGGAAAGAAGAGAGTGATGGGGGCTGGAGAAAACAGGGCTGGAGCCGGTGCTTCGCTGGCGGTTGCTGGTGCCTCCTGAGAAGCGAGGAGTGGCCTTCACAGGGTCAGACAGCAACTGTGAAACTCAAAATGAAAACCCCGAACCCAACCCCCGCACCCAGAAGCCTCAGCTGCTGGCTCCCTGCAGCTGCCGAGGAGGCTCTGATGAGGAGTGCTAGTCACTGAGTAAAAATCCACCAAAGAGATGACCTCACAAAGCATTCTCCGTCTGACAGTGCTCTCCACACAAACTGGCTTAGGGCTGGACTGGCAGATGCTGCAAAGCTCCACTACTCTGCCGTGGGTAGGGCACTGAAATTCTGGAGGGGCTGTAAGTACTGGCCCTTAGAGCCGTGCTGAGTGCCCTGGAGACCTGCCCGTGGAAGCACAGTGATCCAGCTAAGGTCCTTTCCCCCAGCCGGCACAGTGCAGGGTCTGCTCTGATTCATGGTCAATGAACAAAGCCAGTCAGCCCTTCCCACCTGCCTGACGCTGGTGCAGGCCTCATCGGCTCATGCATCTCACAGCCACAGGAGAGCAATCCTTGGAGCAGATTGCTTTACCCACCGGCAGTGGGTTCAGGTATAGCCCTATGGCCGATGTCCTTTGCACTTTGCTCTCCTTGTTGCAGGGGAAACACCACATTCCCCTGGTAAGAGCAGCAATTAGGAAAAGCACCAAGGGGGAAGAAAAACACAGAATGGGGGGGCAACCCATTGACACTAGAACCAACCCAAACCTCTGCTGTGGGCAGGTTGGACTTCCCCTTTGCAAAGCGGGTCACCAGAGAGAGCCAGGTTGTGCGGAAGAGCGGGCAGCAACATGAACTAACACAGTGAGGATGGCCCCCTTGACTAGTAGGAGGCACTCCTTGGGTCAGGAAGAATCTTTTGAACAGATGGTGAAAAAGATCCCTTGTTGGCCTGGATGGTCAGTAGGAAGGGCTTTGTTAACCTAGGCTGTCAGTTAGAAGATCCCTCATTGGCTTCAATGGTTGATGAAAAGAGCCCCCGTTGGCCTAGACTGTGGTGGGAAGGTCCCTCATTGGCCTGGATAGTGAGCAGGAAGGGCCTTGTTGACCCAGTCAGCCAATGGAAAGGAGCCCACTGGTCCAAATAGTCAGTGGGAAAGCCCCAGTTGGCCCAGACAATCAATAGGAAGGGCTCCAGGCTCCCATTGGCCTGGCCAGTTGGTAGGAAGGGCCATCATTGGACTGGATGGTTGGTGGGAAAGCCCCCCGTTCATCCAGATGATTGATGGGAAAGGCCCCCATTCACCCGGATGGTTGGTGAGAAAGGTCTGTGCGTTGCTCATGTCCAGAATTTTTCCTGCTTCAGAATAGAAAAACGGTGTTCAGGCATGCACTAATAGCTCCAGAAACCTTGTGACTGGCCAGCTGTGTCACAGAGCACTGCCTGCACTTCCGTCAGTGTCCTAGAGGTGATAAAAATCCTGCAGCGGAATGGCAGTGAAGCAGAAATTAAAAAAAAAAAAAACACTCTAGTGCCTGACATTCTTTTTAGGATGCCAATAAAAGATAATGTTACCTGTAAAATGTGCAAGCTGCTTCTAGCACTGCTCCCCCCTCCCCTCCCCAGCACTCCCTCTGGGACTCCTGCTGCCCCTGCAGTGGACAACATGCCAGGGAGAACTGGGCAAAGGGGGGGGGGAATCTCTGGGACTGACCCTCGGACCAAATTGACAGTTTGCTACAAAGACGAACCCTGCCACTGTCAGAGCTTTGCAGCATGAGAAGTGCTGAAAATCCACCAGCTCTACATACTGCACTGTAAGGATCTGATCCAAAGCCCACTGACACCGTGGGAGTCTTTCCCCTGACCACAGTGGGCTTTGGCTCAGACCCTAACTTGGCCATTTTCTCTGACAGACACATAAAAATGTCTTCATCAGTGAGGAACATGCAGATGCCTCTTGCTGACGGGCAGGGGAGCAGGAATGCCCATCTCTTTGGGTTCATCTTCCTCTATGGTTGGGATCATCCCATCTTTGGGGTCATCATATGTGTAATACAGATTAACACCACTTTGTGCTGATGCAGTGACTTTCATCAGAGGATCTTATGGTGCTATGCTAATTAATTAATTCGACCCTCGCCGCATCCCATTGCTACTATCACCATCTTACACAAGGCAACAGAGGCATGGAAAGGTAACTGCCTTCTCCCAGGCCACCAATGGAGAGCTGGAGACAGCCCAGGAAACTTGACTCCCAGTCCCCTGCTCTAACCATCACACCCCATTCCCTCCCTCCCCTTATCATGCAAGGATGGGGATTTCTGCTGGGTCCCACAGTAACATGGCATAGTTTGGCAGAGAAGGATTTAGCAGGTGGGTGTGGAATCTCTTCTGGGCAGCAGAGGGTGTTAATCTGGAGTTCAAAGGGGTTGGGGGATAACCAGGGCGTGGCTTTGCCCTATGGCTTGCATTTAATTGTGACATCATTGGTGTCCAGTAAGTCATTTCCCACATCTATGCAGGGGACACCTTGGGCTTGATTCAGCTGCTTTCGTCTGCCCTGCAGCGCCTCTAGTGATGAGAATTCCTCAGGGAGAGTCCTTTCCCCTACTTGAAACTGCTGTGGTGCCTTTAAGATTTGGAGCGCTGCCCTTTGAAGGGAAGGGAGAATATTTCAGAGGGACTCCATCCTTCAGGAAAAAAGCCCAAACCATGTCTTTCCAAGATGGGGTCAGCCCTGCAGCCCTTTATCTGGAAGCACTTACTACACAATTAATGGAAGAGACTCTCATCAAATGAGGGACAAATCATAAAATTAGGGAGATGGAAATTAGGCATGGACAAATGATCCAGGTACAGGGGAGATTTATGGGCGAGGTTGTATTATAGCTAATGATTTCTGCTAATGATCCTCCAAAGTATAAAGTGGCACCGAGCCCACTCTCAATGGGACGAGAGAAAATCCTGTGTGCAGAGTGAAGGGCATTCCTCCCAGGAGGGGAGAGGAGCCCCACAGGAGAGCAGCCACCCCCCACAAGCCAGAGATCCTGTCTGTGGAAATCACCATCCCAGGCGAGTCTCCGGAAGCCTGGCAGCCTCCCCATTGCAGTGAAGTTCTTCTGCACCTGGTGCTGTTGGGCTGGGCCCGTGCCTCTGGCACCAATGTCTCAATTCACATCACACACACACACCCATCGCCCCCCACCAGCCTCTTCTCACTGGAAGTGCCTTTGGACATGCCTCTCAGAGAGAGGAAGGGGCTGCCGCCACCTGGTCAAGGTCCTGGGGCCTTCCTAACAGGCCCCAGCTACTGCAAGCACCACAACCCAGACCCACAGAGAGATGGGAACAAAATAAGACCGGGCCAGTTTCAGGCCTGGCATAAGGGCACTGACTTCAGCAGAGTTACACCCGGGAAAACTGTGCCCCGATGAGGGTGATATTTCATTAACTCTTTCATCTTCTATTTGGTGAGCCCTCTCACAGCCAGAATGCCTCATGCCTTCCCACTATGACTCTGGACTGGACCTGGAGTAGTGGACAGCTCCTCCTCTCATCTGTACAGACATTACTCCCACCTTGGCTAAGTTCCCCGCAGGCAGCACTCCAGCATCATTCCATGCAGGAGCCATATGGGGTGGCCTTCATGGCAGAAGCAGGGTAGCTCTCAGCTCCCCTAGCCAGCATTCCTCCACCCTTCTTTACTGCAACCCCATGTCTGGGCGAGGCTGAGACTGGAAAAGATGCAAACTTCCCCACAGCCACCGCTGCTAAAATGATTCCAGCAGGGATGCAAAGTAATGCACATTGGAAAACATAATCCCAACTATACATATAAAATGATGGGGTCTAAATTAGCTGCTACCACTTAAGAGAGACATCTTGGAATCACTATGGATAATTCTCTAAAAACAATGTGCAGCGGCAGTCAAAAAAGCTAAAAAAATGTTGGGAATCATTAAGAAAGGGATACATAATAAGACAGAAAATATCATTTTCCTCTATATAAATTCATGGTACACCCACATCTTCTCCGTACAGTTGTGGTCACCCCATCTCAAAAAAGTTAAACTAAAAATGGAAAAGGTTCAGAAAAGAGCAACAAAAATTATTAGGGGTATGGAATAGCTTCCATATGAGGAGAGATTAATAAGATTGGGACCTTTCAGCTTGGAAAAGAAATGACTATGGGGGGATATGATAGAGGTCTATAAAATCATGACTGGTGTAGAGAAAGTAAATAAGGAAGGGTTATTTACTCCTCATAACACAAGAACTAGGGGTCACCAAATGAAATTAATAGGCAGCAGGTTTAAAACAAACAGAAGTATTTTTTTCACACAACGCACAGTCAACCTGTGGAACTCCTTGCCAGAGGATGTTGTGAAGGCCAAGACTATAGCAGGGTTCAAAAAAGAACTAGATAAGTTCATGGAGGACAGGTCCATCAATGGCTAGTAGCCAGGATGGGCAGGGATGCTGTCCCTAGCCTCTGTTTGCCAGAAGCTGAGAATGGGCGACAGGGGATGGATCATTTGATGATTACCTGTTCTGTTCATTCCCTCTGGGGCACCTGGCATTGGCCACTGTCGGAAGACAGGATACTGGGCTAGATGGACCTTTGGTCTGACCGAGTATGGCCGTTCTTATGATGGATATGGGTGTGAGCTCTCCCTAAGTCAATGCACCTCCATCGTTCCCAACACTGGACATCTCCTTGAGACCATTTGCTACAGCGACCCCTGCTGGAAAAGTGTGGCCTCTAGCCTAGAGGAGTTGAAGTGATTCCCACTGGGGAAGGCTGGGAAGACCCTCTCACATCTTGCGAGATGAGCCGTGCAGCGCAGAGAACCGGGACTGAGGTGACCTGGCTTCTATTCCCAGCTCTGCCACTGGCCTGCTGGGTGACCTTGGGCAAATCACTTCACCTCCCTGAGCTTCAATGACCTCTCCGTAAAATGGGGATAATCATGCCGCCTTTGTACGGTGCCTTGAGATCTATGGATGAAAAGAGCTGGGTATTATCATCCTCCAACCAACAGAGAGGATGTCATTCATGATTTGTAGCATCCAGACACCCAAGGGCAGAGAATGTCTCCTTAGCCTCAGGGGAAGAATTATTCCAAATATGTTTCCCTCCAAACCTAAGTCGCTGCACTTCACACGGATCAGACAAATTAAGGGTGATGAGCTTTTGGAAGGAAGAGGCTGGATGGGGGGGCAGGGAGGGAGTAGGAGTCCTGTCTTATTGCCAGGGAAAGAAAAAAAAAGGACAATTAATACTGCTCTGCCCTGCACTCCCATGGGAGCCGTCCTGCCAGCCTGCATGATTGGTAGGTTAGACTATTACTCTACTGTTCCTGGAGTAATAAAAATTCCTGGTAAGTTTCATTTGGAGCTCCGATCACGAATGGCACAATGACTCACAGAAATATGGGCAGGATCCAATGCCAAAAGCCCACCAAGTAAAATCTGCTGAGCTGGTGGGTTTGTGGGTTGTTGTTTTTCTTTCCCCTCTTGCAGGAGCTGGATGTGTCTAGTACGGGGAGGAGCTGAGAGAATGAGAGAATGGAGGGAAGAGGAGAGAGATACAGGACAATTAAAGATAGAGGGCATTGAGGGTTACCAGGAGCAGAGAGGTATCGGGCACTGACACCGTAGAGCAGGAGGGATATTGGATGATAAAGATCATTAAGAATCTGGGTCACTGATGAACATGGGCTACTGCGTGATACCTGATGGGATGTGGATGAGAGAGAGAAGGCATGAGGGATGCGAAATGTTATGGGGCCTGAAGGACGTGGGAGGTCAGGAGGAATGGAGGCCAAAAGGATAATTCATCCTCTACATTCAGTCAGCCCTGGGCTTCTCTTCATGGATCTCCCCAATCTCTATTAGCACAGGATACTCCTGTAGAGGAGAGGTGGGTATTTACTGCTTCTGTTTACTCATTTCCAGGAGGATACTGACTCAGACCATGAAATGGCCAGTGTCTCCCCTCCCCCCTCAGCCACAATCACTAATTACTCTCAGGACACTAGCCTAGTCTGTAACCTTATCTATAATGTTTGCTTTAAAGACACTTTTACACCCACTCCCTGCAAGGGAATGAGATTGATGGAGAGACAGAGTAACCCTCAAACATTTGCATGCTCTTGCTGGGGAGGGTTTAATTAGGACTGGCTGATGCATAGAGCGACATGATCTCAAAGAAAAATGTTGGAAAGAAAGGCGGGGGGGTGGGCAAAGAGGAAAAGGGACAGAAAAAGAAAGAATGGGACAATAAAAGCGTGTTCTTAATGTCTCTCTTGGTGTCTCTTTTCCTCTGACCTTCTCTGGGTCTTCTGCCTCTCTTTAAGTTTTCTAGGATGATCAGTGCTTTCAAAGCTTTGCTTTCCTTCCTTCGCCCCATTCTCTTAACATGTTTTTCTTTGTGGAGGTAGAGATAAAGCTCTTCCACCATAATCAGAAAGACATTCACAACAGCTAGACAAACAAATCCCTGCCCGAAGCCAAGCTTTCTATAACCCAAAATGAGAGACAAGTCAGAGACTCTACAATGTCCATTACAATCTTGCTATTGCCAATCTATTTTATGTGGAAGGTACTCAGATTCTGGTGATGTGTGACAGTACAAAGATAGATAGATAGATTCATGCTTAAGTGAAGAACACAATAAATGAGACAAAAGTGCTGGCATCTTCCCTTCCTTTTATGCCCACCTCCCGGGCAAGGGCTAGTTACACACTCTAATTAAATAAAATGAGCTGTACAATCCAAATAAGATTTACCTAACAGGGCAAAGAGTCAGGGCAATGGATCACATTAAGTCTATAATTTAAGATCTAAGGGCTAAATACATTCCCCCCCAGTGTAATTTTTAAAAAAAGCTGAAGAGCCTCCTTATTTGTCGATATTACACAGAGAGGCTGAGAAACTATATTAGCTATTTGCTTCAGTCTGTGAAATGAGGTGTCAAGAAGCCCAAGTTTCTCTATAGATGTCCGCAGCCTTACTAGGCTGTGCAGCGATCACCTCTCCTGTGCTAAGTAGGGGTGGGATTGGTCAACGTGTGACTCTCTGGTTGAGATGCTGCAGGAAGGGGACCTGGCAATTCAGCAAGTGGCGCTCTTCCCTCTGAGTCACATTTGAACCAATGTCTTTTCCCGCTGCTTGGGGCACTGGGAGGTGTTGTCTGTTGGATGAGCTGTAAAACCCAGGCCCTGACCACTTGTGGTCCTTAAAGTCCTTGTGTTCTTGCTACAGTTGGATGTTCCTGGTAGCATCCTGTCCAGATTTCAGGATTAACTGGTCATGCCATCCTGCTTCTCTAAATAATAATACCTATTTCTTAGATAGCATTTTTCATCAGCAGGCCTCAAAGGGGATGTCTAACCTGCACACTAAGCCCAGGCTCTCACTCAGGTTTGAGCCCAAGCTCCTTTTCTATCCACACACAAATCAGTCTGACTCAGGTCAGGAAGCACCCTGGACCTAGGCTCTAGGACCCTGCTAAGGGGGTGGGGTGGGTGAGAGCCCGACTGTCCTACTGTGACTTGGGTCCAAACCCTGTTGTTTTACAGTGTGGATGCAGCTCAAGCTGAGGACCCAAGTCAGAAGGTCTGCATAGTGTAATGTGAACACGATAGTACAGCTGTGAGACCCGAGTCCAGCAATTATAAGCCCAGGTTTACAGTGCAGTGTGGACACTCAAGAGTGGGCCCGGAAACACAGAGTCCACAAGCCAGGGCACAGACCTGGATATTCAGTGCAGTGTAGACACACCCAAAGTATTCCACAATCTGTAAGGTATTTAGCCTCACTACACTCCCTGTCCAGTAGGGCAGGGCTACTATCTGTATTGGACGGAGGGGAAACTGAGGCACAGAGAGGCTTAGTGACTTCTCATAGAAAATTTGTGGCAGAGCATGGAATTGAACTAGGGTCTCCTAAGTACCAGGCTAGTGTCCTACTTACTGCACCATCTTTCCCCAGACTCCTGCTGCGTTTTCATTGGGTATTGTAGTCTTCATAGATTCATCATATTCTAAGGCCAAAAGGGACCACTATGATCATCTAGTCTGGCCTCCTACATAACACTGGCCATAGGACTTCCCTGAATCAATTCCTGTTTGAACTTCTTCACTACAGACCCTAAGCTCCTGTGTAAAGCTGCTGTGTGTGCTACGGAGTACTCAATGTGAAAAGCATCAGCAGAGCCAGGGTCAGAACTCCTCAGGGCTCAGAGCCCCACGCTGTGCCCTGGGCACTGGTCCACAGCTATCTGTTATTTAACACTGCTTCAGGCTTGCTCCCCATTCCTGGTCATCACCCTCCAGTCAATGCATAGTGGATTCATGCAGAATGGCAGCGGTGCCTGGGATTGTCCCTTCTGCAATCAGCAACATGCTTAGCCCAGGCCCCCTAGCATTTTTCTCCCAGGACAAACAGCTCCAAATCAGTCTCTCAAGGTACACTCACTGCAGCTTCTCCTAGGGAGGGAGATGATGTTCAGACCAGCCCACTCAGCTTTCAGTTCCCCTGCAGCATATCTCCCAGCTTTGTACCCTGGAGGGGAGCAACAGCTCGTGTTTTAACCCTAAGGGCTCAATCTTGCAGCCTTGACTGAGGTGAGCAGGCCCACTAAAATCAATGGGTGTCCTAACAGCCTGACCCTCCAAGGGCCAGTGTGCCCTCAAGTGTGTGTTACAAATCCCTATATGCTGCACAGCAATATGGCCACTGCGGTATCGATCACAGCATGACACTTTCTTTGTCAAGCGCTTTGAGATCTATTGATGAAAAGTGGCATATAAGAGGTAATATTATTAAGATTATCATCTGCAATGTTCTTCCACATACAAAGAGCAAACAGACACTGTCAGTCAGAATAACATTAATTTTAGATTAAGAGAACAAGCTCACAATAAGCAAAGTCTCCACACGACAGCACAGAGCGCGTGTGCGTGCACGTGAGCTCTGTCACACTGCACTGAAATTAACACAAAATAGTCTTTCAGCACTAACAAAGTGCAAATAACGTTTTGCTTGAATGCGATGCTTTTCATTTGCAGATCTCAAGGAAAGCATCATCATCATCCAGATTGTATGGGAGGGGGAACTGAGGCACAGAGCAGCGAAGCAATGTGCCCCAGACTTCACAGGGAGTCGGTGGCAGAGTTGGGACTAGAACCCAGGAATTCTGACTCCCAGTCCCATTTCTCAAAGACATAAGTTACATATCTAAATACATGACAGGTAGATAGATCAATAGATCGATCCTGCTGTAGGCTCAGACCATGAAGCCTTCTAATTTTTTTTGTTTTGTTTTGTTTTGCAAAGCTGCCCTGTAACTTCTTTATCCTGGACCTACTGTCAGATTCTCACCTGATGTTTAGTTTTAACTCTGAGCACAGAATGCAGCCAGTTACTGGAGTCACTCCCACATCACTGTAGTGGGAAGTATATTTCTTAACCTCTTTGTATAAGAAAAATACATAGGGATCTGTCTCTTCTCCCACATACACACTTTCCTCCCAGATTGAAATAAAAACCTGCAAAAAAGATTCCCGGTGGCTTTGTCGGGGAAGAGGGGGATGGTGAGGATTGGTACAGTATATAACATCTCAGCTCTCCCGGATCAGTCACGCTTCCTAATTCAATAAGGTGAGAAGGAGCATAATTTGATCATATTTGTTTTGCATCACTGCAAAAACAGAAAATGAGGGGCTGCAGAGCCGCACCAATTTACTTCATCCGACCTTGATTAAAAGAAAATTAATTGCCGCATCTCTCAGGATATCTCAGGCAGCAGCCAATGGCTCTCCAGAATGCCAAAAAAAAAAAAAGGGAGAGAGGCAGAGAATCTTTGCCCTTTCATCTCTTAGCACAACTGTCTTGTTGAAAGCTTTGGCAGAATGAGAAGAAAACCAAGTGCTCGGAAAATCACAGGGAAGACAACGTGGCTTTACCAGCATTTCCTGCTCAGATTTGCCTTCTGCCTTTACTGCCACGTTCCCAACCCCTGGCGTTTGCACCGTTCCTGTTGGCTCCATCTTGTGGAGCCACAGGAGCAAAGCTGAGAGGGCTCCCAAGGCAGACTGGCTCAGGGGGCTTGGTAATAGGACATGGAGCCTTTTTCTGGTGCACTTAGGCCAGTTCTAAACTAGAAACTTCTGCCTGTATTGTAATGCTGGTTAGAGGGGTGAGTTTTGAACATTTCTATACTAGCAAAACCCCCAGTATAGACCCAATTATACCAACACAAAATCACTTTTGATGGTATAGCTTGTTTCACTTGGGGAACCGATATCAGGTATGCTGGGAAAAGCATTCTTTTGCCGGTATAAGCTATATCTACACCACAAGGGTTTGCCAGGTCCTTGGGGCAGGGACTCTCTTTTTGTTCTATATTTACACAGCGCCTAGCACAGAGGGGTCCTGGTCCAGGACTGGGGTTCCTAGGTGCTCAACTAATTAATGTAAAAGTTAATAATAATCTTTACCTGCATAGCTAGACCAGCAAACCTTTTCTAGTGTAGACTAGGCCTTAAAGCCAAAGATGTACTTATCAGTGTGGTGACCTTTCAAGAAAGCGAGAGTGGAAGAAAGAACAAATATAAAGTCTCTATAAAAGGGAGAAGAGGGCCTGGTGACTCACTCACACTGGAAGCTCTGACGTGAAAAACAGCAGCTGCCCCCGCAGACAGGGAGATGCCTCAGAAATGCAACGGTGAAATGGAGAGAAAACCTATTCCTATGCTACATTGCTCGATACGTCACAGCTCCCCCTTTGCAGTCACTTTGAATCCAGCCCATCTCGGCGGCCGTGTGGCGGCCTGTCTGAAATAAGCCGGGATGGCCTTGGTCCAGTTCCCATACAACAGGCACAGATTAGGAATGAAGGGATGAGCAGAGCAGTGCAGGGGAAGCTCACTATGCCTGCCACTTCGTTCTTTGGCTACAAGAAGGCCTCCAGGGCTGTCGATCTGGCACCTCTCACCAGCACTAAACTCACACACAACATTTCAAACAGGAAAAGCGACGACTGCGGACGATCCAGCACAATTATCAGATCAGAGGCGCCTACTGCAATCCCACTCAAATCTGTATTAAAAATTCATTTCAAGTTTTTTTTTTTTTAGCTGCAAGTAAGGGAATTTACCCAGCTGTTTTATTAGAATATGAAAGGACACATTTTTCTAAGCAATGTGTTGGAATTTAAATGCGCCATGACTCTCATTGGAGTTAAGGGGGGAATCTATCTGTCCTCCCAGCCATCCATCCCTATTGTGTTCACTGCTGTAGTACTTAACTGCCCATGGAGAGCCAAACCTCAGGGTGTTTTCCTTTTAAAAAATTAGTATTTCTGCAAAATCTTCAAAGTGTTCACCATTTGGAATTTCAGAATTTCATCCCAGTAAACACTGACCCATTTTCACATCAGAACAGGAGCCATTTCTAAATTCCACCTGTTCTGTGGCAAAAAAAAACCGAATAACACCACCACTATGTGAACATTTCACAGAAAGATCAATTTTGGGGCCACCAAAAAAAACCAAAAAACAAAAAAACCCACAACACCACAAACCAACCAACAAACCATACAAACAAAAACAAACCCAACTAAGAACAAACCTGCAATTCTTTTAATGAAGTTTTTTTTTTTTAAACCTAAATGGAATGGAAGAGATGTGCTCTTTTCACACTAATCCTAGTCCTAGTTACACACCTGAGTTTTTTGCATCACTGGATTTCATTCAAACCCACTCCTAGCCTGTGACTCAGGAAAGCAGTTATGCGTGTGCTTAAGTTCATCCCCATCCAGGATATCACTTCAGCTCATGCTTAACTTTAAGCACATGCTGAAGTCCCATCAACTGCAATGAGACTTAAGCACATACTTAAGCAGGGCCGCCCAGAGGATTCAGGGGGCCTGGGGCAAAGCAATTTCAGGGGCCCCTTCCATAAAAGAAAGTTGCAATACTATAGAATACTATATTCTCGTGGGGGCCCCTGCAGGGCCCGGGGCCTGAGGCAAATTGCCCCCCTTGCCCTCCCCCCCGGGCAGCCCTGTATTTAAGTGCTGTCCTGAAGAGGGATGTTTGCTAGTTACCAGGACCCCGACTGAGGACAACATGAGAGAAGAATGCTGGAAACCCCAACAGGAGGAGTGTAATTTCGTGTGCTTGCAAGTTCTATCCCATAGGGCAAGTCTAGGAAATACAGTGAATGGCAAGGCCTTGACTCATTATAAAGACCATTTTAGGAAAAGGGGTATAAATATTAAAGAAACCCTCAAACCTTGAATCCACCCCAAAGGATGGTAGTGGCACCTCCCAGCCACTGTGTGGTGGAAGCTGGGGACTGACCGAACAGAGAGAATGAATTCCCCTCCCGTCACCACAGCCAGGTGCATTGAATGCAGGTGAGCGACCCCTCTGGCACAAACCCACCTGTACAATACATTCACCTGGCTTGTGAATTGCAGGAGATTGGCTTGCAGTTACTGACCATTGACTACAGGTGGACAATAAATTCCTTGCAAAGCCAAACACATTTGTTTCTTCAAAGAAGAAGAGCCAAAGGGGCCAGACAGGCCAAGGAAGGTGCCCAGTTTCATGCCAGCTTCTCAGAGAGACATGATGCAAACAAAAGCACTAGGGAGACCCAATCCTGCAAAGTGCCGAGCGCCACTTGTGGGTCCCCTCTACTTCCAATGGAGTCATTAAGAGCTGAGGTTGCTCAGCACCGAGAAGGGAAAAGGACAGTTTAAGGCCCCCATCCTGCAAACGCCATGCACTTAACTTTAAGCACATGACTAGTCCCACTGAGCTCAGAGGGATTATTCATGTGCTAAAAGTTAAGTCTGTGTACACGTGTCTGAAGGATCAGGACCTAAAAAAGCAGTTTATGAAAACAAACAAAATGCACTCCATTTTGTATATGAAATCCAACCAACACTCCCACGGCCTGGTAGATTCCCAAGCCAGGTAATCAGGATGGCTACAGTGAAATCAACTCTGTTAAGCTTTTTTGTTTAAAAGTATTCAGTCCCTCTCATCTTGCCCTTATGGAAAAGTTCTATAGACTTTAACAGAGATAAGGTTCTATGGAAATTATCCTAAAACCCTACAGGACTGAACAGAGACGAGATTAATTCTATGGACTTTTGGACCATCCTACAGATTTCTACAGGAGGGATAGAATACTGTACTGAACAGAGTGTTTGTGAGTATGGTATGTTGTGTTGAGAACAGGCAAATGTGCCTGAGGTGTACAATACTAGTGTGTGTCTAGAGTTTTGACAAGTGCAGTTCTATACAGTATATCTGTGTGTACTCTGTATTGCACATGAGTGTGTGGATAGCATAAGAGCATGTACAGCATTTTGTTCAGCATGTGTGAGTGTACATAAAATATTTATGTATAAACAATAAGACTTGATGCTTAAGTTTTGTGTGCGCACACACAGTACACCTAAGATTTTGTGTAAAGTTTGTGTGTGTGCAAGAGGATTTGGGCTAGTGCAAACTCTGTGCAACTGTGCAAGCTACAAGTGTGTTTACCATGTATCTGAGTCTGTGTAAAGTATTTGTGTGTACGCTATGCATGCCTATGTATACAATCTGAGTGTGCGCATATCCAGTGTGAGTGCTTTTATTGAGTGTCCATGCAGCTTCCAAATACAAGGTATGAGTGTGAGGAGATACATGCTTACATGCTGTGAGTGAATATGTAGTAGGAATGACCACAGAGACAGTGTGCGCATCTGTGAAAGGGAGTGGTGGATGTACAGTACATGAGCCTGTATTTGCAGTGTATATGAGTGCAATAGGGACCTGGTATCACTGTGCACAGAGCACATGTCCCAAAGACCACTAGTGCTACTTCCCACTCTCTAAGGTTAACAAACAAAACAACAAAACCAACTTCCCTCTTTAAGCATTCATGGCTTACTTTAATAGCCCAGCTTACAAAGATACACAATTCCCCCCAATTTTCTGATGCACTAATTACCAGTGGTATTCTCTACTGGACCTAAGCAATACATTATCCTGAAACCCTTTCTAGCCCAGACACACAACCGTCTGGTTTCTTCATCTGTCACTCGTGCTTTTCTAGGCAGTATCATCACGTGTACTTTGAACTCTCTGGACTGATCCCACTCATGCTGGAGTCAATGTAAATTTCCAGTGGGAGAAGGATTAGGCCCCTAACCTTCCCTTTTCTTCTCTCCATTAGGCTAGAGAACACAGTCTCTTTGTTTCTTCCCTGCCTGAAGCACCTGATAACAACAATATTGTTATATCCGCTAGGACCTTCCACCCCACAGCACACTAATAATCTCTATACCATAATACCTAGCTCTCATAAACTTTTCATCAGTAGATCTCTAAGTACTTTACAAAGAAGGTCAGTTTCAATATCCCCACTTTACAGTTGGGGAAACTGAGGCACAGAATGGTGCGGTGACTTGCCCAAGGTCCCCCAGTGGCAGAGCTAGGAATAGAACCCAGATCTCCTGAAGCCACTAGGTCACACTGCTACCCCTGAAGTGCAGCTACCTCTATGGTGGAAAACAGCGGCTGTTTAACAGCAGATAGGAACATTACACAACACTTTAAGCAGGAAATGAAGGAGGATTCTGTGTACAGATGAAACTACATAGGGCATTTAGGGAGGTGGAATGCAACTGCTCATATTGAAATTTGCCCAGGACTCCAGGGCTAACACAATCACTGTGGTGAAAAATGCAGTAGGATCTTTAGTCCCAATAAGTGGTCAAGGCTTTGAAAGAAAAAAATGGCACCTCCAGCATTCGCTCCCCACCAGCACCAATCTGGGGCACTGGGTTGGCAATGACCCAGATGGGAAATGCTCCCCTCCCACTGAACCAGCAGCACCCCTTCCTGTAGCTCATTTGAAAATGTGGCCCCTATTTAGAAGCCTAAATGGGAGCTGAGCTCTCTTAAAATCCTGGCCCCAATTGTTGGTGCCCAGCACTTGAAAATCTACCCCTACATGAATGAATGCTTTTACAGTAGGGTGAGCGTCTTTGTCAGTGCACACTGTGTGTATACAGTCACTGTAAATGTATGTATTTTTACAGCATGTGCAGTAGGTGTGTATACACTGAATATGCATGAATATTTGCAGTAAAGATGAGCACATGTATGTGTGTGCACACAGTGTATGTACACAGCCTGTGTGTGAGTGTGTATCTGCAATAGCCATGAGTGTCAGTGTACAGCATGTGCACAACTTTTTGTATAACTATCCTCTATTTGGGTCATTAGCAGGGATTGCACCCAGGACCTTCACTGCTATAACCATAAGCTTTTATCACTTGAGCTGAAGGAGGAATTCTACTATCTAGCAGCTGTAATCGAGTTTTATTATTTTATGTGGACTGTCCACCAGGAGGGGACAAAAGAACCATGCTTGCCTATGTCATATGTGTGTAGTTGGGTTGTTAGTGTACAATGCGAGTGCAAATGAACGCACGTTCATTGCGAGTGCATGAGTGTTCTCAATGCCCAGTATGCATGTACAAAAGGCAGGCATGCATTTCCAGTGCATGTGTGCGTGCAGTCAGTGTGTGTGTGCTGCAAAGTACGTGGGTGCAGTAGGTGTGGCTGTGTGTGTGTGTGTGTGTGTGTGTGTACACCGTGGGCCGTGCATGTACAGTAGGTGTGTGTGTACAGTACAGCATGTGTTTGGATAGTGGGAGCTGGGGATGTTTAGTAATTAAATCCCTTTTCATCCTTCTGCACCTGTCTCCTTCTGAAAACTGAGAGAACAGACGTCAACCGGGACAAGGGCTGGATTGAATACAGCCAATTCTGAAATATTTATTAGCTTGTGACACCACTCAATGGAGGAGAAGGAATGCTGGCTAATCCGCCCAGCAAGTGCTCGGGCATTTTTCTACAGTGCCTCATTATATTTCAACTACTGTCTACTTTGTCAAAAATGGTATCATTTTAATTTGTGTCTATATTTGCTTTCAAACGCTTTAGCCACTAACCGGAGATTTAGGAGCATGAGGCTCTGGGTTTAGATTTATCACGCTGACGCTCTCCTTGCTTTCTAGTTTGAGTGCAGCACTGTCCCAGAGCTCCTATTAGGGGAGCTATTTTAGGGGTCTATTTTCTTCGTGGGTGTGATCACCTAAGTCCTATTAATATTAGCGGGGACAAGGCAAGTGCATTGAGCAGAGAACAGAGTCCTTAGATTTCACGTGTACACGCAGACACACACAGGGATCTCTGTCTCTAACGCAGCACAGGGCCCCGTGCAGAGCTCTAGATTAAGGGCCTGATCCTGAGAGGTGGTGAGAGCCTTCAACACCCACTGACTTCAGGATCAGGCCCCTCGAGTTCTCGCACACGTGCACAAACACACTTTACGAGCTCTATCTTTAGGCTAATACAGGGCCCTAGGCCGTATTTGACTGCACTCTGGACAGTAAGTGGACCTGGTTCAGTTACTTAGGACTGATTTTGGTCCCAAGCGTCACGCCATAGAGATGCACAAGCCACAAGACTTGGATCCAGATTTTGAGCCCTCTAAAGTTTGGGAGTTCCTGGAGCTGGAGTTTTGGTTCTGGCCCTGCTCCTGCATTGGAGATTGAAGATAAGCCTCATGTATCATCTGAGATTGTTCTGGAGCCAGGCATGTGGGATCATTATTGGGAAACCCTCTTGATTTAAGCTCATGGGTTAAATTCTGGCTCATGCTGAACTTCACTGGGCTTTGAAAGTTCTCCTGGGCTGGATGGATGATTTGCTGAGATTATTTTCCCCCTAGTGGTTACATTTTTCATTTGGGACACCAAAGCCATAAGGGGCTAACTGCGCTCTCAGCTCAGGCAGTAAAGCACGCTGCACTTTCACAGATTAACAGGAGGGAACAAGCAGCAGGGTGTGAGCATCACTGGGCTCTTCACCTTCATCTCTGTGTGGACAGGTCTCCACCATGCTTCTGTGGTGGTACTGCAAACAGGGTTTGACCAGTGAGATTTCTCCCAGTGAGGTAGGCATATATCTGAAAGCAGAATCTGAACCTAGACAAGGCTCAGCTGGCGTATGGAACCATCCACCTTCATATGTATGTGCACCGACAATGCGTGTACATGCATGTGTGTTTGGAAACATGCAGACATCTACACGTTGTGTGTGCATGGATCTGCACAGGTGCACAAGGGCCTGTGTTTGTGTCTATCTATTGCCAATGGACACACCAAAAAACCTGGAGAAGTTACAGTAACTTTTGAAGGGAAAAATACAACTCCGCTGTGTGACCAAGGCCCATCAATCTGGGATGGATCATGCCGACACAGCAAAAATAAGGAACCATCCAACAATAATATTAAGTTGTTGCTAAGTGAGAAGAGCAACGAGTCCTTATGACATGTGACTGAACAACTGGTTAGAAAGCTGCCTTCCAATAGAGATTGTGGCTGGAGAGGGCGCTTTTCTTTTTTGCTAAGCAGACATGAGGTTATTCACTGGCATTAGTGCTAGAATCCAAAGTCCAACCTTGAAGTCTTACACTGGGGAAGGTGGAGATCAGAGCTTGATATCTTGTGACACTGGAGAATAATGCACACACACATACATGTGCACCGCACACACACAATCTGTTGGACTCAGGCCTCAGGAGGGAACTTGCTCCTTCACCTCCAAGAGAGACTATCCCCTATTCTCACATGGGGCCCAGAAGTAATCGGTCCCCACTACACCCACACGTGCTGGGGTCTCCTGGGACATCTGTGGGCTGGTGGCATGATGTGGGTTCTGCAGACATTCGTTCTGTGCTTGGGGTGGTGAGTTAAAGTCTCCTTACTAGCACGGCACAAAAGAAAAGAGAAGAAAAGACTGACAATAAATCCCATTGTGTGAAGGATCGCTGCAACCGTTGTGTTCGAGCAGTAATTAGACATAGCCCTGAGGGACAGTAAGTGCATTAGAAGGGACGGGCTCACCATGAGCCAAATGGCTGCTCTTATTGTTCTCAGCAGGGTATTTAGAATGTTCTTAGACCCAAATCCTTCCATAATGCAGCAGAAATGAGACTGCAGCATGGGACTGCAGCAGCGGCCGACTCCCTTCCTTCGATGGAACATTCACCCACCCCAGCGCTTATACGTCCTCCACACAAGCCTCTGCCTGACCACATGGACAAGAGCTGTTTGTTCCAGGTGACATCCGTGCTGTCTCTACATCACAGCAATATGCACCCACATGGATATGTCCTGCACATTCCATAAGGAACAACAGAGTTCCTTTATAACAGCAGAAAGCGCTGGGATGGACAGCATGAGGCTTGCAAGCTAGATGTCCTGATGTCCCGTTGATTGTATCATTATCAACGACTCCAGTCCCAACGATAATATCCAATCCCTCTCTCCAACTTTCATTGACTACATTGAGTTTTTTTATCGTATTGAATTAGGTTTTTCCATAGTGCCCATCACCACAGTATCTCAGCACTGTAGCGTTCGTGATTATATCAGGCTTTCCTGCCTGCCTGATCATACTGATTCCTTCTGTTGTATTGATTTACATTGGGCCCTCCTGTCTCATTTGTTATATTGGTTCCCTCGCTTGTACTGATTAGATCATAACCTCCTCTCCAACTGGGTATAGCCAATTTCTTCTGTGATCTCTTTTTGAGGCCCGTTTGTCGTGGATTATATTGGGGTCTGTGCCCCATCGACATCTCAGAATCTTTTCCTCTGTGCATGATACTGTTATTTTATAGGATGTCCCTCTCAATAATCTATATAAAAAATCCCACGGACCCCTCTGCAGTTACTCAATTTCTTACCAGTGCAACACGTGTGACAGACAAAAATGTAGAGTTTTCAACACCAGAGAGAGATGGAAGTTATTTCATGTGGATCTGGTTTCTTGACTCCAACACATGAGGCTGCACCTACCTTGTCCCATGCCCCTCCCAGCAAAAATGCAAACAGTTGCCAATTAGAGTGATTCCATAGGACGTGTCACATAAGTGCTTGGCCAGTGCACTGGATATTGAACCATGGACCTCCAGAGCTGCTACAGCCTGAACCTAAACTAAAGAGCCAACACCTTTTAGGTGGGGCTGTCACAGACTCCTATCCCCTGTGAACCATGCACAGAGCGGGACCTGTAACACACACTCACCAGTAGGCTACAGAAGCATATGCCATGTCCTCTTTTGTAGTGAGAACTTCTGCAGTAAAGTTGGTGACATCTGATTTGTCAAGTGAGAGCAGCAGTGTTGGATTAATCTGAGCAAGTCAGACAGCAATCGATGAGGCTGATGGATACATAGTGGTGGTAGAGGTTGGATTGGGCTCAGATAAGCACCCAAAAGTTTGGATGTTTTGCTGAGCTATTGGTCTGCAGGTCAGAAATCTCATGGGAAAAGGGTTCCTTCTCTGGCACTGCCTGATTCTGATCAGGGCTGGGAATACCCTCTTTTGCAGTATTTTAATGCTTCACAATCCTAGCCAGAAACTGGAAATACAGCAGCTGTCATGAAGATGAAGAAAAATGGAAAAAGTTAACCACTATTTATTCCCCGCAAATCACCAGAGGTTCAGTTGAGTTTTGGGTGAAGGATTGAGTTGACCTGAATTTTAATCCACCTGATTTCCCCATCTTTAGAGAGAAGCTGTCTGAATTTTTGGTTTGTTTTTTGAACTAGAATCAGTGGGACAAATTCTGCTCTCATCTACACCAGTGAATGCAATTGAGTTACTCCAGATTTAACTGGTGTAATTCAGAGCAGAATTTGTCTCAGTGGCCATAGTTGTGATGGATGATTTCAGATTGGCCTGTGCTTGGGTTGATATCATCAGCAATCTGTATCCATAAAGACCTAAAGAAGGTTGTGTCCAGTCGTCCCTGATAAACTCCATGGAAGTCAGAGGATGAAACCCACCTGTCAATTCCAAATCTGTGATCCATGTATGATCCACTAGTACATCCTTGAGTGTGTCCAGCTGGATGAAAAGTTTCAATATAGGGTATATGGCATGCCCCTGCTTACAAACATGCTGCCCACCTTTGAGATGTCCTAACTTATACACACCCATGATAGGAGGCTCTTAGCTCTGTCAGAGTGCCTTGGAGACATCTGCACAGTACCTGCTTGGCTGTGGCATGCACGATACAGTCTGCTTCACAGTTGGCATGGGATTACTAGGCAATCTCAATAGAGGAAGGATGGTCCAGTGGTTAGGGTCTAGGACTTGCCACTGCTCTGCCACAGATTTCCTGTGTGACTTTAAATGAGTCACTTAGCCTTCTGAGCCTTGTTCCCCCATCTGTAACATGGGGATAAATAGCCCTGCCCTGACTCACAGATTGAGAGGTACACAAATACCACAGTGGTGGGTACACAGAAGTACCTAAGAGATAGACAGTCCCCTCTTTGTAGTGACCATTCGGCCCATCAGCATGTCAGGAACATTTCCAGAAATCAAAAGCAGCAAAGCCATCCTATCTCCATCCTCCGTCCTGAGGATCAGGCAGGTGCTGGTGCCTGAGCATTCTCAGCTCCCACTGATTTCAGTCTGGAATCAAAAGTACTTACCCTTCAATGAGGAACTGCATAGGCTGGGGTTTCCCGCTGAGATGGATGCCCCCAGTCCATGCCCAATGCCCCAGTGTTTCTCTCTCTTTGGAAAAACACCTGATGTGAAATAAATGTAATTATTGGAAATCAGGAAAACAATCCATCACTTGCAGCGTTTTAGAGAATCCAGAGAACCTTGAGATTTAACGCTTTGCAACCTGCAGCAGGACCCTTCCTTCTATCCTTCTTCTCCTCCATCCAGCATCATTGTTGTACCACCCATGCCACTGGCACCGGTCCTATCAAAAGTCCTGAGATTTTGGGAGATATCTTGAGAGTCAGGGAAGTCCCATAAAAGCCTGTGCCTTAGGTCAAAACCCTGAAAATCAGCAGGTACGATGCTCAGCACCTCTCAGGATCGAACCCCTTGTCACTGGCTGAGGCCAGTTCACAGTATCACTAGCATGGTGCCCTTTGACTCTGGTGCTGATATAGAATATGGGGTGGCACAGCATATTCTATTGTCTACATTGTCTGCTCTTTCTCATTCTCACTTACACTATCCACCCAATCGGGTTGGGATTCCCAAAACCATGACCGCACAAGCCCTCCCTGTGGATGGGTCGGGCGTGGTGTTGGCCATATCAGGGCCTATGTGTTTTTCTTTCTGGAGTGCTTCCCCTTTAAGACAGGACTGTGCAGTCTTTATTTGCTTGTTGAAACTGTTCAGTTTTAGGACAGGGGGGGAGGTCACACCTGTTGTGGAACTTGATAGAAGGCTTATTTATAAACTTTCAGAGCTTGGGATTCTTGCAGAGCTGAATGCGCTGATGTCCGGAGGGGAAGGTCACCGAAATGCTTGTTTATAAAAGCAGCAGCAACTGGAAAAACCATAAAAGTCTGAAATGATGAAATTAACAAGCTATTTGATCAGGCGCATCGGGCTATGTGCTCTGTGGCCAGCCAGAAAAACCTAGCACGTAATACCTACCCTGCTGGCTGCTGCCCTGCAATTCTCCCTAGGAGAAACAAGCACATTACACCCTAAGAGGCGAAAAATAATCATCTGCTTTATATAGTCTACTTTTGGGTCCCTGGCTTGTCCAATCTTAATTTGACCTTGCATGGAAAGGGGAAAGCCAATACGGCGCTTGGTATCACAGCTAATCCGCTCTTTAGTTTCACAACTTCAAAGGGACATGCCACTTGTTCCCATCCAGAATGATCTTTTAGCAAGAATAAATCCATTCCCCAAATCTACCGTCATTTTTTTTTTTTGCTTTAGCAACCTGTTTCCCCAGAAACGCTCCAGGAGTTTTGCAAAAGTATATGAGGGGGTGTTTGTTGATGATGTTTTTGGGGGGGTTGTTTTTCGTTTGTTTTTGTGTGAAAGGAGTACATATCATTTTTTTTGGCGGGAGCGGGGAAATAAAGCCCTTTTCCTGGGGCTTCAGGAAAGATCCAACCAGTCCCAATTCTCATTTCACACTAGAGCAAACGCAAGGACTTTTCTTCTTCTTTTTAAGGGTTGGGGTTTTGTTTTGTTTTTTTTAGTTTTCTGTATCTGTCAGAATCTTGATTTCAGGAAAGCTTCATTTTCACTTGGTGACTGATGGCCGAACAGGTGGCTTCTGAATTTACAAGTGTCATATGAACAAGCCGTTTAGAAATGGACAATTTGCAGCTCACTTTCTCCTGCTGACAGCCCCTTTTTCTGCTGACAGATTCTTGCCTCTTCCAGCCAAATAAATTCATGGAGCATCTGCCCACCCCACTTGTGCTGCCCCCAGCCAAAAAAACACCTTTAGGAAGAAAAAAAAGAACAGAACCCATCTCTTGGGAGCTGCTAGTCATGAAATGGAACGAACGTCACCATTTAAGGCTTGTTTGCTCGCTCAGCCTTGGTGAGTATAATTTATAACAGGGGCAGGATCTCTCCTTAATCTTTCGTGGGGAGTTTGTTTTTTTCATGGGATTTAGATGGGTTCACAGTGCGGAATGATGCTATACCATGGCTGGCGTCAGTGGCTGTCCCAGAAGCAGGACGTTCATTTCACTGAACGTGTTGGGCTTGTTCAAAGATCAGGTCCACCAAAGCCCCCAAATTCCTTTATTTTTGTTTGGCCAGCGCTGTCCGGGATCCTTCTTAGGAACATTCCCGGCTAGGGACTGCTGCTGCTCAGTCCAAAACCATCCTTGGCAGTAATGTCCCTTGATGATTGAAGCAGATGGGGCTGTATTTTTTTAGGCCAGTAAAAAACACAGGGACTCCCCAACCCCATCGTTGCCACTCTCCGTCCAGTCAAGCAGGAATCCAGGGTGCTCAGATGTTGGCAAGAAGGGTTGCTCCAGTCAACGGTGCCTGACACTGAATTGGCTCACCCAAAGGCATGCTAAGGCAGGGCACTGGTTTACTGCCAAGGAAGAGGGTATGTCAGTGATGCTCAAAGACCTCAAGAGAGACATGCGGAGCTCAGGAACTACAGAAACCCACCCCGGCTGCTTTCCTGCCCCAGTCAATGAGAGGTTCTAATAATAATGCCATGCACTTACATCATCTAGGGATCTCCAAATGCTTTACCACTCTAATGAAGCATCAATATTCTGCTTGTAAAGGGAGTTCAGTGCTCAGATATCAGGGTTATGAGAGAGAGAGAGAGAGAGAGATATTTGGCACATTGGGTTACTAAGGTCTGGATTTGTCTAAGTAGTCCTGACTCCTAGTGCCCTACTCTGTTAAATAGAGTACATGGTCTTATACAGTAGTTGAAGATGCTTCAGTCACTCTCAGCTGCCTTTCATAAATTTTCCCCTTCTTTCTGCACCCCGTTTTCCTAGCCCTTTCCCAGCTGCCCATCTGGGACCCAGTCTCATCCAAGGAACAGGTCCCGTACTGACAAAGGCTGAGAGGCCAATCAAACAGAGATACCTTTATCAAGTGGAGGGTCGTCTGAGTGTGACACTGCCCTGCACAAGGCTGGGCCTGGATGATCTGACGAGTTATCACATGGTCCAGGTACAATTTGTGGGATGTGGCTCTGTCGCTCGCTTCCATCATGAAACTGCTCACTGAGGAGAGAAGAGCCTTTACATGGCAGACTGAGGTTATCTGAGGTCTGTGCCCTACAGGTGGGGTTTTCAAAACAGCCTAAGTGACCTGTCAATGAGGTTCATGTCAGCAGGACTCATGCTTCAGCGTGCCAGCGCTGCCTCCATCCATTTCAAGTGGAGATTGTACTTCCAGCTTGTTGCTATTTCTCCACTTAGTTTTAAGAAAATAGGAGATCTCATTCTTCTGATGTTGGCCAGGGGTAAAATTTTCAAAACCACCTCACAAGCCTAAGTCCCATTTTCAAAAGGAATTTAGGCACTTGGAGCCAGATTTTCAAAATAAGTGCTTAAAGATGCAGATAAGATTTTCAAAAGTTCATAGTCCCACTGAAATCAATGGGACTTAGGTACCTACCTCACTTAGGGACTTCTGAAAATACCAAGAGGTGCCTATCTGCACCCATATGTACCTGCATACCTTTGAAAATCTGCTCCATAGGCACTTTTGAAAATGTTACCTTTGCCAGTCTGAGTCCTGCTGACTTTCAATGAGATTTGGGCTCCAAAGTACCTGAGTCACTTTTAAAAATGGGGCTCAGGATCCTAAGTCATGCAGGTATTTTGAAAACCTTACCACATGTCTATAGGGACTGGATGGGGTTAGATGAATAGAGCCAGTGGGTGGATTGGAAGCATTTATCTAATCTAATCTAATCTATCTGTCTAGTCCTCACACTCCTAGTACCTGAGTGCTTGTGTGTATGGGTAAAGGTGGATTGATGAGTGCATGGCTGGATGCGTGAGTACATAATATGGCAGATTGGATGGGATGGGGAGGGACAAGGGTTGGGTGGAAGTGATGGGTGATTACATGGATAAATAACATCATCTTACTGAACATTTATATAGTGCTTTCCATCCCGAGATAGCCTTAAGTGCTTTACAAACCATTATAAATACAAAAATCACTTCAGCCAGCCACAGCAGCTATTTAAAAGTGCACAGCGGCACTACACAGCCGTTTAGGACAGGAAGTGAAGGAGAACTCCATACCCAGCTGAAACTGCAGGGGACTTTTTGGTCAGCAGAACGTCACTCATTTGGAAGTTGGTCCAGACACACACATTAGAGCTGTTACTCTTGAGGCAGAGAGCCATGGATCTTAATGATAACAAATTGACAAGACCACAGTTTTATATGCCGTTCCAAAGACAGGTGCTCCATAGAACAGTGCCCCTTCCCAGCTTGCTGGAGGCAGAGGTTCAGCACTGACTCCGTGGGGAAAGCGAAGCACCTACACCTCTTCCAGTGTTGACAGGGATGAATGTGTGCATGGTGGACTGGTGGGGAGATGAATAGGTGGATGAATGGGCAGTAAGTCAGGGACTGGTTGGGGGGTGGATTGGTAGATGGACGGGTCAGTGATGAAGAGCCGGATGAACATGATGGGTGGGTCGGTGAATGGAGAAAAGACCCACACACAGATGTATTTCAGACCCTGGAGGTTGTTTCCACTGAATGTCTGAAGCTTCAAACCCCGTGGAAAGGGGGAGTTAGGAGGAGATCCAGCCCCTCCCCAGATTAGCTAACCTGTGCTGCCAAACTCCCCATAGCCCATGGACATCCACAGGGTGCATGCAGTGCCAGCTGGTCTCCAAAATGCGGAGTTCAAAGGTCTACGAAGAGTCATAGAGAGTAAACAGGGCACCAGGAACAACAGCAGCAGGCCTCTCCCACCTCCTCCGCCCCTGTGCCTTTTTCACACTCCCCCGTACCCTCTCCTCCAGAGGGGTGGAAACATGACTGAATCCCTAGGTCTGACACAGCCAGGGGAGGATCAGTGGCGGGGCATGCCCTCCTTCTTTCAACACAGTAGGCGAGAGACTTCTTTCAATACTGTAGTGAAAGACTCAATCCAGACTACTCCTATTAGCATCCAAGTATCGCCAAACCTCACCCCCCGCCCCCTCAGTGCTGGGCGCTTTACAAACTGAGCAGTCCCCCCCCCCCCGAGCTGTTCCAGGCTATCGCGGAAACCCACACTTTTAAACATGCTACAGCCACTCCCAGCAACACAAGGGCTAATCCCCAGCAAAACTCAGCTCCCAGAGAGCCGTTTGATTCACCCACTGAGACTCCTGCCTGTTCCCCGGTTTCTCCAACAGGCACAAAAAGGCCAAGGGTCTTGACCGAACCCTACACAGTGAGTCAGCAGCCCAGACAGCAGCAAAACCAAGGCCTTGTGTTACTGCTTCTTGGCCTGTTGCAAACATCCATTAAATATGCAGTCTGTCCCGTGTCAGGAGGCTTGTGTCCCACCCTTGCAGGAGACAAGACTCAATGACTCAGTGGGTCTTTCCCGTCTCTAACCAGGCCACTCAGCACTGCAATCGTCCCTGGTTTTGAGCAAACTGATAGGCAGCTGGGTGGAACACCATTCTCCATAATAACAGACGGACCCTGTCTTCTTCTCTCAACCGTCCCCTGCCCCCTCACCATCCCCCACCCTCCAGAGACACACTGAACTGCCAGTGCTGTCACTGGTGCCAGTGTGCCATGACCACATACCAGTCTCTTGGAATTCTGAATCCTGCCCTTCCCCTCTCCCTTTGGGCTGTAGTGGGCTGAGCGCACGCGAGTGTTATTTGTACTTCACCACCACAGCCAAGTCCTTGGGCTGTGGGCAGGGGATCTGTGCAGGCTTCAACCATAGCAAGAAGTCAACTGCTGTGGTTGGTTTGCACGGGACAGGGAAATCCTCCCTAACCCCATCCCGCACGGACCTGAAAATCTCCCTAGGTGAGACCTGTTAAGAGCTGAAATAAAGCGGTGCCAGAGGACACCAGACTAGTGAGATATACACAGCAAGAGAGCTCTCCTGGAACAAGAGCCCACCGTGCTCACCGTGAATGCAGGCTCCAGCTTAGTCTGAAAGTGCAAGGCTGCAGCCGGACTGAATCCCTGGCATGGCTCATTAGCCTGTTTCGGATCCCTGTGTTTTGTGAATTAAAGGCTTTCTGTTTTTGCACATCTGCACTTAACTCTGCTTACTAGGAGGCTGATCCAAAGCCCACTGAAGTCTGTAGGAATCTTCCTCCTTGCTTCAAGGGGCGTGGATCAGGTCCTACGGGATCTCCCTGTCCTGCAGGCCTGGCAGAAGCCTGAGGAGAGAAAATGAGACTGCTCACTGAGGTCCAGGCTCCTGCCAGCACAAGGTGGGTTAAAAATGCCAAGTCCAGGCCTCTCTCGTTCTCCCCGTCAACCTTCCAGCCCCCGCGGTGTCTGACTGAACAGAAGCAGCATCTCTAAAACCAACGCTGATGAGGTCGTGCCAAGGAAGGAGCCAGCTTGGGTACACCTGATCCACAAAACGGCCCTTTTTCACTATGGAGAGGAGATACTGGGAATGCTGCAATAGAATATATAATCTCCCCAGCACTCTGGAGGTAGGAAAAACATAGTGCTCCTCTCCAAAGACCTTGCAGAGCCAGAGAGAACCACAGGCTCTGTATCCTGCAGCCTCAATAAAGCATCCCCATAATAACTACGGCCTGGTTCCTCCTTACCATCAGGGAGACACAACAGATCGCTCCTTGTGTACGGACCTGTCCTGCATGCCTTCAACACCCACTGCCCCAGTGACTCCAGGTGGTTCAGGGGATGCCCTTTGTATGACCTACACAGAATCGGCCCCATTTCAAACAAACTGTATTTACATCTCTGCAGTCATTCCTTCCCCTCTCCATTGCATCAGTAAATATCACTGCACCTCTCCCTCCATCTCCATCTCACACTCCCAACTTCACAACTCCTTCCAGCTCTGGCATTCTCTCCCTTGCTGTTTATTCACCAACCTACGCCACGCCTTCCTCTCTTACAACCCGGAGTGCCGGTGCAGGTCCATAATGCGGTCACTGCCCATACAAAGATGCTTTAATGCTTAGTCTACACACCTTAACCGACATAGCTAGGCCGACAAAAGCCCTAGGGTAGACACAGTTATATAAGCAAAAATTAGCTTTTCCCGGTATAGCTTATTTCATTCAGGGAATGGTATAAACTACATTGGCAAAAGCACGGTTTGCTGGTATATGCTGCATCTCCACTAGGATACAGGCAAACTCCTTCTAGTGTAGACAAGACCTAAGACAGAATCTTCAGCAGAGAGGGCATATGGGGTGTGGTTTATTAGGTCCATTGGCTTAGATTGTAAACTGCTCAGAACCAGTGCTATGTTCTTTGTTGGGACTTTACAGATACAAATGATCAGCAATATAAATCCATGCCAGAGAGTATTTAACTTGAAAGGAAGGATGATCTGGTGATTAAAGCACTGGAGTGGGACTCAGGAGATGTGGGTTCAATTTGCCACAGACGCCCTGGGTGATCTTGGGCAAGTCATTTCATCTTTCCGTGCCTCGGTTTCCCCTCTGTAAAATGGTGATAATAATGCTCCCTTTCTCTGTCTGGTCTAGCTCAACTGTAAGCTCCCCAGGGCAAGGACTGCCTCTTACAATGTGTTCATATTGGGCATGGCACAATGGGTCCTTGATCTTGTTGGGGCCTGTATATTGTGATATAAACAACAATTACACCTCTACCCAGGTATAACACGACCCGATATAACATGAATTCTGATATAACACAGTAAAGCAGTGCTCCGGGGGGGCGGGGCGGCGCACTCCGGCGGATCAAAGCAACTTCGATATAACGCCGTTTCACCTATAACGCGGTACGATTTTTTGGCTCCCGAGGACAGCGTTATATCGAGGTAGAGGTGTATAGCAGAGACTATCCAATAGAAATGAAGCATGTGTAAAGCTTAGAGCTGGTCAAAAACGCCAATGATTTTTAAAGAGAAATTAAAAAATACTTTTCCTATGAATTTTTTTCAGTTTTTTAAGCAACCAAAACAAAACAAGAGAATTTCAGCCAAAATGAAAATGTTCCATGAAAACAGGTTGAATAAAAAAAGGTTTTCTATGAAGAAATGTTTCTTACCCCCCCCCCCCCCCCCCCCATACATAAAATCTACCTACTTTTTGGTTTGCACTCTTTTTTTTGTTGTTGCTCATTTATAAGGGCCCTGTGCATGAGTTTGATGACACAGGGGATGTGTGTCTGGGAAACGTCTTGATCACCCTCACCGATTTGAACCCAAGTATTTAACACGGTCCAAATTCCATCTAGGGCTCTGCAGGTCACAGGTGCCTTCCCATTGCAATGAGGCAATTGGTGTTTATTTTTAGCAAGTGAACATTACCAGTCAAACACTTCTGCCATTGGGGACAGAGATGGGTTTGAATGGTGAGTCCTGAGTGCATCCCTCTTGTGCATATATCCTTTGGTGCACATGTTGGTTTGTATATGGCCGTGGGTTTGCCTGTGAAGAGGCAGAAATGTTTTCACTGTGGCCATGAACCTCCGTGTTTGTAGGTGGACTTCACTATCTTCGTGAGTAAATCAGTTTCACTATGTCAGAGGGTTTTTTTAATGCATTCTGCTATGCTTAGGAGCATGCCTCCCTGTATCTGGAAATGAGTGGGTTTCACTTTATGAAGGAGTTTCACAACTACACACATGTACTTCACTAGTACATGAGTGTGTTTCACTAAGCCTATATGTTCCACTAACTTTGGGTACCACTATGTTTAAGAACAAGCAAGTTTTACACTATTAGTGGGTTTCACAATGTTTGTGTATGGGCCATGTACATTTGTTATAAGCATGTTTCACTATGTTTGTGAGTACGCTTCACTTTGTGCATGTGTTCACCTTGTTTGGGCTTGCTGTTTTTCTTTGTGTGAGATTTGGTGGGTACATTATTTCTTTGTGTGTTTCACTATATAGGATACTTGTGCATATGTCTCTTTATATTTGTGTTTTTCTCTGTGTGTTTCTTTGTACTTGTGTTGCAATGGTTGTGTGAGCATGTTTTACTGTAAGTATTTATATTTGTTCTGGGTCCTGTGTCTTTTTCCTGTGTGTTTCATTGGGTGTGTGTTTTTCTCTAGCTATTTTGTTTCTCTTTCCCCTTTGTACGTTGTGAACGATTCTCTGGTTTTGTGCATGTATATATATTTCCCTGTTTTGATTGTCTGGGTTTTTGGGGGAGGAGGTGGGGAAGGAACTGTTTGCCATTTTGCTTTGTATTTATCTTTGGATGTTTTCCCTATGTTTGCATAAACTGGATGCAGACTACAATTTGGTGATGAATTCTATGAATACTAATCTTAGGCTACCCTTGACCCTGAGGTCAGCTAAAGATCAAAACCAAACCATTTAATATTTTCCTTTTGCAGATCAATAGAAGCATAAATTCACTCTCAATGACAACTATAATTTCAAACAGATCTATAGGAAGCATGCATGCATTTCCAGGATGAGCCACTCATACACTAGTTGGGGAGCACAAAAAGAAGAGTTTCTCAGCTTTTTCTTTTTTACCACTGACTCTCTTTTGCCTTTTTTTTTTATTGCTCTGAAATGCTATTTTCAGCAGCTGCTGTCATATAAATATCTCTTGTTTTTCTTCTCCTCTTTCCCTCCTGGTGAAAAGGGCAGGGGACCTATTGAAAATTCTGCTTTATCTCTTTCAGGAGAGTTCAAGTGCGGGTCGAACAATCGATTCCTCCTCCTTTTCTTTTTTAAGTTTCCTGTCGTTCTTTTGCCCAGATCAGCATTGAAGGAAAATAGGAAGGGCAGTGTTGTGTATGTATAGCTATATACTCAGAGAATGTGTATGTGTCTCTGTCTCTGTGTGTGTGTGTGTGTGTATATATATATATATCCACGTGAATGTGTACCAAACAATGAAATATTTTTTACAGCAAAACTATCTTAAACAGAGAAAAAAGCTGGAAAAGTTTGGAAGTGCTGTTTGGTTCTAAATTGGAATATTAACCCTTCCAAAATTTCTCCTCTAAGAACTGCACAGGCTTTCAAGACAATGCTGTAAGATCTTAGACAGTTCCTAAATTTTTTCATGTGTGGGGGAGGGAAGGGTTATTTTGCAAGTAGTATTGTTTCACAAAAAAATTCAGCTGGTCTGCTGGTAATCTGCAAATCTTTAAAGCTGCGTTTAGTCTAGAAAAGGTATTTTCAAGCATTTTCACCGAATCAGAAAAAAAAATTTTAAAAGGCAAAACAAATGAAACCATTAATCTGCCTGGATTTTCCACCTCATAGAACAATCTGTTAGGAATGACTCAAATAAAGTGGAATGTGATTTCGGCCCCCCCGCCCAAAAAATCTCTTTCCACAAATTCCTTGTTTATGGAGAAACACTGAAAACAGGAGTAAGTCCCACCACCCCCATAGTAAAAAAAGGCACCATAAGCACGGGGGGGGGGGGGGGGGGGAGGGGAGGGGGTTGCTTTGTGTAGGAAATAAAGACCGTAAAGTGAGGACTTTTATTGCTGGCAATCAGAGTATTGCTGCTGGCAGTGGCTAAAGGTGGAAAGCAAAGATGATTTAATTTATAGAAAGGACAAAGATGTCATGTAGCAGATTTAATCATTGAAAAGAAAAAATATTTAAAAACTCCAGCTAACGTCATAATTTACATTTTGGGATAATAAAGAGGGGTGGAATAAAGAAACAACTGGAAAATACTGAAAGGGTGAACAAAAATGAAAGAAGATAAATAGATTTGCCTGTAAAACTAATAAATTTAAAAACAAAACCAGAAAGCAAAACACAGCTCCTTGAAAGTGCTGGTAAAATGGACCATCGATTTTGGAATTCATCTGCATTTTGTATTTTAATAATGCTTACTCTCTCTCTCTCTCTCCCTCTCTCTTTTGCAAAATATAAAAGCTGATCTGATAAATATTAATTTGAACCATCATAATGTATTTGAAAATTCCAGCTAAAATGTCACCACATGGAACATTAATGTAATATTTCAAGGCCCTGAGAGCAATACTCATATTGATTGCATTTATTTCACTCTAGGGAGGAGAAATAATTCTTCAGTGTGGGACACATCTGGTAGCCAAAGATGCAAAAGGCGGAGGGGAGAAATGCAAAATTATATGGAAAATTTTTTTTTAATAAATAAATAAATAAAACCCCTAAACCCAAAACAAACCAAAAAGTCCAAGTGAAATTGACAAATGCAGCCCTTTGAATCTTAAACTTGGGTTGCTACAATTTTTTTTTTTAATCTCACTTCTCTTTGCATTTTTAGTTTTGGTAAACAAGAAAAAACAACTAACCCCCCCTCAAAATTTAACCATGATTTTATTAATCTTATAGTAGGAAAAATAGCAGTCTAATCAACACTATAAAGGAAGAATGTGTGATTGGATTTGCTTATTGGAAACACAAAAGCAAGACTGGGAGGACAGCAAAGCAGATAGTCTGCAAAACTTTGACAGAGGTTTCCATAGAAGGGGCTCTCTTTTGGAGAGCCTTTTCTAAGACTCAGGGTCCGAACTTTGCAAGGACGGAAGCCCGGACATGTGAGAGACAGGGGCTACTTTCCTGCGATTCTGCAGGAACATAGGAGCACAGAGACTCGCTGCCTGTCTGGAGTCCCATAAAACAGATCTTTTCCTTGTCATTAAGAATATTGATGTTCATTAGGCCCGGGCGTCAACGAGTCTTTGTGCAAATGAAACGAAATCTGAGTCAAATTGTGACCCTGAGTCCAACACGTAACCGCAGACCTGCTGGGATCTGGGGATTCGGTCTCCCCCCAGCACACAGAGAGCCCATCCCTTTCCTGAGACAAAAATCTACCTAAATAAAGTAACTGGTCCTAAGTGACAGTTCGAGGAATGACACAAAAAATTGTGCTCCATAGAGATGGGAATTTTAATACAGATGGAGCAGAATAGGATGACTTTGGGGTGGTCTCTCAAGATAGAAGCTTCCCTACTAAGAGTGATCTCTCATTTCCCCTCTACCCCAGATTCTGGAGTAGCCATCAGCTCTTCTGGAGGTAAAGTTCTTTTTGCTACGAGGTTTTGTCTTTGGTGGGGGCCTGAGGTTGATTTTCCTGCTGTACAAATACCAGGCTAATAAAGGAAGCTTGAGCCCAGTAATTCACGGCAAGCCAGTTTGACGGAGCCCTTTTAGTGTGACGGGTGCTTTTCAGAGCTAATGTCTTGCTGATATTAACAGCCGTGCACACAGAGTGAAATCTGCAATGTAAAAACCAACGGCTTGCTAAAAATTTCCAAGATCGCACATCTCGCTGTCCCATTCATTTCCTTGACCTTTTGCAGGGGGCGGAGGAAGAGAAGGAGGTGCTGGAGCATGGCACTTTCCAAGACATGAACACGCTGCAGCCAAACTGGCTCCCCCAGCCTTGGATGCCGAGACCTTGAGCTGAGGACCTGCTCCCTCTGCACCTGCAGTTCATAAAAATAAATAAAGAGAAACCAACTCTGGCAATGGGCAGGCTTGCCCCAGCACTGCCTGTACAGGGACTGGCAAGCAGCTCCCAAAAGGAGCCTGCTCTGCCATGAACATGCAGATCACTGGGGGATCTTACTTTGGATCAACACAATGGCCAGTTTGATCACCATATCCCAACAGATTCCATGCACAGCGGTTTCTCTGGAAGGGTAGTGTGGCCTAGCAGTAAAAGCAAAGAATAAATCAAGAAGCTCCCTGGATTATATTCCTGGCTCTGCCACTGACTCGCTGTGTGACCTTGGACAAATCCTTTCTCCCCGTACCTAAGTTTCCTGCAACTGTAAAAAAAAAAAGTGTAACAAACCCTCCCACACAAGGTGGGGAGAGGGCGTTTGTGGCTTGCTTAGTGCTTAGAAAGCACTTTGAGATCTTCAGCTAGAAAGCACTACACAAGAGCCATGTATTGTAATTAAACCTTATATAACCAGGCTCTGCAGAAGCAGGGTGTGTAGGCAGCAGTGGCTCCTGTACCTGCAGCGTGATGTAATGTGGCTGCTGCTGGATTCTGGTGCTCTACAAAGCACAGGGGTGCTGGTGGGGCCGGGGGAGAAGGATATAGCTCAGATGTGGCAAGATGACAATTTGGTCTAATAACTGCGCTGAGCTGGCTGAGTCTGGGGAACGACAAATCCTTCCTTTGTGCTTGTCTCATTATTCAGCCCTTAAATGGTTAAACACCCTCTGTGTTCACTTAAACTGTCACTTTGCAGAGCTGCCAAAATATTTTGATGGCTTGTACCAGATCTCCTTGGCAGACTGTTCTTTCAGATGAATGAGAGACTTTGGACTGCCGAGCAATGAATAATGCATAACCAAGGCGCCCCCTACTGGCCACCGGGGTCCTTAGACGAGTTACAAACCTCCGCAAAGTTGCAAATAGAAAACACTTTAGCTACTGCTGAACGAGAGTCCCCAAAGGACGTTGCTCCCTATATATCCATATCCTACTGCCTCTATTCCAGATGGAACTGGGGATAGATCTCCCGCACCTGACGGCAGATCTGCCTAGGTGACAGAGAGTCAGTCACAGTTAAAGGTAAATTTTTATCGGTAAATGTTGGTAAACATCGATTTCACCATACACCCTCAAACTAAGAAAAGATATTTCCATTCATAGCAATCACAATGTACAGAGAGGCAAAGAAAGAAAATGCTACTTGAGAACTTATTAGAGTTTGATTTAAGGATACTGACTTTGTATATTTTGACATGTGATGTTGACAATTTAAGTTTTAATGGTTATAAAGCTTTAACTTTCCAAATCTCAGCGTGTACTGTCATTAAATAATTATCTTCTGAACCCCCACCCCATTGTTTGAGCACCCTATAATTTCCTGCAACTGGGAAAACTTAAATTGATAAATATCAGAAAAAAATATTTAAAATAACTATTGATAAAATCGATTTTAAAAAAATTGAATTCTGACAAGCCTAGTTAAAGGACTTTGGACAAACTGCACTTGCCAGTTGTACATCCCTGGTGGCAGCTGAAAGGATCCAATTGGGGCACTACGGTATGAGGCGTTTGTTGAGAAATGGTCACATTTGTTAAAAGCCAAGGACCAGGGGATACCTATGGGTTCAGAGCAGCTCTGAATATAGTCCAGGACTTCTGAAGCCCTAAGTTCCTTGGAGATTTGATTCCAAGTTGAAAGCTTCAGGAAATGTCCTTTTGGTTGAAACTGAAATAGGATCTGGGACGGGCTTAGTTCAGATCACCAAAGTCAACCCAGCAGGGGGATGGGGCAGGCAACACCAGGGTTCTGGTCCAGCACATTAGAAAGGTAGGATCCTATGTGCCAACTCTGGATCCCAATGTGAATTTGGGGTGCCCCCTCAAAGCTTGGGGTGCTCAGAGCTGGAGTGCTGGCTCAGGTCCATCCCTACGGCACACCCAGGGGGTTTCATGGCTGTGTTCAAGGGCACTTAGGAGATCAGATTATTTAGAAATGGAGTGGGCCTGTTAGATGCTTGAGTTCCCTTTGGGGAGGGGATGCTGGAACACTTCACTGGGGAGCGTGGCAGGCTGGGCAAAGCCAGGAGGGTCCCAAGCCTTGGGGAGGTGTTAATACCTTTGTTCTGGCTTGTGCTGTATGGCAGAAGAGTATATGTAAAGAATGTCCCGCCCCTTGAAGGGCCAAACACACACAACCAGGTTTCCCCCAGACAAAACTCACAGGTCTAGAGAGTGGTTCACTTCAGCCCCAGCCCTTTCTCTGAAGATGCCTCCATCCCCACAGGAGTCTCACTGCCAGACTCAGCCCCCAGAGAGCACCCTGAGTGGGAGACCCCATAGCCAGCCTAAGCCTGCTACCCATCAAACTATGTTCTCAGGGAAGTGAACTGTGTTGCTGCCTCTGGAGGGGTAGGGCTGAGAGAGAGAGAGATTAATCCCTTCCCAGCCAACCTCTGGGCTCTAAACACCCCATCACAAAACCCAAGTGCTTCTGAAAAATTTCTTTTGGGGTAATGCCCCAGGAAGCAATGGAGGATTCCAGCCAGGATTGTCTGAATCCACCCTGGCTGTGTAATGGTAGTGAGATGCATGCAGAGTTCTGAGTGCCCTCTAGTGGTAGCTCTAGTTATAGTTCTGCCTAACTATCCTCGTCGACAAGCCCTTGGAGTTTGAGGATGATTGTCTTCCATAAAATGATAGTCAGTTATCGCTGGTGGATCCGCAGGTGGGTAATGAGACTGATTCGGGATCCACAGATCTTATCACAATTGGGGCAGACATTTCCCAAGGGAAGGGGCAGATCTGGATTGTTGAGTCAGGCTGCAGGTTCTTTCCTCCTTTGCCATTTCTCTGATTCCTGTTGTCTCCATTGGATCTCGAAATACTGGAATCCTTGACACAAGGTGCTTTTCCATTTTGGTCCGTCGAGAGCTTGGGTTTCCTGTGAGTTTATGTCAATATTGCACTTCTTTGTGTTGGCTTTGAGGGTGTTTTTGAAGCACTTTTTTTGCCCAGCCCTTATCCGTGAGCCATGGCTCAGTAGTGAGAACATGACCTGCTTCGGAAGTCGATTTTCTGGCATTCGGAGAACATGACCTAGTACAGAAGACGCCTTGGATCTTTACAGGAAGCTAGTGTGTTGGTGCTCTAGCGGATGAAAATAAAGCCAGCAGAATGCTCCATCCCGTGCTCAGTAGCTGGGAGAGTGACTCCTGGAACCAGTGCATGGTGTGTCGGATTCATGCCATACTCAATAGTTGGGAGTGTGAATCCAGGTACTAGTGTATTAGTGAGAGGCTCCTATCCCTACCTGGGGCTGGCAGTGTGAATCGTGGCATTAGCATGCGGGCAGGTGGATCACACTGCTGGGAGAGCTGTGCACTAGCATCAGATTCCTGCTGCCCTCCCTGGCACAGATGCTGGATCCCTGCCACATTTCACAAAGTAATGAGCTGCTCAGCTGAGGATGCCACATTTCAGGGCCAGAGCAAAGAAGGGGGAAGCAGAAATTCCCTGACTTCAAGCTCAGGCAGCAATGCCAGTGTCATCTGGGGCTTTGAACCCTTTGCAGAGCTGGGCTGCAGCCCAGACAAAGCAAGGGGATGCCTGGTGCCCTGGGAGGCTGCAGCCTTTATTCTCCATTCCGGTTTCACACTGGGCCAGCATGATACTCCTTGTGTCCTTCAGCTGGACACAAGGGGAAGGAAACTCAGCCACTGCCAGACTCTCACTCCTCTGGCTGTGTTACCAGAAGGATGAAGACCAAGTCTCCCTTCCCCAGGTATTCAGCCTTCCCCTGGTCTTCCAGATGCAGCCAAGCATGATGCTTCCTGTTGGGGCCAGTGTGGAAAACTCGCAAGCCAGTTCTGGCCCCAGCTTTTGGCAGGTTGGGATCTCCCCTTGCTTGAGGACTTGCAGAGCACAAAGCTGGCCCTGGTCCCTTCTGCCTGGGGTTACACTTGTGTCATCATCGACGTGGCTGCAAGGGCAGAGTGGAGCTCCCAGAGCCCAGCTGCGCTCTTCTGAGTCAGAGGCGAGAACAGGCCTGAAACCACGTCCTTGGGCTGTGCCTTCAGGAGTCAGGCTCCACCCCCATTCTGGTCCATATCACTGAAGTGCCCCTGACCCTCTTTCATCTGTCTCCTGCGACATCCACTCTAGTCGTTTACATGGAGCTCCATTTCAAGTAGTGGGGGCAGAGCCAATTCCTGGCTACTGACTTCAGCCAACAACCCCCTATCAGGCTTCCAAGGAACGTGTGCCACTTGGTCTCTCCTTTTCACGACACCAGCGCCCAAGTCTGATCCGACTGGCAGCCTCAGCTTAGGGAGCCAGGACTGGAAGGGCAGGGCAGGAAGGAGGTGGCGTGGTGCAGCAGGGTGTCTCCAGGAATTTGTATGACGTTTGCCAGCCTCTGGCGTGTGTCAGGCCCACGCTCCATGTGACGCACACCAACAACCAGGGCCCTGTGCGGGGGACTGCTATATTTCTCTCTTGGGATTGTGCATGCCCCAGGGATGGGCCTTAAATGCAGAGACCAGGATCCTGATTCCTCCCAGGCCCAGGGCATTTCACTTAGAGATCACTTTATGTTCCTTTTGCTATACTATATTTGCCAGAGGCTTTTCTCAGGGCCTTTGGGAGCTGCTGGTGAGGCTGAGAGAACAAGCTATTGTCTTGGCAAGTCATTTCAGCACCTGGACAGTGGAATTCCACAAGGAGCCCGGCTCTGGTGCAATCTGGACACCACAGTTGGCTCCTGGAGGCCAAGGGAGCCCAGGAGAAGTGGAAGGACAAATACAGCGGGATTCGGTTTTCTGCAGCATCTGCGCGTGCAACACTCTGGCATTCACACCAAAGGGGGTAAGGGAACGGTGTGTGAGCGTAATTGGCCAAGAGCACTGCTCACACCTCTTAGCTGAAGCAAAGGCCCAGTGGGCACAGCACAGTATCCAAGGGCCATGAGTCAGCGGCATATACAGCCCCAGGGCCAGGCACCTGCAGCCTCCTCCTTGGAAGGACCTGCATTATTTGACAATGCTGTCTTTGGCACTTTGCCACCTAGATGGGGCTCATTTGTTGCACACCGGGCAGCTCACCTTTCAGACCTTAAGCAAAGCGGCCTGACTGCTTAAAGGCCCAGTCCCGCTAAGGCCCAATAGGTGTTCACTGCCTAGCATGATCCCAGCAGCAGTGTCACCAAAAGATTCCAACACAGCTGCCCTCCCTGTATGGGTGCGTCAGTCCCAGAGCCTGTGCATGTGCTGCTGTCATCAAAGGCAGCCAAATCCCAGAATGTACCATCCTGGCCCACACCTTGGAGATTACACCACGGCTTTTTATTTACCCCTGGATGATCCCAATGCATATTCCACATCCTGATGCTGCAGAGCTCCATTCCTACCTACCTCGATGAGCTCATCACTTCCTACACCCTGCACCCGCCGAAGCTCACTCCTCTCCTTTGTCTCCTTCCCCCACTCCTGTTTCCAGGTGGGCCCTTACGCCACGAACGGGATCATTATCTATATTCTCCTAGTACCCTTCTGTCCTCCTTCAGATCTCCGCTGGAAACCCCACCTGTCCCGGGAGACCTGCGTATGCCATTGCACCAACTGCTACCTGTGCTACTAGCACTTCATTGTGAGCTTCTCTAGGGCTCTACTATCTTCAGGCTCCTCCTGAAGCCAATGGGACTTTGGGGCACACAAGGAACGCATGGCCAGACCCTTGGATTCTCAGCTCTTTGCATCAGACACACCATTTGATGTGTATTTTCACTACAGCAGCATGCTCTGTAGCCCCGATTGTTAATCATCTAGCTGGCAGCATGGGTGTGGAGAGGCCGCATGGCTGAATAAACAGAGAGGGTCTCTGTCCCAAGGAGCTCACAGAGATAACACAAGACAAACGCAGCAGCATGTAGGGGTAGGAAAGGGAGAGAGATGACAGCACGAGAGAGCATGGGGGATCTCAGGAGACATGTGTTGTCTATGTGACTTGGCTTCATACATTACTTGTTTGATATTTAAAAAAAAATACCTAGTGTGAGAGCAGACAGAGGTGGAGCAGGGAGGCAGTGGTGCTGTGCACAGCAGAGACAAATGGCTCCGTGCAGATGGGTGATGCACTGTAGAGCAATCCAGAGTGATGCACGAGAGATCAGTGTTGCAGCAGAAAGCAGCAGTGCAGAGGAGTAGAAAAGAAGAGCGGATTGGTGGAGATCAATAATCCAGCATAGGCCAGCAGAGGAGCAGTGATGCAGACCAGAGTAGTAGTGGAGCAGGGAGCAGTGATGGGAGCAGTAATGCAGTGCAGAGCAGTAGAGGAGTGGGGAGCAGTGATGCAGCGCAAGGAAAAGTGATAAGGAGCAAGGAGCAATGATGCAGTCACAGCAGTAGGGGAGGGGGGAGCCATTATGCAGTGCTGAGCACTACGGGAGCCGTGATGCAGTGCAAAGCACTACGGGAGCAGATGCTGAAAAAAATGAGTTTTGATATGGCCCCAAAGGAGAAGAAGTGTTGCTCGCTTGGTGCACAGCAAGACGGAGGCTGTTCCAGGATTCAGGGTGGCATGAAGAAAGGCACAGGTGGGAGCAGAGCCAAGGAGAGGAGCAGTCAGAGTGCGGGGAGTGAGAGGGTCAGAGAGATGGAGCCGTCCAGGAGGCTGGGCTGAGCTATGTACTCAGCCAGTACTGCACAGCTCACCAATGAGGAAGAGCCTTGTGCGGACATGCTCCCTGGCTCTCTGGCATATGTCCCATCCCATCGGAGAATGTGCAAAGCATTGCCTGTGGGCACAGGGCTCACTTTGGCCACATCCTGCCTCAGAACTGGGCTTGGTGTTGCTGTGGGGTTGTCAGCAAACGTTCCAAAGCTAACAAAGGGTTCGGGCAAGGCCAACATGACTCAGTGCAGGGAGCCATATGCTGGGCTCAAACACTGCTCAGGAGGCTGAGCAACACAGGAACAAAGGGAGAGGGGGTAATCACATGCACTGGTTTTCCCCCTTCTGCCTGGCCCCTGATGTCATCCTTTACAGTAGTGCAAAGTGCTGCCTGGAATGAGTGGAAGGTTCTGAGTTGGTCGCATTTCCCACACAGGAGCAGGGGGTGAATCAAGCCTCACAAACAGCCCCATCATCTACTACTGTTCCCATTTGCCAATGGTGAAACTGAGGCAAGGAGCTTTGCCCAGAGACAGGTAGTGGCAGTGCTGAAATTAGAACCCAGGAGTCCTAGGGCCTTGTGTAACGAGTGAGGAAACACGGCCCCTTGTGCCTAGTCCACAACTCAAGCACAAGAGCTCCCGCGAGTGCTGAGGATGTGGAGAACGGCCGAGAGATCTCCTCCTCTTATCGATAACCTCCTGCCTTCTCTGGAGGAGAGTTGCCCCTCCACTGAATGTTCACTTGCCATGTCCAATCCATGCCACAGATGCCTCTTCCCTTCAGGTGCTAGGTGCCATGAGTTTGTAGCATTTGAGTGTTCCGTGGCCTTGGATCTCGCCCTGCACAGCCGCATGGGGCCAGAGCTCTGTCCACTAACAAAAAAATCACCTCGCCCATGCTCTGCAGAGGAGCCACAGCGATGCGCGTGGATGTCACACAGGCCCTGGGAGAGCCGCTGCCTTTACCAGAAGCTCAGTTCCTGAGGGGCCCTTTGCCCTTCCCTCTCATCCCCTCCTGAGCCAGGTGTCCAGGTGAGAGCCTCCACCACGTTACTGCTTACAGGCTTGGGGGTGCTGAATGGGCCAGCAAGGCTCCATTCAGCTTGTGTTCCTCTGACAGCAATTCGCTGCACAGGCTCTGCAAGGGCAGACTCAAGAGCCGGCTTCATTCTGCCCTTCGCATCCCAGTTTTACAGATGGAGAGGCTGAGGCACAGAGGGGTGAAATGATCAAGGTTTCCCAGCTGTACAGAGTCACAGGCACTGGTCTATGCCCCAGCTCATCACCAGTCTCCAGGCAGTGCGTTGTGCCTGGCCCCAAGGACCCGCACAGTTTCTGTGGCCTCTAAAACGTCGAGACTGGGCCTTTGGCACCAGCGTTCCGTCTCTCTTCGTGGTTCCCTTCAGCGAATCTAGCCCAGCCAGACTCCTGCAGGAAGTTAAATCATAGTCTATCCTCGTCAAACCAGCAACGTTACGAGCCAGCCAAGCTGTGATGGACTCCGTCTCTGTCTCCGTCTCTTGTCCCTTTGATCACCCAGGTCAAGGCTACTACTAGACTCCTTCCCAGGGTCAGCCCTTCTCTCCGTCACCTGCCACCTTTTCCCCTTTGCTCTCCAGCTCAGTTCACGTCTTGCCCGCTGGGTTTCCTGTTGTTGGGTGTGGATTGTTCAGTTGTCGGTGCGTCTCTTTATCTTGCCAGATCCTCTGTTGATTTGGGTCCATTTCAGCCTGTTCTTTAATGGGCCAGACAGCTCGATGACACATGCCTATCTATGTCTCTTGTTCTGCCCTCAGAGCAGACTTAACCATCCCCACCCCACCCCAGGTAGCCATGCAAGGTGTAGGAGGAAACCAAGACACACACAGGAATCATACAAATATTACCCCCAAAAAATCCCAGTTCACCACATCAGCAACTCAGCAGCCTGCCTCAGAATGGAAGCCAGGCCGCCTGATGCCCCAATTCTGCAAAGGTCACTGCCTGCTGTGATGGAGCAGGGCGGGGGAGGCCAGGGCAAGAGCGGATCTCACTCTCCCTTTGCCATGAAGAGATCTAACATTGTTCAGTGCAGATGAACCCGGATGCCCTGGCCCCAATTCAGCAAAGCATTCAAGCACGTGCTTACCTTTAAGCAGCTGCTCAAGTGCTTTGCTGACTGGGGGGCCTCTGTGAAAAGCAGCCGATTGGCCCAAAGCAGACAGTATGTTCCTCTCACGGCAGCCTTCAGGTTGGATTGGCACCCTTGCTCCAAGCTGCAAGACAGATCTGTATTTAAACTGGGACACCTAGCTGCGCTTGGCCTCTGGGAACCTCACAGTAGTTTATCTCCTGCTGTGTCAGACCTTTGCTTAATGCGTCCATTCTTCTCCGCTCAGCCCGCGCTGACATCGCTTTGCCGTCGCCCCTGCTGGGTCTGCCTTGAGAAGAGCTGCCTTTTTGGCTGGAGCCGTCCGATGATGCACTCAGACCCTTCTTCTCCCTGGGGCAAACCTTCCCTAGGACGGCAGAGCCACTCAGCTTGCTGGAGGCCTCTGCCTGTGGCGATACATCAGGCGGGCATTTCAAAGGGGAAACCTTTTTAAACAACACAGAGCACATGTACAGCACGTTCCATTGTTGCCATAGCACCTGCAAGCCCTACTCCCACCGTGGCCCCAGCACCCCAGCTGGGTGACTCCAATGCCCTGCTTCAAGCTAAACTGAATCTTAGTCCTCTGCCCGGATTTCAATGGGACAGCCTATGGAATGCTGCTTGGCAGGAATGAGGCAGGCAGAATCAGACCCCTCATAAGAGAAAGTCACTGCTCCAAGGTCTTGTCTGCCCTACAGGAATCCCCCTTTGCTGACAGCAGGTGGTGGCAGCAGAACTGGTGCAGAACAAGGGTTAGCTACAAGTGCAGAGAAGGGCAAACGGCGCTCAGCGCTACTAAGAGCCTGCGCCCAGCGGCAACTGTGATTCCTTGTAGCACAGACTGGGCTTGAAATGACGAGGACCCCGCAAAGGAAGGGAGAGCAGAACGCCTCATGCAAACAAGGTAGAGTGCTTGACAAAGGGTAAATGTTATTATCCCCTTTATATAGATGGGGAAACTGAGGCACAAAAAAGGGGCTTAGAGCTTGTCTACATGGCGTGTTAAAGCGTGGCCAGACAGGGTCTAAATCTATAGCATGCTAAATGACCATGTGGGCCCAGCTACTGAGCACTAATGCTTTACACAGGAGTTTGCCAAAGAACTTTTACTGCACAGCAGCAGGGTGCACACAGTGAGTTAGCGTGCAGGAGGCTATATCAGTGGTTCTCAAACTTTTGTACTGGTGATCCCTTTCACATAGCAAGCCTCTCAGTGTGACCCCCTCCCCGTCCCTTATATCTTAAAAACACTTTTAAATATATTTTACCTATTATAAATGCTGGAGGCAAAGCGGGGTTTGGGATAGAGGCTGACAGCTCGCGACCCCCCATGTAATAACCTCGCGACCCCCTGAGGGGTCCCGACCCCCAGTTTGAGAACCCCCTGCTATAGATTCACACCCTGGCTTGCCACATGCTGGCTCGCTGTGTAGACAAGCCCCAAATGACTCATGCAAGGCCATACTGCAGCGAGTGGCAGAGTTGAATTTAGAACCCAGGTCTCCTGACCCTTGGCCCTTTACCCTCTCCACTACACCACAGCATTCACAACAAGTGTCTTCAAAGATTTTAAGTATTTAGTTCACATCCCACTGCTCCGCTGCACCCCTTTCCCATCCCCACCCCCACTCCCACCCGCACATGAACAGTGCAAAAGCAGCCAATTACAATATAACTAGCAAACTTTTCACAGGGAGCACAGTAAGCCAGGGGAACAGATTATGAAGGGACATGGTGAATTCTCTGCCACTTGGGGTATGTCTACACTACAGGATTAATCCGAATTTAGATAATTCGAATTTGGGAAACAGGTTGTATAAATTCGATTGTGCGCGGCCACACTAAGCACCTTAATTCGGTTTTAAACCACATTAATTCGGTGGTGTGCGGCCACACTACCCCATTAACTTAAACACAGTAATACGGTGGTGTGCGTCCACACTAACCCTAATTCGAATTAACAAAATCGATTTAGGCTCTACTCCGTTCGTCGAGGTGGAGTACAGAAATCGATTTAAAGGGCCCTTTAATTTGAATTAACTGGCTCTGTAGTGTGGACGGGTGAAGGGTTAATTCGGATTAAGGCAGCTAAATCCGAATTAAAGTCCTAGTGTAGACCAGGCCTTGGAGTTTTTAAATCCGGAGCTGATGTCTTTCTAAAAGACAGACTCTAGTCCACACAAGCTACCAAGCTGGATACAGCCACCTCTGGGTGCGATTCTACGCTTGGTATGCACAGAAGATCAGAACTAATGACTATAATGGTCCCTTCTGGCTTTAAAAAAAAAATCTATGGCTCTGTCAAAGAATTTTCTCCCTTGGTCTCCTGCTCTTCTAGGCCCCAGGACACCAGGTTCTATTTACATCTCTGCCACTGCCTCATTATAGCCAAGTCACTCAACTTCCTCTATCATGGCTATAATAAAACTAATACAATAAGCCCACAAACGACGTACACCTCTACCCGGATATAACGCTGTCCTCGGGAGCCAAAAAATCTTACCGCGTTATAGGTGAAACCGTGTTATATCGAACTTGCTTTGATCCGCCAGAGTGTATAGCCCCGCCACCACGGAACACTGTTTTACTGCGTTATATCCGAATTCGTGTTATATCGGGTCGCATTATATCGGGGTAGAGGTGTATAAATATTGTGTGGTGTAGTGGGGATGGAGGTTTTTTAAGTATGTAAATGTGCGTGGTATAAACCAAACACTAACAGATAGAAAGGAGCAAGAGGATTTTCATCCCAAAAGATATTCTCTAACCCTCCTCCACCACCAAAACATACAAAGCAGTTGAAAGCAGCTGAGGATGATGACAACAGCAGGGCAAGACAGACCCAGAGCTGCCTCTGAGCCAGCTGGCAGCCCAAGGTAACTGACCATCTTGAATCTAACACTATAAGAAGTGAGGGTGAATGAAGCCATCACTGAGTGTCGGCCACTGACTGAGAACAAGGGCTGAGGGCTGAAAAAGCCACTTCATTCATAACTTGAGATGGGGTGGGCCACCAGGTTCAGAACTGGAATGGAGAGTGAGAGTTTGGCCCCATCTCAGAGAAAAGAGCCTGAGCCATGAGGTTCAGTCATCTACCTCGCTGTTTGTTTAACAGCTGCGTGCTTCCCAACTGACTCAGATTTGCCTGGGGAGGTCCCCCATGGACTTTAGGAGTTTGCTCCTCTTCTGATGGACCCTATAGAAATGAGGTAGATCAATCTGGAGCCAAGCTTCTCCAAAGGGATTCAGACTGGGGGTCGTGATTTGGTTCCCTCCCCACCCCTAACTCTAGTGCTGCCAGAATACCCAGGGGATGGTCTATAAACATGCAGTCAGGGCTCCAGTCCTGCAAGCTGATCTGTGAGAGAAGCTCCCTCCACACCTGCCTGAGGATCTGCTGTCATAGCGGAGACTGCAGGATCAGGGCCTTCATTTGAAAATGAACGTCTACACGCCCTGGGACAGACTGCGCACCCCTTCCTCATGCAGGGGAGTGCGGACTCCCCATGCAAGAGGCCTCATCGATTCTGGGATAACTTTACTTGCATGAGTAAATGTGGCAGAATCCAGCCCTCTGCACTTCTGCTCTGGAAGTGACCGACTGCATAACTGCCCTGCCGTCCCTGACCACGACCAGCACTGCCCCTCATTCATTGGTTAAAGGGGTATTTGGTGAATGAGTTTCACCCTCAATTCTCTATGGGCATCACATCTCCAGCTCACCTCATTTACTCAGCTAGAGCATGTTTTATTAATCTGGAGTCTCACCAAGGCTCTTTACTTCTATTAATTTATTAATATTGCTAATTAAATATCATATTCGCAAATGTAAATTTCCTAATACTGTCCCTTCCATTTCCAAATTAGAAAAAAAAAAAAGCTGCTGCTGCTTGTTCTGTTAGTCAATTGAAACAAATTCAATCTGCTCATAGGTGCAGAGTTCGGAATTCAGCGGGGGGCTGCCGGGAGTCTGCTTTTGTGCAAATAAACTGCCCAGTTGTTCTAACAAAAGGGGTAACATCTGACCTGCAGAGGGGAACACAATGGGGTGCACTCTGATGGGTACAGGGAAAATACACTAGGTGCCACATGGAGATAAGGCACAATGGGGTGCCCAGCGAGAGACACAAGGGAATAATTTTTGGATACCCCTGGGGGCAATATAAGGGAAAGAATAATTGGGGGGTTACACATTGGGGGTCACAGTGAGGAATAACTTGGAGTGCAGAGTGAGTGGTACAGGCGGAGTGCTTAGAGGTGTACAACAAGCGGCTCAAGGGCAATAAACTGAGATGCACAGAGGCAGGTGGAAGAGAAGGAGTAATTTGCAGGGTACCATAGGAAGGTACTTTCCCAGGATGCAGTGATGTTTGAGGCGTGGGGAGGAGAACAGGCCCTCTGCAAAGATACCACAGCCAGAGAACAGTGAGATCACAGGATTGGAGCTGTACTTTGGATACCACCCTCCCACCACTTTCATTCATTTGTTTAATTTTGGAAGACAGGATCAGCTGGGGCAGATGGGCTGGTGTTGCATTAAGAAAAGTTTTAAAAATACATTATATCGTTTTTTATTATTAATGGTAATGATCTGAGCCTGCTCATTATCTTTTCTTTTGTAAAGAACGCTGTAATCTGATGATGCCATGCAATGTGAAATGGATAATGCAGAAGTACCGCTGGATTTTGTTTATTTATTAAAACAGAACCAATATAAAGAGGGATAGATAGATAGATGTGGGGACAGAAAGAGAGATCTCAGGAAAATCAAACAACAGTAATAATACTTTCTTGCTCTTATAAATGGTTTTATTTGTCACTACTGAGTCAGTGGGAGTTTTGACATTGATTCAATGGGTGCAGAGTTTACCCTGATAGCACCTGGGTCTTGGAGATCTCAGGCCTTTACTCAAATGGCTATTATCCTCATTCTACAGCTGGAGCCACTGAGAGGCACAGAAGTTAAGGACCCAATCCTGGGGTCCTTATTCGATTTTTATTAAGACAAAACTGCTCGAAAAATGCAGAGATGACTCCAACCCAGGGTAGGAAAAAGACAGACAGACTCATCCCCAGCTCAGGAGAAAACTGCACAGGGACAGGAGAAGGGTCTAGCCAGTCCCCTCCTGGCACGTGACCCCTTCCTATCACAGGCCAGGAGAAACTCTGGAGTTTAAACAGGAACAGGGATGCTGCACCAAATGAAGAACATCACTTTTCAGGCCCATAAACAGTCCTCTTCCAGTGTGAGAACTCTGGGGTGATGGAGGAACATGCATCCAGATCTGTACTCGCTGGGACAAAATGCAGAGGGAGGTGAGCTTCCAACCTGAGCACCTGCAGCGAATCACTACAGCTGCAGAACCCTCCTTGGTGTGGTTATGTGCGTATGTAAGGGGGTGGAGGGTGAATGCCCCTAGACCAGGTGGGGTTTTCATTTTAACAGAGGAAGGGTCTGTTGGGGGGCGGAGGGGGAGAGAGAAGGAACTTACACAAATATAAACACACCACAAAAAGCCTCCTCAAACTCCCGGAACGAGGAGACAAAGCAAAAAGTGTTGGTTGAACTGGAAGGAACTGGTTCCCCCCTGGTCTCCAGCTGTTAATGATCTCGGTTGACGTGAACATCATTTCCTCTGCGTTCTGCCGTGTCTAATTGAGTGGGTCTGCGAAGGGGAGAGTATGCGGCTGCTCCCAGCTTCCCAGTCAGCAGTTACTGACAGCCTAATCTTGGCTCAAGAAATGTTGCCGAGGTATTGGCTTCTGATGCCATGTTATCTCCCTGGCTCGAGCAAGGCGAGCGCTCGCCCCTCCGTGCAAATATAATAGGAGAGGACATCACCTTAATTCCACCTCCATTAGACCTCCGAGAGTAGACTGCGACCCCTTTCACCTCATCAATATTCAAAAGCTTAACAAAAAAAGGCTATAACCGGGGAAGTCAGAAATAATGTAATGCGGTATTGATTATTTTATGGTACAATTAGGTGTAATTACATCTCTCAAATTTTATTTTAATGTTACTTTCTACTACTTTTAGCCTTTTAAAATTGTCCAAAACATCTCCCTTTAATGGAACGAACATGCCTTCAATTTAAATGTGAAACACTCTTTTTCTGCTAAAGTGTGACCTCAATATATTTGAAAACATAAATTACTGCTATGTATAAACCATAAAAAATGAATGATGAATTTAATTCTGGTGAAGCGTGAGGGACTGGGAATGCAAAGGGGGGGGGGGAATGCTGCTTTTCCAAGGGGGAAGGGGAAGCGGGGGGGGGGGGGGGGGGAGGTGACCTTCTCTAACATTGCAATGGGACAGGACACTCAAAGGACTTGTCTGACTTACAAAGGGGGTAGTGAGAGAGTAATGCATTCTCGGGGCCAGGTCCTCTACTTCCGTCAGTTGGCACTGATCTGCTCACAGCTAGGGAGTTATGCTGATTCATGCCAGCTGGGGAGCTGGCCCTGTGTGATTATTCAGCCCTTGGTACCCTCAAGCTCTGTAGCAGGAGCAGGGAGACAGACGCCATGCTAGAGAACTAGACACTGACCTTCTACTGCTACCACCACATCCCAGGCCTCTCGAGAAACTGGAGGAGACAGAACTCAACAGGGGGCAACTGACCCCTGCTTTAAGGCCTCTTTGCAAAGCCAGAGCCCTGGTGTAAACGAGAATCAGGCCCAGGGAATTGAGCTTAATTCTACAAACTCTTCCTCCACCAAACCCTGTCCTAACTTGCAGGTATTGGCTGGCCTACTCTTATTACTAGCTATTTGTATTACCATAGCACCTGGAAGCCCTAGCCCTGGACCAGAACTCTGCTGTTGAAGAAGCAAGAGAGAAATCTTAGTGGCCCTGTTCAGCCCTAGTAGAGAGCCTAGTACAATGGGACCCTGACCTGGCTTGTCCTTAGGTACTAGTGTTAATAAATAATAATATCCTACCACTGCTTCATCAATGGACACAAGCAAGGATGCCATCTCCCCCTGCAATCAGCCTGAGATGCAGACTCCGTGGTGAAATTTAATGTAATCCCAGGCTTCTCCAATGGTCCACATGCCTGGGATCTCTTTCCTTGTGTGAGAGCGGGGAGTTCAGATGCCATGTTCCGTCTGAGGCCTCAATCAATAGACCTCCCCATAAGACATGGAGATGGTGGAGGATAGGCTCTCACCCCATAAGTCTATAGGATCATACATGCTTAGGCCAGAGAAAAGAAGCCTGAAGCTAGGCATCAGTGTCACAGATAATGGACATGGAGCCCCTCTGGGCCCTGTGCAAAGAACAGACCAATGAATGAAAATAATTTTTGCATTAAATAACTTTTGCAATTGAATAATTGTGAGCTTGGGCTCCCTGCATCACTGTGGGCAGAGACAGATAGAGGGGTGTGTACAGTCATAGATAAAGGGACAGAATCTGAAACAGAGTGGCTGGAGGATCTTAGTCTCCCTGCTAACGTGTTCCACATATTCGTTGCAAACAGGAGACTCTAAACAATCAGGGTACTAAATACCTGGGGAGGGTTATTCTCCTCTGCCTCTCTCCACTACATACTCCTGAAGACATCAACCACCACAGAGCCTCCCTCAATATGAATGTCAAAGAAGTCCACAGAGGGTAGTGGTGGGCGTATTTAGCAAGCTGTCTTGAAATACACAAACTTGGCTGAACACTTATTAATCTGGGAGGTCAAAGAGGGCATACCCATAAGTAGGAGGCCTAAGAAGCGCTGGAGCATCTCTCTGACAATTAGATGGGTTTGCCCTAAGTGTGGACTTTCAGAAAGGGAACAGTGCTTTGGTAAAAGGAGAAGATTCACCCTCAGCCCAGAAGTTAATACAGACCATGAAGACAACTGCAGGCAGCAGCCTTCAATGTCATGCCAACGTCCCAGGAGAAACCTGTGTTTTGGAGGAACCTTGGAAAAGCTGACAGAGAATTTGCTCATCACTGGGAACAATATGTCACCTGGGGAAGCGCTGCAGAGCTGCGGGGTTTATTCAGCAGCCTTTAGAGAAGGGCATTAGGGGTACCAGTAAAGACCCTGACGAACTTGTCCATGCATTAAACGGTCTTGCTCTTCTACTAGGTATCGCTTCTCTGAGTAAAACTGTCTCCTGGTAGCCACGGTCAGCTAGGAGAACCTGCCTGCTGCAAGTAACAGCATCTTACATGAGGACTCACCTTCCATGTCCTACTGTATCTGCAAGCAGCTTCCATCGGGGAAAGGGCTTTGTGCATTGCTTCCCCCTGGCTCTCTCCACCTAGCAGATGTCCATACTCTGGCAGCTGTTGTGGTTTCATAGACTTTTAATGAGAACCCTGTCCAATGAGCTTACTCAGCCAGCTCGATTTTGTTTAGTAACCCAAGAGATGAGACCTTGCGCCTCAGCCTGACACACTTTGTTTCCCTGTAGGTCCTGTTAGTTTGTTCCCCTGTTTCTCTATCTCTGCAGGTTCCTTTTTATCCTGCTCAGCCTTCATTTCAAGGCTCAGATACACCCCGGTTTCTGCTTGCTGATTTCCATGGACTTCTGAAGGAGAGATGCCACTGTAGCTTGCAGGCAGGATCTGGAAGAATATTTAAGTCATGGGGGGGTGTCTGCCATCAGCTTTCCTTCTGTCGTCATTCCTAGAGAATGACTTTGTCCCTTCCTGACCAGCCAGGAGCGGCAGTTGTCTTTCTGATCTTGGCTGTGCCCTGGAACTCTGCCTGCCAGCTGCCACAGCACTTCAGCTCAAAAGGGGACCTTAGAAATGGGCACAAAAGGTACCGATCAGCCCCTAATTTGACACCACCCTGTGAGTTAGTGGGAAATCCAGTTAATTCAGAGGAAGAGAATCTGAGGCTTTGCCAATAATCAAAAGCTTACACCAAAACCCATCCAGTTCCACCGGTGCAAAACAGACTCTTCTAAACAGATTGAGCTGAATGCAGTAGTTGACCCTACAACGCTAACCCAGTTTAAGATACACCGGTTTAAGGTTAAGTGCATCTATAGTAGGGGATGCACGGCACAACTGGACCAGCCTCAATCATACCAGGGAAAGTTCTCCATCACAGACAAGGACTCAGACAAGTGATGTTAGTCATTTGAATCAGAAGAGCACTAAAGTTGGTCTGGGTTGTCCTTTATAAACCTTTAAATACTTTAAATGACTGCTTCTTGGAGCAGCTGGTACAGGAACCCACAAGGGGAGAGGCAACTCTCAATTTAGTCCTGAGTGAAGCGCAGGAGCTGGTCCAAGAGATAACTATAACAGGACCACTTGGAAATAGTGACCATAATATAATAACATTTAACATCCCTGTGGTGGGAAGAACATCTCAACAGCCCAACACTGTGGCATTTAATTTCAAAAAGGAGAACTATGCAAAAATGAGGGGGTTAGTTAAACAGAAATTAAAAGGTACAGTGACTAAAGTGAAATCCCTGCAAGCTGCCTGGATGCTTTTTAAAAGACTCTATAATAGAGGCCCAACTTAAATGTATACCCCAAATTACGAAACACAGAAAAAACTAAAAAAGAGCCACCATGGCTTAACAACCATGTAAAAGAAGCAGTGAGAGATAAAAAGGCATCTTTTAAAAAGTGGAAGTCAAATCCTAGTGAGTTAAATAGAAAGGAGCATAAACACTGCCAAATTAAGTGTAAAAATGTAATAAGAAAAGCCAAAGAGGAGTTTGAAGAACAGCTAGCCAAAAACTCAAAAGGTAATAACAAAATGTTTTTTTAAGTACATCAGAATCAGGAAGCCTGCTAACCAACCAGTGGGGCCCCTGGATGATTGAGATACAAAAGGAGCGCTTAAAGACGATAAAGTCATTGCGGAGAAACTAAATGGATTCTTTGCTTCAGTCTTCATGGCTGAGGATGTTAGGGAGATTCCCAAACCTGAGCCGCCTTTTGTAGGTGACAAATCTGAGGAACTGTCACAGATTGAAGTGTCACTAGAGGAGGTTTTGGAATTAGTTGATAAACTTAACAGTAACAAGTCACCAGGACCAGATGGCATTCACCCAAGAGTTCTGAAAGAACTCAAATGTGAAGTTGCAGAACTATTAACTATGGTTTGTAACCTGGCCTTTAAATCGGCTTCTGTACCCAATGACTGGAAGCTAGCTAGTGTAACGCCAATATTTAAAAAGGGCTCTAGAAGTGATCCCAGCAATTACAGACCGGTAAGTCTAACGTCAGTACCGGGCAAATTAGTTGAAACAATAATAAAGAATAAAATTGTCAGACACATAGAAGAACATAAATTGTTGGGCAAAAGTCAACATGGTTTCTGTAAAGGGAAATCGTGTCTTACTAATCTATTAAAGTTCTTTGAAGGGGTCAACAAACATGTGGACAAGGGGGATCCAGTGGACATAGTATACTTAGATTTCCAGAAAGCCTTTGAGAAGGTCCCTCACCAAAGGCTCTTATGTAAATTAAGTTGTCATGGGATAAAAGGGAAGATCCTTTCATGGACTGAGAACTGGTTAAAAGACGGAACAAAGGGTAGGAATAAATGGTAAATTCTCAGAATGGAGAGGGGTAACTAGTGGTGTTCCCCAAGGGTCAGTCCTAGGACCAATCCTATTCAACTTATTCATAAATGATCTGGAGAAAGGGGTAAAAAGTGAGGTGGCAAAGTTTGCAGATGATACTAAACTGCTCAAGATAGTTAAGACCAAAGCAGACTGTGAAGAACTTCAAAAAGATCTCACAAAACTAAGCGATTGGGCAACAAAATGGCAAATGAAATTTAAGGTGGATAAATGTAAAATAATGCACATTGGAAAAAATAACCCCAACTATACATACAATATGATGGGGGCTAATTTAGCTACAGCTAATCAGGAAAAAGATCTTGGAGTCATCGTGGATAGTTCTCTGAAGACGTCCATGCAGTGTGCAGAGGCAGTCAAAAAAGCAAACAGGATGTTAGGAATCATTAAAAAGGGGACAAAGAATATATTATTGCCCTTATATAAAATCGATGGTACACCCACATCTTGAATACTGCGTACAGATGTGGTCTCCTCATCTCAAAAAAGATATACTGGCACTAGAAAATGTTCAGAGAAGGGCAACTAAAATGATTAGGGGTTTGGAACGGGTCCCATATGAGGAGAGATTAAAGAGGCTAGGACTTTTCATCTTGGAAAAGAGGAGACTAAGGGGGGATATGATAGAAGTATATAAAATCATGAGTGATGTGGAGAAAGTAGATTAAGTAAATAACTTTTCCTTATTCCCATAATACAAGAACTAGGGACCACCAAATGAAATTAATGGGCAGCAGGTTTAAAACAAATTAAAGGAAGTTCTTCTTCACACAGCGCACAGTCAACTTGTGGAACTCCTTGCCTGAGGAGGTTGTGAAGGCTAGGACTATAACAGCGTTTAAAAGAGAACTGGATAAATTCATGGAGGTTAAGTCCATTAATGGCTATTAGCCAGGATGGGTAAGGAATGGTGTCCCTAGCCTCTGTTTGTCAGAGGGTGGAGATGGATGGCAGGAGAGAGATCACTTGATCATTACCTGTTAGGTTCGCTCCCTCTGGGGCACCTGGCATTGGCCACTGTCGGTAGACAGGATACAAGGCTAGATGGACCTTTGGTCTGACCCAGTATGGCCGTTCTTATGTTCTATGCTCTGTGATGCCTGTGCTGCTGCTATCACAATGGCGCTTACATGATCTTCCCCCCTTTGCATTTGTTCAAATTGTTTTACTCTGAATCAAAGTTTGATTGACAAGCCAGTCATTGCCCAGCACTACTCTTCTCGGCCTTTTTGGAAGATCAGTACCAAGCAATCTTGGTTCCAGGCCGCAGGGATAGAACCAACATCAAGGACCTGCTTGTTTAAGCTACAACTTTTCAAAAATATCCACCAACAGTTCAGTGAGTTCAGCATCTCAGGATGCTTATCAACTGGGCCTGCTGATTAGAGCAAGGAAGGAGGCTGTGGCATCCTAGAAGACTCCATAGTTAAGGCTGGGCAAATGACAGTCCTTCTGAAGAAGCAGCTACCTTAGCTTCATGCGGGACCGTCTCAAAGATCTGAGGCTGCTTTGAACACCGGAAGCCATACTGCAAATGGAGAAAGGAAAGGGAAGCCAACTAGCAAACAGAGAAATCAGTTACAGTTTACAGGGCAGGTAAACAGAGTTAATGTTGGCCCAGGAACAGCTGCTTTGGAGGAAGGTGCAAGAGACCACAGGGAATGCAGTTATGAGATAACCTGCCCACAAAGGAAAGTTTCCTCCCAATAGCTAGAGACTGGCTAATGACAGAGCGATAATACGCTTCCTTCAGATCTAACCCCTCGTGCTACTATATTCCTATACAAACCAATTTCTTTGTGTGCTGAATTGAAGGAACTCAGGGTCACACACACCAGGTTCCCTGGTACTCCCATGTTCCCAGATCAGTTGCTCCCTGTTGGTAAAAAAAAAAGCCGCCTAAGATGCCTTTTCCTTTGGCTCCCTTGCCTCCGCTTCCTTGGCACTTCCCTTGCACTGGTTTGGTTACTGGTTGGGCTGCTGTTGGTCCTCAGCCTCCAGTTGCCTTATCATCCTGCAACTTGCCTTGTCTTGACTGAATGGCTCCTTGTGTGTCTGCTCTTATCTTCTTCACTCTGCCTCCAAGATCATCTCATTCCATTAGATCCCACTTTTGAACATTTTCCCCCCCTTCCCCAACACATGGAACAACAGTGTCCTACTACAGCCCTCAACTCCAGTCAATACAAACATACATTGTTTGTAATGTATGTTTGTAATGTGTAAAAGGGGCTCGGCTTTTCAAGTAGCCTAAGGGAGTTAAGCACCAAATCCCATCGACTTTCAATGAGAGATGAGCACCTGACTCCTTTGAAAAACCTGCCCTGTAGACAGAACCCTACTGGCTGCTAGTATGCGCTGGATTTTACCTCTCTTTCCGGATGAGCAGTTTATTCATAAGACCAAGGTGAGGAAATCCACCCCTCCCTGGCCTAAATCAAGTTTTCACATCAATTAGGCAAATTGACATCAGATTTAACATTGTTTCCAATTATGCCTGCGAAAATGCTGTTAAAGCAAACACCCAAATTGATACAAACAAAATGCCCTGATAAAATACTCTCAGGAAAAAGCTTCAAACAGGTAAACATGGTTAATGAGGACAAGAGAAAACTTTTGTAACAGAAGATCAGCTAACCGCAAAGAGGTTCTGATCATAGGGACCAGAATACAGGGATGCTGGAGAATTCATCTTCGGACAATCTGCTCTGTCACCCAAACAACCACACATAGAGGGCAAACCTGGCCAGATGTAGAGATTCGCAGGTAGCCTCCACCTGCCCATGGTGGAGGGAAAACTGCTACAGCCATTTGTGAGGCTTCTATTATGTTGTAGATTAATGAGAGGATGTTTGGGGAGATTTGGGGAGTGATGCCATGGGAATCAAATGTGCAGGTGTGAATGGCCAGCTGTGTCCGTGCGTATTAGAAAGCGTGTGCTCTGGGATACGCTCATGCAGGCAGCTCCCTCTCAGAGCTGGGGGCACACTGCTGAATCCTGGCCCCATGCAGCCTCGTAATGACAGTGGGGGAGTGGTGACATCCCACTGACCCACATTTGGTCACTCTTGGCCACAAACAAACTCCCCACCCTTGCATCGTCCCTCTGGTTTGAATTTGGAAAAAGGAGGCCAAACGGCAGTTCCCAATGGCGTTCACTTCCAGGCAGCTCGATCATCTTTCCATTTCATTTGTGAGAAGCAGCTATGTTATTCCCTGGTGAATACCAAAGGCCATGCTTCCTGTTCAAAGGATGTCTGGTGGCTGGTTAGGTGGGCGTATATTTCTGATGAACAACCCAGATGATCTAGCCCAGGCTCTGTTGTATATTTAAGGTTGGCACAGCGACCACTTAGAGAGACCCCATAGGTGCATCCCTTATAGAGAGTCCCAGTATCAAGTCTCCTAGGACAATACCGTCCACCCATTATTATTAGTGCTATAGTAGCACCTAGAGAAGCCCACCGAGTTCAAGGCCCCACTGTCCTACGCACTGTACAGACAGACAGTCCCTACCCAGAAAATCTTGCAATTTAAAAAACAGACAAGGCAGACCAAGGATGGGAGCGAAAAAGTGATTTGCTCAAGGACACACAGCAGGTCAGTGGCAGAGCTAGAAGTAGAACACAGGTCTCCTGACTCCTTGTCCTGTACCCAAACCATTAGAACAATAAGTAAAATAGAACATGAGCAACAGAGGGCTTTTTGTATTATTTTGTAGCCGGTACTCATTGTCTTGCAGGATGTATGACGGGTTTCCTTCCCTTGCCTCCTACCCATCCTGACTCCCTATTCCATTAGCATTAGACAGCACAGAACCTCCAAGATGTAACAGCTCAGAAATTAGTCTTGCATATTCCCCACATGCCAGCCAAAAAAGCTTGTTTTGATATTTGCAGAAGTGAATTAATTTGGGCTTTCAGATAAGATCTCAGACACTCCCTGATGACACTTACACCCACAGCCACAGAGGCTGATAACATCATCGGCTGACTACTCAGCTACAGCCTTTTTCAGTCGTTTCTAGGATTATGAAATACATATTTTGTTAGGCTGGCTAATGCCAAAGTTACAAAATCCATGTAATTAAGATTAATTTAAGAGCTGGATTGGATCATCCTGTGGCATCCACCCATTAATTAAAAGAAACACTTTGAATTTCAAGTGCCTGCCTTAATATTTCACTCTGTGCTGGCATTATTAACCTCTAGTTGGCAAGAAAGATTTAAGTGCCCAGGTGTAAGAGGCTGTGGGCTAACAGAAGGCTGTCTGGGCTGGGAGATAGGTGCCCTCTTCTGGAAGGTATTTATAGTGGGAGGATAAACAAATGTACTGATTCTGTGTGTACACAAATACATTTACGTATCTCTCACTATATATATATATATATATATATATATAAACAAACGCATGTATAAAGCATATTTTATATATATTATATACACACACATTTGTATGTACATATTCTACATGCACACTTATAATGATGTACACATCCTGTACATGAATGCCTGGGAGAATATATGGGCACATAGATATGACTTACAAACATGTGGCTACATGGAAATCTGTAGGTGTGCACATCTATGCAAGCGGTGTGAGTAGACATCTACATTCATGCGAGAGTGCACATGGCTTTCTGAGTGTACATGTGCATGTGTGAAGTGCAAGTTTCAATAGATGGACACGTGCAAAGCTTATCAGAGTGCGTGAAACAGAGCTGAGTAAATCAGATGACCAACTTTCTCCAGAATTTCATGTGAACATTTTTGATGTTGCCTTTAAGGCAATTTCATGCCCCTCAAATTTCCATCAAAATCGGACAATTGCTATTGTTCCTAATTAGCATACTTGCTTTGCAGCAGCACCTGGGGTCCCAATCAGGCCCTGTGTGCTAGATGCTGTACAGACAAACAGGTAGACAGACTGCCTGATCCGAAGAGCTTCTGAGCTAAGGCATGGCTAGTTAAAACCATGCCAAATATTAAAATGCTGAACTTCAGACTCCCAGGACTGTCACCTTTCACTTAAAATAGGCCAAACACCCCCACTGGGCATGAAATGGAAACGGTACAAAGTTCAGGGCCACCCAGGGGATTCAGGGGGCCTGGGGCAAAGCGGGGGGAGCTGCGGCGTTTGTACTCACCCGACGGTGGTCTGGGTCTTAGGCGGCGGGGGGGCCTTTCAGTCGCTCCGCGTCCTCGGCAGCACTGAAGGGCCCCCCGCCGCCGCAATGCCGCCAAAGACCCGGACCACCCCCGGGCCAGGGCTCACGGGGCATTTCGGTGGCTGGGGGCCCTTCAGTCACTCCGCGTCTTCGGCAGCACTGAAGGACTCCCGCCGCCGAAATGCCACCGAAGACCCACACCGCCAGGCCAGGGTTCGCGGGGCCCCAGCGGGGCCTGGGGCAAATTGCCCCACTTCCCCCAATTCTGGGCGGCCCTGACAAAGTTGGAGCAGCTTTGTGCTTCATTGTGAATATTTTGTTCACCTCTTGTACATCAGTCCTTGCATATTCAAATGTGTGAACACAGGTACATACATGTACATGGAAGTGCACTGGCATACATGCATGTGAGTCCATGTTAACTCATAGGAAGCTGGGTGGCTGTATATAAGATTTGTGTAAGTCCACGTACATCAGACATGAAGTATGCAACACATATACATGGCTGTATGAGTGTGAATGTCCATATGGATAGGTACACGAAGATGGATGAGCAAACATGCCTGACAGCATGAGATTCATAAGCAGCTGGGAGGAAGTGTGTCAGCACATTTCTTCCTTACTGATACGGTACAAAAAAAAGTTTAAAATCTTTTCCAGATCCACAGATTTTCTCTCTGATTTTACAGCTGCGGGGCCTATTTGTTTTATGTATTTTTTATACTTTGAACTGCTCTCATGCAGAGACACAATTTTAAATCAGAGAATAAAATCTCACTGTTCCATTTTCTACAGTGCCCCACACTGCCTGAGGCATATACTGCTCTAACCACTACACATCTCGCTACTCCCCGTTCTCTTCAGCACCCCATCGACTGAAGCAGAACCTGGTCTATCCCACGTGTATCCCTTCATTTAACCCAGGGCCTGCAGCCAAAATGGAGATCAAGAACATCATGTTGCTCTGCATCTAACCCACTCCCAACAGCGCCTTCTTCTGGTTGAGACCAGCCTCTCTCTCCCTGCCTTATTCCCTCTATGTCAATGGTTCTCAAACTGTGAGTTGGGACCCCATTTTAATGGAGTCACCAGGGATGGCTTAGACTTTCTGGAAAGCCAAAGCCCAAGCCCAAGGACTTCAGCCCTGGGCGGCAGGGCTAAAGTTACAGGCCCCCTCCCTGGGGCTGAACCCCTCGGGCTTAGGCTTTGGCCCCCTGGCCTGGGGCATTGGCTTTGCCCTCCCCCGCACCCAGGGTGGTGGGGCTTGGGCAGGCTCAGGGTTCGGTCCACCCTCCTAGGGTCCTGTAATAATTTTTGTTGTCAGAAGGGGGTCACGCTGCAATGAAGTTTGAGAACCCCTGCTCTAGATCATTCCATGCAGCACTTAGTGCTGCCTAAATGCTTTGATAAAGTCAGTAGCTTCGCTTCTGGACACCATCATGTTGGACGCCTGACTGTTCTCCTGCAAGGCAAACTCCAATTCCTCCATTAGCTGCTTTGTATTTTCAATATGTGGCAAATGTGCCTACAGGCTAGATAAGAATTTTTTGGGGGGGGAAGGAAAGGGGGGAAATGGGCGTATAATCTAAATAACTAACATGAACTAAATCCTCCTCCATCTACAAATCTGTTAAATAATTCCCAATATTACCAGCCTTCCTTCTCTCTTGACATCCTGAACAGCAGAGACAATCCAGTCACTCACATTTATATAGAACCTTGCACCAAAGTACTTCTCAAACTGATACATATAATTTCACCTACCTGCGAGACAGCAGCTGTTTAACAGAGCACAGGAATGCTGCACCCCAATGAATCTGGAAGGGGAAGACAGAATGCAATTAACCAAGTTACAAATTGCAGAGACAAAAATACCCATATTTGTCAAACTTGCATTATTAATTTTTATTACCATAGCTGGGTAAACTGAGGTACAGAAAGGTTAAAGTGACTTGCCCCAGGTCACATGCAAGTCAATGGGAGAGCTGGGGATAGAAGACAGGTCTCCTGGACTCCCCAGTTTCTGCTTTAAGTGCTAGACAATAAAGCATCTCAATCTAGCACCTCTACTCTTGTAAAAAGTTCCGTGGGATCTTTAGCAAGCACAAATGTCCAGGACTTTAAGTGTCATCCAAAAAGACAGCAATGAAGCAGCAGTGGCTGATAACCAGCACAAGCATCTCTGTTGGGACCCACAAGTGCAGCCATTTCTGCCAATGATGGCAGAGCACAGAATGCTGCCCTGTGCCATAAGCAGGTCCCATGCCCACCTGCACCTAAAGCCAGGGCCTGGTGCCGTTTCTCGAGGTGTCGGTGTACTCTACATGTGTTCTCATTCTTGGGGAAAACGTTCATGATTATTTCATTTTGTGGCAGTAATGGAAGATACATTTTAGTGCTTGTGTTCTGCATTTGCAATTCATGTTCTCATACATGATTACATTAAGTCTGTGTTCTGTCATTTTTGATGAATGTAGCTTGTTTTCCGTAAAAAACAGACTCCAGGATGGAAAGTGACAGAAGTGAAGCTATAACAAAGGATGATCAATTTTTTATGGCCAGCACCAAATGCAGGGGGAAGTCCCTAAGTGTCTCTCTGTAGCTACGGACCCTTCAGTCACACGCTGAAGTGTGACCCATTCCTGTCACCACAGTGCCTCTGGCAGTCACAGGGCAGCAATGGCTAATAGCTCCTCTTTCTTTTCTTTTTTTTTGACTGAAATTGACAGACTGGCTTTTCATTAGCAGCTCAATGGTTCAGGCGGCAGCAGGAGCTGATTGGGTGATAGTGATTTGGCCTCTGCTCCTGAATTTCCACAGGTCATGAGTGAGGAGAATGGCTGATGGCAATGGGTAGGTTTGAACTAATTTGGAGCTTCTTTGGCTTGTTCTGAACTATTAGCAAGGCAGTGCCTATGAGCCCCAACCAAGATAAGGGGCCCCCTTGTGAGAGAGTATTCCCATCTCAAATTGCTCTGTTTCCTCACCCTCCTTGTCTACTAGACGCTACAAAACTTGCACAAGGCCAACAGCAGAACCGGGTATAGAACCCAGGTCTCCCCTGTCCCAGCGTAGGGCTCCAGCCATGAGACCAGACAGTCTTTCCAATTGCTTCTCCACTTTATTTAGTTCCTGGATAAACATGCAGCACGCTCTGTCTAGCTCACCAGAATGGTTCCTTAGCATCATAGGCTGAATGCCTTGGTCGGTCAATCCCTCAATGGGGAGGGTGGAGAGTATGCAGGTCAGGGCTAGATCTTCAGGGTTTGGCCCCATGGAAGTTCTGCCTGAGTAAGGACCTAATTAAAAGCTTGAATAAGAAGATTTGGCCCCGTGTGTTTCCAGCGTTCATGATCTTCCTCTTGACCCACAGCAGTTCCAAATCCCGGCGTGACCACTGTCCCTATGACCTTGGGACAGATCTTGAGCACAGGTGAAGCTAGAGAAACCAGCCTAAAGTCAGTGGAGTGACACCAGAGTCAACTTGGTGTAGGAGAGAGGAGAATCAGGCCCCTTGTCATATCCCTTGAACCCTTTTTTTTTTTTTTTTTGCTGTTAAAAATCCTTGCTCTGGCTGCAGCAGAGTAAAGCAGGGGTTTGCTTCACCCTCAGGGAAATGTGCTTGCCATAAGCAGATGGTTTCGGAGATTAAGTTCTAAGAAAGCATTAGCAGGAATATCTGCACAAAGGGTCCAGGCAGCTGTCTCCGCTTGCACCTGTTCAAAGTTCTGCAGCTTTCAAAGAATCAGTGTCCTCGGGGTTGGTTTGAGGGGGGTTTGGGGAGAGTGTGTGTTTTTAAAAAACAGAAGCTTTCGGGCCAAATTCAGCTGCAGCTTCTACAGAAGCTTGGATTTTTCTCCCCTGCAAACAGGCTTGCTCCAGCCACGCCATGGCCAGGAGTTTCACCTGCTGTCATCTCAGCTCAGACACAGAATCAGGTTATTTCCTGCAATCTGGGAACTGTGATGACAAGGAGAGTTGCAGCCAGGGAAGAAATCAAAGGTAATTGCTTTTGCACCAGATGAAAGGGAAATTCAGAGAACAGGGATTAAAATACGCTATCCAGCCCCTCTCCACTCTCTGCTCCCATTCCCTTCACTCCTTAATTTATTTCTCCAGCAGAGCTCAGTTCAGGTGGAGGATCCAAGCTCTGGGGAGAGCACAGGCCAGAGCAGCACCTGAGACGTCTTCTACAGGCTGTAGCACATGCTCTTCACTGCGCTGGACCAGTACCAATGGCCGGTAAGGAGGGGTCATAGAATCTGTGACAGGGTCGGGCCAGATGGCTACAGGAGAGTGACAGAAGGCAGATATATTAGCCCCAGGTTAAGCAGGTCCCTTTTCCCTAGGTAAGGAACAGGGGCAGTTCCAGAACAATCAAGAACTTGCTGGAACAAATTAAGGCAGATAGGCTAATTAGGACACCTGGAGCCAATTAAGAAGCGCTAGAATCAATTAAGACAGGCAGGCTAATCAGGGCACCTGGTTTAAAAAGGACCTCACTTCAGTCAGTGAGGGGCATGTGTGAGGAGTAAGAGGCACAAGAAGCTGAGAGTGAGTAGGCGTACTGCTGGAGGACTGCAAAGTACAAGCATTACCAGACATCAGGAGGAAGGTCCTGTGGTGAGGATAAAGAAGGTGTTGGGAAGAGGACTGGAACCCGGAGTAGAGGGTGGGCCCGGGTTCCCCCCCTCATCCCCTCAACTCCCTATTTGATATAAGAGGAGTTGATCTGGACTGTGGGTCCCACCAGAGGGGAAGGTCTCTGGCCTTTCTCCCGACCCATTATGTGGGCCAGCAGAGCCTGCAGGGATTGTTCTCGTTTTCCCAATGCTGGCCAGTGATGGTTAGCCAAGTGAATGGCAGGTTTGTGCCACTAACAAAAGGAGCCAAACTGAGGACGGCCATGAACCTCTGAGGCGAGCAAATCTTCTAGAAAGTGCAGAACCCACCAAGGCAGAGGAGGAACTTCAATCACAACTCATAGAAGATTAGGGTTGGAAGAGACCTCAGGAGGTCATCTAGTCCAACCCCTGCTCGAAGCAGGACCGACCCCAACTAAATCATCCCAACCAGAGCTTTGTAAAGCCGGGCCTTAAAAGCCTCCAAGGATGGAGATTCCATCATTTCCCTAGGTAACTCATTCCAGTGCTTCACCACCCTCCTAGTGAAATAGTTTTTCCCTAATATCCAACCTAGACCTCCCCCACTGCAACTTGAGACCATTTCTCCTTGTTCTGATATCTGCTGCCACTGAGAACAGCCTAACTCCATCCTCTTTGAAACCCTGCCTTCAGGTAGTTGAAGGCTGCTATCAAATCCCCCCTCACTCTTCTTTTCTGCAGACTAAATAAGCCCAGTTTCCTCAGCCTCTGCTCAGAAGTCATGTGCCCCAGCCCCCTAAATCATTTCCGTCACCCTCCGCTGGACTCCTACCAATTTGTCCACATCCTTTCTGTAGTGGGGGGTCCAAAACTGGACGCAGTACTCCAGAGGTGGCCTCACCAGTGCCGAATAGAGGGGAACAAATCTTTTCCCTCAATCTGCTGGCAATGCTCCTACTAATGCAGCCCAATATGCTGTTAGCCTTCTTGGCAACAAGGGCACACTGTAGACTCATATCCAGCTTCTCATCCACCATAATCCCCAGGTCCTTTTCTGCAGAACTGCTGCTTAGCCAGTCGGTCCCCAGCCTGTAGCTGTGCATGGGATTCTTCCGGCTTAAGTGCAGAACTCTGCACTTGTCAAACCTCATCAGGATTTCTTTTGGCCCAATCTTCTAATTTGTCTAGGTCACTCTGGACCATATCCCTACCCTCCAGCATATCTACTTCTCCCCGCAGCTTAGGGTCATCCACAAACTTGCCGAGGGTGCAATCCATCCAGATCATTAATGAAGAGGTTGAACAAAACCGGCCCTAGAACTGACCCGTGGGGTACTCCACTTGATACTGGCTGCCACCTAGACATCGATCCATTGATCAGTACCCGTTGAGCCTGACGATCTAGGCAGCTTTCTATCCACCTTATAGTCCATTCATCCAATCCTACTTCTTTAGCTTGCTGGCAAGAATACTGTGGGAGACCATATCAAAAGCTTTGCTAAAGTCAAGGTATATCATGTCCACCACTTTACCCATATCCACAGAGCCAGTTATCATCACAGAAGGCAATGAGGTTGGTCAGGCATGATTTGCCCTTGGTGAATCCATGTTGACTGTTCCTGATCACCTTTCTCTCCTCCAAGTGCTTCAAAATGGATTCCTTGAGGACCTGCTCCATAATTTTTCCAGGAACTGAGGTGAGGCCACAGCCCATCCCTGCTGTCTTTGAAGGGACTAATGCTGCTGGTGATAGCAGCCTGGCGCAGCCCTTGTGCTACTGAACTCCATTCAGTCCGGCTGCAAGAAGTTGGGGGGCAGTCCCCAAGCAAGGCCACTTAGGCCAGGCACAATCTGCCCACGTCACTATAGGGAAAGGACCTCTTAAGACCTGGCTACGCCTTGGACTTTGCAAGGGGTTATTGGTGACACGGACCATTTCAACACAAAACCTATATGGGGAGAAAAGTGGGGGGATATCTGAGAGATTGAGGGTCTTAGCATCCCCACTCTAGGTTACTCCCTTGGCCATGCTTCCCCTGACCTCCCAATGCACTCTGATTTAATGGGGAAAATGTCCGTGTGTGACATTATAGGTCACCACATTGAGATTCAGCTGCTGGACATTAGGGGTAAGAGACTGCAAGTCATTGTGACAAGATGTTATGTGCTGGTGGAGACAGTGACAAGTGAGATGTGGGGTCACAGGTCAAGGCTGGAGGCCCTGAGGTGGTACTGAAGCTACTGTGACAAGAGCTCCATGCTGGCCATTGTGGGCAACAGAAGGCAGATTCACATGCTGGGCAAGCTGGGTAATGAGCTGTAACTTCCACAGCACAAGGCCAGGGAACTGTGAGTAATGCAAAGCAGATTGCCATGAGGAGGTGAAGCTGCCAGTGCTGGGGGATAACAGGAGACAACTCCCACTAGAAGGGCTGGGCACTAGCTGTGCTTTTCTCTCAGCAAGCGAGTCTCAGACTCTGAAGTGACCTGCCATAACTTCATCTGCCAGATGCTACAATTGTTGTACCAACTACCAACCACTAGTGACCAAGACCCACTGATTCTCCTTGCCAGCTGGTCCCTAATTATGAGCCATCCCACCCCAGCATACAGTGTTTGCCAATGCCAGAGCTAGAACACAATCTAGGCCCAGCAAGTCAGGGGTCAGAAATGCAGCAGTTCTAATACATTAGCACATACAGCAGCAAGTCCATTGTGCCAGGAACATCCCCTACAGAGCACCAAGCTCTCCACTGCCATGTCATTGAAAGCAGCTGGCCCCTTCTGAGCCCACTTGGAGCCATGGTACCCAATGAGTTATATGCTATTTGAGTTAGTTACAGAATGGGTCTGGTCTAGACAAGTTGTGGGAGAAAGAAGAACCAGATCCTGACTTTATGGGCCTAATTGCTGTCATGGATCTGAACCAAAGCCCCAGATCCAAACTATCTGAACTTCAGGGGAATTCAGATCTGAGCAACAAAGTTCACATCCAGATCCAACTCCGGATTTAATTAGCAAGTGTTGCAATGACCCATAAAGATGACAAGTGTTATCTATTATCATCATCTTCGGCATATCCAGCGATCTCAAAACATTTCACAAAAGGTATTATTAGTCCTGTTTTACAGATGACCCCGAATTAGTGGCAGAGCGAGGAATAGAATCCATGTCTCTTAATTCTCATTCCTGGGCTGTTGCCTCCACCTTCGAGGAAGAGTTCACACTGAGGGTACATTTCACCACAGGTCACCAGAAGAAAAGGGCAAGGGCATGTCACAGCCAGCTTGTCTCACTCAGCTCAGACCTCGCAGCACCACCAGGAAGGTGTACAAGGCCACATACAAAGATCTCTCAGAGAGATAAATGGCCAACAGAGTTACTTGTTTGTCTGGCTGGGACAAACAAAGGAAGCCAGGATGGGACAAAGGAAGCCAGGATGTTCCTTGGTCTGTTTCTCTGCGTTAAAAATTCCTATGGGTTTTTCCAATCTCATTTGGCATCTTGGAGTCAGTGACTGGGGATTTTGGTCAGCCAATCAGGAGTCTAACCAATATTAGTTCAGCATTCGATAAAGAAAGAAAAAGAACAAAAATCAAATCAGCATTTGAAGGGGAGCCGTTTCTGAAGATATTTTAGATAGAGGGATCGGTAGAGCCAGGCAAATCTGCAGCTTGATATCTGTGGACCATGTTTGCAGATCGTGGATGGATACAGATCCAAATTTTATATCTAGAGCCCTGCAAATCTGCAGGTATCTCTGGACCATGTTTGCAGATAGTGGATCAGATGCAGATACAAATTTTGTATCCGCACAGAGCTCTAGGGATCAGAATGCTCTCAATGTGATAGATGCACATGGTCCCCCATTTATCACCTGAGTATGTACGTACAGACAGACATCTTCAGATGTGGCCAGCAATTGTAGACACCTCACTGTTTACATGCTCAACCTGAGATGTCTAATCTTCAGAGGTGCCCACTGACCTCAAGCAGAGCTGCAGAAAATCATCACCTTGGAAAATTAGGTCTCAAGGTAGGTCTCAAATCCAGGTCTCCCATTTCCAAAGGCTAAAGCAACAATCTGATAAGGTTAGAAAATCCAGTCTTCCAGGTAGTGATGAGTGAACATCAGAGTTTGGAACGAAGGTTCAGGTCAGATAAGCAGCCAAACGTTCCGATGCTTCTCCAAAGGGACCCATATTTCTGTCCTCAGTCCCGACACAACCCCTACCTCCTTCCCTCAACAGCCAGCAAAAAAACTTCCCTGATCTTGAGAGAACCCCCTACTGTGACAGACATCCCCTTAATACAGTCAGGTGCTGAGCAAGTGCTGAGACAGATGAAGAGGAAGAGGGTCCCTGATGGGTGACAGGGAGTACTCCAGGCCGAGGAGGCAGTATGAGACAAGGCCCAAAGGTGAAAGCGGGAGTGGAGCAGTAGAGAGAAGCAGGACCAAAGGATTGGGACCAACCCAGGGAATGGGAAGCAGAGAGGGGGGAAGATTATGTAGAGGCTCGCAAATGAGGATAAGGTGCTTCAGTGTGATGCATAAGAGACAGGGAGCCAACGGAGGGGTTCAAAGAGCTGGGGGGGGGGCAGCAAAACAAGTCTATCAACAGTGCACGCCTTCAGCCATCAATGCCACTTTATCCGACTGCGTCACACATGTCTCTCAGTACCAAGGTGCCATCTGCATTTATTTACTAATAGCAATATGTCATCTGCATCATCTACCAGCGCCAAAGCACCGACAGCATGTATCAATACCCATTTGCGATTCACATTTATCATTGCAAGCCACAGCTGTCAGAGGTGGTTCACCTATTATAAACAATGTCTGATGAGCACCTTGTGTGCCAGGATGCCACCTGCACCTCCCCAGAAAACACCTCACCCATTAGAATGTCTTGGGTGGAAGAACTAGTTAATTCTCTGGTGCAGTCTTAATGTAATGCAAATGCCTGTGCTTAGGAGAGGCAAGTTGGGGTACTTCTTCTGGTCAGAGGAAGAGACTTAAGCCCTGCCCTTTCAACCTCTGGATAGGGTCTGTCTACACAACCCAACAGTGCCATCTGCAGGGCTTAAGTTGGGTCACTTTGCATTGGCTCTGCCAGTCAGTCTATCTTTTTTAAAGTCTTCCCTTTTTGAGCTACTGATTCTACACCTTCATTTAAAAAAAAAAAAAAAAGCTTCTATCCCTCCTGGTTGTGATAATAATCTTCAGAATTTGAACTGAGTGTAACTGATGTGTGGCTAACTCTGCAGACTGCCTGGAACAACTGCTCTAACTGGTAGAGGTGTGAACTGTCCCCCTCTTCAGCTCAACAAAAGGTTAACTCTGAAACCTAATGAAGTCTATTTACATGTCAGCAGTATTAACCATTTCACTGCTGACCAAAGCACACAAAAAAGGAGGGAGACAATCATATTATGAGGAGCTGCACAGTCTATGGTGAGTGTCATCTCATTGCGGTGTCTTGCATGGGTGAAGCTGGGTTTGAGGCCAGGACACAGAAAAGTGCGACGACTCTTTTGTATCCCAATTCACCTGAATCTATCAATTCCAGGGAACTATTTATCGATCTGCCATCTCCATCGCTGAATATCAGCCTATTGATCTTGGTATCTGCCACCTGCATCTATCAGCGCCACGGTAACCCCTGCTTCTGTCATTGCTAGTGTGCCATCTGCACCTATTAATGCCAGTAATCCGCTAGCATCTATCAATGTCCAAGCACTTTCCATAGTGATTCCACACAGCGGAGGGTGGGGCCCATGTGATAAATTGCCGGGAAATTGAATTTGCTATGCACTTTGATTGCCTCACCTGCATGCTCCCCATTCATCCCTCTCAGCTCGGATTGCTTCTACCTTCCCATACCTTGCAAACAGCTGCATTTAAAAAAAAAAAAAAATCCCATTCCGCTACCAAATCACTAATGGGGCCCCGTTGTGCCAGGCGCTGCACAAATATAGAAGAGTAGCCAGTCCCTGTCCCAAAGAGCTTCCAATCCCAATACATAAAACAGACACAGGGTGGGGAAAGCAGCAGAGGATTTCAGCAAACGTCATGTTAGTGCCACTGTGTTTTGGTGGCCGGGGAGGGGGAGGATTAGTTGGGAGAGAATCAGCTAAATGAAAATAAAAGGGAAGGGAGTGGTTAGGAGGATAGAGCATGGGAGAAGAGGGTAAGATGGAAAAGTGTGGAGGAGGGGAAGGGGGCCCCAGGGGGTTGGTGGAAACAGCCAATTGGCATAGGGCAGAGACGGGCAATACCCAAATCCTGGACCGGTGACCGGATTTCAAGCAGGTTTTCCTGCAAATCGTTAGGGCTCAAAGTGGGAGCCTCATCCTCATGAGAATTGCTGAGAATCTCCTCTTCCCACGGGTACAAGGAATCTGGTTCTTGACCTCCCAGACAGGTAAGCTAGGAGGCCTTCAAACCAATAGGGTTCTGTACACAGAACAGCTCCCTGAGATCATGGTTAGTCTGCCTGCCCCGCACTAATCATCATTTCCTCCCCCCTCAGAGGTCTGTGCAGTTGGATGCATGGCCCTAAGGCAGCCTGGCTTTGCAGGAGGGAAAAAATTGTGCAGATGCAACATTAAAACACATTCCTAATGTTCAGTATCAGAGGGGTAGCTGTGGTAGTCTGGATCTGTAAAGAGCAACAGAGAGTCCTGTGGCACCTTATAGACTAACAGACGTATTGGAGCATAAGCTTTCATGGGTGAATGTCCACTTCGTCGGATGCAACAATGGTGTTTTTCAGCAAACTATGTGGCATAAACATAACTTAGGTGGATGTGACGTGGTCTAATGGGTTCACCGCCACTCATTTGCGATAGCTGACTCGTGGCAAAGGCAGCCAGCCCATGTTCACGTCAATGCAATGTTTGTGCCATGCCATCCCACATCATCAGGTGTTCTCTACCAGTGCAGTGTACACCATTTACTCACATCCCTGCACAACCTGTTCATGCCAGTGATCCATTGGTAGCCTTTGATGCTACCCATGTGATGGGTTGCTATCACTGTGCCCTCTGCATATAGCACTGCCAGTGCACCCTCTGCATTTATTGCTTCCTGTGCATCACCTAGCAGTACTCACGTACCATGTGCATCAGACACGAGAGTGCCATCCCTATCCAATCATACTGGTGGCCTACCTGCATTTTGTAACACATGCCATCTGCATCTGTGTAGCCAGCAATACCAGTGTGCCATCAGCAGCTGTTACCTTCCATAGGGGCTGGCACCATTTTTTTTTTTTTTGCATTAGACACATTTGAGCCCCTTTCCAACCTCTTGTTGCTAGGATGCCAAGAAAAAAGGGGGGCCTGGTGATATAGGGCACAGGTTCTGCCCCCAGCTCTACCACCAACTCACTGCGTGCTCTCAGGCAAGTCGCTTTGCCCACCTGTGCCTCAGTTTCCCCATCCACAGAATGAGGATAAGAATTTTGACCTCAGAGCCTGGGGCATCCAGCTCCAACAGCAACAAGCACCACAGAAACTGCCTATCAATAAACAAACAGAGATGGCACCAGGGGACCAGAGGTCCCAGTGAACTTCCCTTCTCCCATCCCATCGCCAATCTTGCCAGGAAGAACAATTGCCGGAGCTATCCTTCTCCTGCCTGCAACTGCGCAGAAGTCCAGCCAGTTCCATCCTCATCGAACCACCCTGCCTCTATTTGATAAAGATGAATATTGCTTTTTAAATAAATATAAAAACTCTGCTTCCTCCTTGGCGAGTTCATTTTGAGTCATTTTATCTCTTTCATCCCCCCCTCCCAGATTTTTTCCCCAAATAATGTGATTAAGTGAGTCAGCGTTCTGCTTTCCCTGGCAGTCTCTGGATTTAATTCAGTTTGAGGACTGCAACCTTTGACTCCTTTTTACTATACTAACCCAGCTAAGAGAACACTTAGCGATTTCTCCGCTTCCTACTGGGAGAGGAGCTGGGGGGGTGAGGGGGGAACCGAGGTTGGGGGGAGGAAGGGAAACAAACTTTCACATAAAATTATGGTATATGGATAATTGAGAAGTTTAAAAACATGAATCTAATTGTGCTGTCCCCTGAGAAGCAGATATTGAGCCATCCTATAAAAGGCTTGGAGTATCCCAATGGTGATTTATTGCTAAATCCTAGTATTTTTCAATACATTATAGTTTTTAAATTGTGTTTAAATTGAGTGTAGAAGAGCAGAGGCCATTAGGAGATGCAGAAATGATGATTATATTTAAATATTCATGCACGCAGTACCTTATTATTGAATCTGAACACTAACAAAATCAATATTAAGTGCGGTTTGACATGAATTTATTTATGAATTTCGACTTTCTAAGTACTGTATTTTTTCACTCAAAAATTGTGAGTATAATGTAGTAATGATATCAAAACAGAGTGTCAGAGAGCATTAGCCGAGGAGGTTATAAACCTCCATATTACGGGGCCCCATATCGCCCTCAAAAGTGCTTAGTGCACAAAACCAAAATGGTTTTTTTTTTTTTGAAACACGTAAATACACACACACAAATAGGAAGGAAATTCTCAGGTCGGAAATTGCACTGCAGCAGCTTTGATTGCTCTCAGAACCTGCTTCAAGGACCAAGTGAGCTAGGATTTGGAGACACCCGAATCTGAATGGAGTTGTTTGGGCATGTGGTTTTTGGGGGCACCTCGGTGTGCTGGTAAAAGGAGCACAGCCAGCAGCATGGCCTGGCATGGAGTGTACCCAAGATCCCTATCAGAAGGGAACCAAATATATATAAATCCATGCCAAGAATCCACCATCTCCTCCCTCTCCAGCTGTTCCTGCTGGGTTCAGCTGTGTTGGCACCTCAGGGAGGAAATTGCCCCAGTTGGGAATCTCACAGATAAAGAGGGTTAGATTGGGAATTGTGTGCTGGATGGTGGGGGTAGAGTGAGCAGGACACCCTCAGCTCATGCATCACATGTAATATCGGGAGGGGGCATGGGAACAGGATTGGGTTCATAACAGGCTCTGGAATGGACAGCGGAGCAGGTGAAGATAATAGCTTGAAGCCTTCCCCCAAGGCTCTCAAAGTGCTGAGCAAAAATGGGGGAACATCCCCATTTTATAGGTGGGGAAACTGAGGCAGCAAGTGGTGAAATCTCATTTTTTTCCAAAGGTCTCCACTGATTTTGGGTGTCTTCATTTTCAAGCATAAGCATCTAATGTTGGGCACCCAGCAATGGAGGACCCCAAAATTAGGGGCTGCTTTTGAAAGCTGGGGCCTTGGTGACTTGCCCAAGATCCTCCAGTAGAAGAGTTAGGATTAGAACTCAGCTTCCTGGACTCCTAGCCACCGCACTCTGATCACTAGACAACGCCATTCTGCTAGAGTTCCTGCTGGTGAGTCCTGTGTGGATCCTTGCAAGGGTTTGTACCACCCTGTGATTAAATGTGATCAGGGCTTTCATTAGTGGGAGGTTGAATTTTTCAGTTTGGATGCAGGGGGAAGGTCCAGACTGAAGCCCTGCTCAGACGGGACCCAACAGACTGTGGTGAGGATATGTACCTGCTTATGCACCTGGACAGCCTGGAGTGAGAGCTGCTGTGGCCTCCTGCACCCTGGAGTTCTCAGTTATGGCACAGACTCCCCGAACTCCATCCCCATTGACTCGCGGGGACCGCTCTTAGATGTGAGGGATTAACTGAGCCTCTGGTGCCCATCCACACCTTGGCCTCTGTGCTGAGGCTGCCAACAAGGGGTGAGATTTGTGCCATGTGTAGACATGGTTGGGGGAAGGGTTAGTGCCCTGCAAGGAACCAGGCTGAGTCTGCTACAGGGACCACCACGCAACCATCTAGACTCTGTCCTATAGCCCGTGGGTCAAGGCAGCCAATCACTCACCCTGCTCTCATTCTCCAGTGTAGGAACCGCACCCATCCTGGCATCATTCTCAATGGGACATGCTATCACTGCTGTATGCAAACTGCATCCAGATCGGAGCCAGGTTGCAGACTGTGTCAAAGTAAGGTGAAACCAGTTGGGTTGACCTCAGTCCAGATCACAGTTCACAAGTGCCTGCATCACAAGAGTAACCACCATAAAGGGCAATGATGGGCACTATGGCTTAACCACCCTTCTCTGCCCCTGGCCTTCTGGAGAGGCTAATGCAGCAGCAAAACAAGTCTGGCATGCATGAGAGAGAGAGAGAGAGACTGACTCTCTCAATTTTTTCTTACTTCCTCATTGGGGCATGATCCAATGCTCACTGAAGCCAGCAGAAAGGCTTCCATTGACTTCGGTAGGCACTGGATCGTGCTGTAAGGGCCATATTTTCAGGTGCTCAGTACCTGCAGTCAGGGCCAGATGCTCAAGAGGGCTCAGCTCCCACTTAGTCATCTGAATTGTGCCAGATTTGCAGAGCAGCCCAGCACCCAATCTACCTTCAGTGTGCTGAGTTTCCTTGAGAATCTTGCCCTAGGAGCCATGAGTCAGGGATGCAGAGCAAACCGGGCACCATGGGAATGTTGTCAAGAGCCCAGGGTAGAACTCCTGAGCTCAGAAGGCTCTTTGCCTGTGCCCTCCAAGGTGAGCAATTCTCTGCAGCTCCCCTCACCCTCAGCAGCAAAGAGGCTGCTGAAGGCCCCGAAAGCCATTTTCAGATGCTGAATTTCTGCTCAAACTAATCTTTTCTTCCTCTTTCCCGCCTCCTTATTCTCTAGCCTGCATCTCTCCTCCCCTCTTGTTCTGGCATTTCCCTGTACAGCCTGCCAGGCTCTTAATGGACTGGCAAAGTTCTTTGGGGACTGGAACTGACACAGAAACCCTTGTAAGGTATCCCCTCATGGAAGGAGTTTGATCACAGAATGCTGACATGATGGCAGATCGTGCAGCACAGCGGGGAGGGGGGCACATGGCAGGGCAAGCGGCAGCAAAAACATCACTCATTAAAATTAATTCTTTTCTCATTTTCATCTTAAAAAGAACGCTTGGATTCAGCTTGGGCTGAGTCCCCGCGAACAGAGATCTGCATTAACAGCCACCAGCATACTCAGTTTGGCTCAATTCGTGGTCTGCACATGGAGAATGGACATGCAGCAAGAGAGGTAGCACACTCTCCAGTCCAAGGGTCAGGAGCCACTGATGAAGCTCAAGACTGCATGGAGATGAAGGAACCCAGACCCCCTCTAACCCCAGAGAGAAGAACTGTGGGATCCTGCCAGTGCCTTTGAGGCCTGAACACCGTCAGTCCAAGAAAGAGCCCAAGCAACTCTTGTTATTGGATGTCAAAACTTTGGAGCTGAGAATGGGCCCCCATTGTACCAGGCACAGTACAAACATGGTAAGAGACAGTTCCTGCTCCAGAGAGCTTACAATCTACAGAGACAAGGCAGGAGAAAGGAAAGATTACTGCCCCATTTTATAGATGAAGAACTCAGGCACAGAGAGGGTAAGTGACTTGCCCAAGGCTACACAACAAGACTGCAGCAGAGCTCAGAATCGACTTCCAATACCTTAACCGCAAGACCATCCTCAGACTGGGACCCATAGTTCACCACTGGTGGTAGTAATAGTGGAAACTGGAGCACAGACAGGGCTCAGGAGTTTTCACCATCAGGCTGTCGAACCCTGTTCTGATCCCCAACTATGCTATGGCTTCCACCTCCACTACTACCCGTGGCAAACCACAGGACCTATATTTGCCAGTGTTAGATGTAGTCTCGGAGACAGGATGCTGGAGTGGATAGGCTGGAGATTTGACTGGATGCAGCAGTTCCAGAGTTGCAGTGAGGTCTTGTTTTCAGATGAGCTGAGCACCAGCAGTTTCTGCTGGCTTCAGTGGAAGCTGTGGGTGCTCAGCACCTCCAAAATCTAGCCCACCTTATCTATAGCCTGGTTCTCCTGAATGGATGAATTGGTGCTCAGCAAGAGGTGCCCTGTCTTGAAGATTCTGCTCGCAAGGAGATCTCTAGAATGGGCACTCTTTTTAAAAACTAACAACTAGTTAATGGAAAAACTTAAGTGTCTGTATCAATATTTTAACACAACTGTTACAAGGAAAATTGGGGGAGGCTGTCTCCTCCCCACTCTCATTAAATCAGTGTGGCAGGCTGTTCCTTAACTAAGTGAATATCCTGGAAATTTAAAATCTCCAAAGCACAATGACAGATTCCAAAAGCTTTCCAATTGAGAGGTTCCAATCCTCCCCTCCTCTTCCAGCAGCTCCAACCAGGCTGCCTGCAAGAGTGCTCCACAAGAAAGGAATCCAACCAGAGGCAGAGAGCCTGATTCTGACCTCTCTGTGGTACAAATCAAGAGTAACGCCACTGAAGTCAATGGGCCTGAGTCCCCATGGCCTTGCACTTTGTATGGGCATCGACAGCAGCATAAAGCAAGTGCCAAACCCCAGCCGTTGTGACTTGGTAGCATTTTACAGCCCCCTGGCCCTGGGTAAGGAACAACACAAGGAACAGCAAGGCAAAAAATCAGTGTAAGTGAGATCAGAATCTGGATCGGAGAATCTAGAGATAGAAAAGGACTGATGAGGTCCCCCCCAGTTCAGCTCCCAGCTATAGCAGGAGGACTCGCCATTTACAAGGGCTCTGCAAATACGTGCTTGGTGCAAATAAAACACATGGTGGGAGGAGAGAGAATTATATCATCAGACACCCATAGAAGAATGAGCCTGGACTGGGGGCACTAATCAATGCTCTACAACAGGGGAGAATCAGTCAAAGGTCAAGATGAATTTAGAGAACTTTGAACTGGAATATTCACCAGTGTTTTAAAGGTGGAGGCAGAGGGGGGAAAAGTGCTATTATCAAGGGGGAAAAAACCAAAACCAAAACAAAAAACCTCTTTTCCAGTAAATGGATGTATTTTGCTCTAATTTTATTAGGAATATAAAAGGAGCCTTTTCAAAAGTGCTTAGAGAGCAGAAAGAAAAAAAAAAAAAAGAAGAGATAGGGAAGGCTAGCAGTGGAAACATTAGTCTGTCTGTATTAGGAATCCCATACTCACATTTTATTGTTACTGTCAGGATGCAAAAGGCAGCGCTTAAAACAAAATAATACATAATGTATTACAGGGGCATAAACATCAGCAGTCATTTTTATTTTAAAAAGAAAATGCAAAAAAAATAATAATAATATGGAGATGGCTCATGAGTGAGGGATCGGAGGCGCACCATTTATATCTGTGTCCACCAAGATAATCAAAAAGGTATTAGAGCAAATGATGGAAGGGGGGATTGCAAAGGACTCCTCAGCAGTTTAGTGCTGCTCTTCTCTTTGCTCGGCATCAGAGAGATGGGGAGGTGAGAGGTGGTTTAAAGGGGCCGTTGGGGGAATTTTCTGATAGGGAAAAGGGGAGCCCTGAGCTCTGGAGAAAGGGGCTCTGCGGGGAAAGCGTAATTAATGAGCTTTGTACTTTGGAGATGCGACATCGACATGAGTCAGTGAGAATGGAAACAGGTCTGTGTTTTGGTGAAAATTTTGGCCCATTTTGGGGGCGAGGTGGTGTCAAAAATCTGAAATTTCAATGGGAAAAAAGGTCATTAAGTTTTTCCACCAGCTCTAGTTATTGTTTTTTGTCTAGTTCTGCCTATTTAGGACTATCAATTTTTTGAGGCTGGCTTTTACCCTGTCGGTACAGGGCCTAGCACCATGGGGTCACTGCTTGAATGGGGCTCTCTAAGCTCTACCATAATACAAATAAATTATAAGAACCATTTGGAGCTGAAGAGTCAGGGAAGTGGAAGTGCTGCATGCACAGTCAGTCTTTTTTTTTTTTGAGGTAGAGCTATAAAAAAATCTAAAAGTGAGCAAGGGCAGGGGGTGGGGGGGGGGAAGCTGACCCTCCCCTCAACTCACCTGCCAAGACCTCTCTCTTCCAACTGGCAACTCAATTCCAGTATTTCCTTCACAGGCCTTACTCGGCTCCCAGAGCCTCCCTTGCAGCTTCAGCATCCATCAGGGACTCTCCCTCCACACCTGACCCCAGCCTCCCTGCCGCACATCAGCCAAATTCTACCATCTATTTCCATAAACCATTGCATCAGCTTTTCTCCATCCTCAACGTCTTCGCTCAGCCCTGTCAGCACGCAGCTTTTGCCACCACCCTACGCTGCAGAGCACGCCCACCACTCCCATTTAGCTTCTAAGTTCTAATGCAGACACTGTCAGTCCCTTCAAAAACCCACCCCAGTTTCTACCCTACTCCCCCTTAAATCCCATCACAACATATAGAGCCATCTCCCTCCATTCCACCGTTGACTCCCCCCCCATCCATATCATCCTCCATCACACTTAGGATGTCCCTGCGCTTTTATAGCCTGCTGCCAGTTCCACCATCCTGCCTCAACATCTCATCGCAGACCTCACCTCCTCCTTTGTATTCCCACAGAACCTATCCCCACCAGTCAAATCCATCAGAGCCCTGCTATCCCACACCAACATCTCTCATAGATTTGATCACCTCAGCAGTTTTCTGTAGAGACCTCTGTTAACCCACTTTAGTTTCCACCCCGCTCTCCCACCACGTTACCTCAGCTTTGGAGACAGACAGACACACCTGTTGCCCCCAATGAGGACACAGGGTTAATTTGGTTGTTATGTGCATGTCTCGAGGGTGCCGCAGTTTCCCTTCAAACTGCCCCCTTTCCTCACAGCTTCCCCTTTTGTTTCACATTGGGGACAGAGAAGGCCCCCTGACCGACATGGGTTACCATGTGTGAACTGGGGCAGAAGTGAATCCTGAAGGGAAGGGGACAGGTGCATAGAAGAAGGCACAAAGATGGGAGTGTGGGGAGAATGCAATGAGTGTGACTGGGGTGAAGTAAGTGGAGAACATAAGAGACAGGATCTGAAGTTAGGCCAAGGCAGCAGCATCCGCAGTCTTGGAAAAGTCTGAAATGGATATGGCAGCCAAAGGTAGCCTCAGGTTGGGAGTGGTGAGCTCATAGCAACAGGGGAGGGAGCCAACGTTCACAGCAGCATTGTCGCTGGAGTGAAGAGGAGTAATGCACAGCATATCAGGCAGTCCCAGAGAGGAGGAGATTCCAGTCCTCAAGGCAGAAGACCAGTACTTGGACCAGTTTTAGTCCCTGGGATGGAAAGGAAGGGTCAAATTTTTGAAAATGCTTTGCAGGAGGGAGCGGCAAAATGTGGCAACAGGCTGGCTTTATAGGGAGGAAGAGAGCTAGGAGTCACAGGGGACACTCACGTTTTGGTCCTGAGGGGGGTAGAGAAGATGGCAGTGGTGGAGGAAAGAGGAGGAAGAACATGGTTTAGAGGGACAAGAAGAAACTTAGTTTTGGCCCTGTTGAGACGGAGTTGCCAGCTGGGTCTAGAGCCACATCCCAGAGCCAAGAAATTGGGGACTTAGCAAGAGAAAAAAATCAGTAATGCAGTTTTATGTAGGGTGGTGGGGAGAAGAGACACCACAAAGCAGCCTGACCCCTTGAGTACATTTCCTTTTTGCATACAGAGAACATAGACTTTACATATTCCAGCTGATAGCTGGATCCAGCACCCCTCAGACCACCTACATCCAGGCATCCCGCCCTGGAGAAAGCAGCCTTTCCTTTTCATTCCCTGCAGACTCTCAGCAGGCCTCAGGGGTTCTTCCCCCACCCCCAGTTCCCTCTATGGTTGTACCAGCTTTGTCACATTATATCATGCACAGTGATGTGGCATGGCCATAGCAACCTGATGGGAGGGCTGTCAAGAGGATGTGACAGCTGGTGCCCTGAACAGGCACTCATCTGGGGTGGGGGTAATCACAGAAATGGTGTAGGGAAAAAAATAAAAACAAGGATTACGCAGCTTTTGGAATGGAACAAGACATGATATAAGGGGCCAAGAACCCTGAGATGGGAACACAATGGGCCGATTCTCAGCTGCCCTGCATCTTGGGTAACAGGGCACAGAGTAGGGGGTGAATTAGGCTCACTGAGTTCCTTGACCTGGACCAATTTAGGAAACTGAAAGGTTGGGCCCTGAAGGTTGGATTTGTTCCCCTCTGTAGCTGGGGTATCACATTGCCACTTCCTGCAATGATGTGTGATGCTCTGCAATTCAGGGGGCATTTGCTGCTGGGAGATGGAGAAGGACTGTCGACTGGGAGCTAGTGCCAGGGAAACAGGGTTCCATCCCCAGCTTCGCCACTGATTGGCCGTGCGACCTCAGGCAAGTCACTTCACTTCTCGGGGCCTGAGCTTACCTATGATGTAGCTAAGTGTTATGGGTAAACATCATCCTACCTCTAATGCTCGGAAAGAGCATCAAGATCCTAGGATCAGAGGCCCTATATAAATGCAAAGCACTGGTGTTATTACAGTGGTTTTAGATATTGTGGGGGAGGGTGTCACCAGTGTCAACCTTCAGGGCTCTGCAGATGGTAGGTGCTGGGAGCGCTGAAGGAGATAAGCGCTACAGGTGCTCATTGTTAGGAGGTACAGTTACTGGGGGCTCTGCAGGAGTCTGTTCAAATCCAAGTGGTGACATAAGTGGAATGAGTTTGATGGTCTCAACCTTGCTTTTGGATGTGCTTTGTCCGTGCCATGAAACAACTACATGTTAGAAGCCTCTGTTCAGGAGAGGATCGTGGACAGCAAGTCAGGGCTGAGATGCACTGCTAGAGCTGGATAAGTGGCAGTATTGGGGGCAGAAATGGAACAGCAAGATCTACTGCAGACCCGGAGTGAGGGGCACTGGCCCCTGCCCATGGTGTACCTGGCTCTGGATAGCCCTCACAGCCCCTCGCTTTCATTTGTACCACATTCAGCCCAGATTTAAAGAACAAAAAAAACCAGAAAGAGAGAGATGAACCAAATACCCTATGAAAATCCTGTCCTCAAGCCATGGCCCAAAAGATAAACCTCCCCTCCCCATACACAAACTAGTATCTGTGACATCTTTCCACTCCATAAATCTCCGACTTGATTGCTGGATACACAGGGGCCTGCGAGCCCAGTCACTGAGAGGCAGATCTGGGAAACGGCCCCTTGGGGACCCGGCGAAGAACAGTTCCTGAAAAGCCTCCATGTGAAGCAAGAGGCATCTTCTCATCATGGTACAAAGCAAGCAGGGGCCGAATGCTCTCTGCAACTGCACGAGGGTTCTTGGCACCATCTAGTGCCAAGAAAGAAGACTGCGGCATCCTGTCAGCATGGAGAGAGCTGTGAGAGAAATTAGACAAATCCTCTGCTCAGGTGGAACCGGCAGCTCCTCTAGAACAGCAGGGAGGCCCTGCAGTAGGTGGGTGGCTTTTCCCATTGCACTCACAGGATGGATACTCCCCTGTAACAGTCTCACTGGTGGGGGGCATCCCGCTGGGGAAGGAAAATGGCACCTGAGCAGAGGGTACTGGCTCCTGCCATGCTCTCACTCGTGGTGCTGACAGCTCCTGGAGGACTGTGCATGCTACTTCCTTTGCTGCAGAGTCCTCCCACAATTCTCAGTTCCATCCAGTGCAAGGAGAGGTCTCTGCTGATGGCTTCCATGGCTTATACCAGCAGCCTGCAAGACTGTCATGCTCCTCGGCTGCAAGAGAAGCCGCCTGGCCCATAGGAGAAGGAAGGTTCTTGCAGGCATAATGGCAGCATGAAGGAAAAACAAAGAAGGTAACATCACTGGTGGGAGAGGGAGACCAAGGCAGCTGGGTTGGGGGAGTGGGATGAAATGAGTGTAGAGACATACGCAGAAGCTAAGCAGTGACAGAAAGACAGTGAACAGGTAAAGTAGGGTGACATGGTAAGAACAGCAGGAAAGGAAGAGTACTTTAGCCATATTGTTTTGGGAAGGCCAATAGGGAGTGAGGGTATGGACAGTCATTGCAGGGCAAGAGAACCAAAGCAGGAACCAGTAGGGGGAAAGAGAGGAAGGATGGGCATTAGGGACACTAAAGGAGGAAGAGGCAGGATTTGACCAGAGCCTCAGAGAACAAAGGACTGAGAGGGATTGAAGAGGACTCCATGATTGGGATGCTAGGTGACAGGGAGGCTGATGGAGGTGACAGTAGGGAATGGGAACAGGGTAGTATCACACTGCGATATTAGGAAGATTGGAGTATGGCATGCTGTCCCACATTTTTGGCAACAGGCACTAGCAAAGACCAATCAACTGCCTTATCCACCATTTGCCCATCTATCCATTCACCATCCAGATCTCATCTTCAGTGTGCTTATCACCATGGAGTTCAGATCCTACCTGCGGTCACGGACTACAGTCCGAGAAAGTGACACAGGCTGTCCATGCAAGTGGCATGGAAATAAAATGGTTGATTGGACAAGGAGTAGGGTAAATTGAGTCTGTCCAGCAATCTGCACGTGCATCCCCAGCACAGGTGCTGCACTAAGGGGACAGGGAATAACGGAGGGAATAGCAAGGATGTGTATTATGCAGGTGGGTGGACACAGGCATGCCAGAGGGGGTAATTATCACCTCAAGAGCAAGGGAAAAGTCATACAGCAGGGCGCATTATTCATCCACTCCCTTCCTCTCCTGTACAGCATGGATTAGTGAGCAGCTGAAGCAAACAGCGTGTAAATAACACTTCTGGATTTTCAGATTTTCCTTGAGCTCCTCCTCTTCCTGCTCAGGTGCAATATCCTTCCCTCAGGCCAGGATGTGGGATGGACAATTGCATCAAGTTACACAGAATCATGACATTGCCGAACCCTGATATAAACAGCTCCCAGGCATTCATCACCTGGGACAGGCTCTTGGCCTTCAGTCTCTGACTGGAGGTTTGGAACATGTCGACCTTCTAAGCCAAAGTCATCCCCGGCTGGACTCTATTGAAATCAATGGAGAACCCATAAGGGATCAGTTTAGCCCTTTGGAGAGTAACATTCAAAATCAACCAAGTCCTTCACCTTTGCCAGGTAAGTAAGCCAAGGATCTGTTTGCTGTGGGGAGCAGAGGGGCTTGTGTAGGAGACCACAACAGGCGCTGGCCATGCTGTGGATGTTGAAGACGCCATGGCAATTCTCCGAAGAGCAGGCATGTGCCTCAGTGTCCTTAGCCAGCATTTACTCTCCTTGCTGTGGTGAGGACCTAGCTATAGATCATCTGGTTGGTGCTCGATCTGCAAGGAGGCTACGTCCCTTTGGGATGTGCCATGAAGATGATGATGATTGCTGATGCGAAGTGTGCTGTGAGCCAGTGGGGTGCCATTTTCCAGGGCCAGGGTTGCTATAGAAAGGATTGGGGGCCTGGTTCTCCCCTGCCTCGCAACCTGCACCTTCGTTTACACCTGTGCAAAACGGGGGGGGGGGGGGGTCTGAACTCTCCACTCACTTACAGTGGAGAGAGTGTTTGATACACCCTTTGCATGGTGCAAGGTGGCAGTGGGGAACCAGGGACTGGGACTGCTCATGGCTGTCACTGACAGGGAATCATCTATAAGGGTGTGACCTTGACAGTGTTGAGAAAGCAGAGTGCTTGGTGCAGGCAGTGCTCAGCCCCACAGGATCAGGCTCTTATCCTGGTCCTATATCTTTCCTATGAAGACATGAGTGCACACAGCTCTCCTCAATCTTACTTGTTCAAAACAGTCTTGGTGAACCTAGTTACCAACAGCCTTTCAAGAGCTTTAAGCAGCTAATTAGGGCATCATTTTTTTTCTTTTCTCCCCACAAGATAATAATTGCATTATAAAAATGAATATGTAACGAAGCAGAAACCACAGGCGCGGTGCTGGTAGAGAGGGAGATGGAGTGTGTGCCAGTCCTCACTCCCCAGTCGCAGGGGGAAGCCCTCACATCAGAGGGACTAGGGAGCCAGTGCGGTTTCCACAGCCGTGGGGAGGAAAACCTCGAAAAACCACTATGTCATTTAGAGTCACAAGAGTCAGCGGATGGCTTAGTGCTTAAACAATCGATGCGCAGGAAGAGAGAGGATCCGTGTGTGTGCACGTCTGTCTGTGTGTACATCTGTCTGTGTGCGTGCATGTGTGTCCCCGTGTCCATCTCTCTCTGTCTCCTCATATACAACGAAGAGCAAATGTCAACAGCAATCAGGGTAATTTAGAGAAAAAAGCCAGACTTGGCTTGGCTGCTAGTTGTACATGTGAAGGGAAGTACAAGCGCGCGTCAGCTGGGCCCAGGGATATCTAGAAGAGGGCTAGAGCGGGGCCTGAAAGGAGTGTTTATGGGACCCTGAGAAGCGTCCGAGGGCAGCGTGGCGAGGCCAGCAGCTGAAGGAGAGATGGCCTTGAAGAAGTTCCAAATTGATGCAGTTCCAGCCTCCTGAACAAGGAATTAGTGCAGGGTGTGGATTGGGAGCAAGGCTATTTATTGCTGTTCCTCCTCCCACCCCCCGCTATGGGTATCACTGGAGAGATGGGGGAGAGATGTGGCATGTTCTGGACAGAACCAAGCATCTCTTTTTAAGAGCAAACAGCTGCAGGGATAGTAATTAACGTGCTAGGATTTCGCGGGGCAGGGAGGGGCTTTTCCCTCCCACTGCTCGTTCTTTACTGCCCCCTGTGGTGCAAAAGCAGCCTCTGCTCTCCTGGCCTGGCCTCCATCTCCAAAGCGCAGTTATGAACCCTCCAGCACACACAGTTAATTAGGGAAAATATCCTTTCTAGCAATTTAAATGATTTTGGCATTTTCAGGAGGGCACATGTAATATTCAAATTACTTCCACTCCACGCTGCCTTGTCTTGCCTGGCTTATCTTCCCAGGTGAATTTGTAGTCTCTGAAATGCTCTAATTTCCCACACAAGCCATGTCAAATATAATTTTGGTGCAAAGTTGGTAATTATACGTAACATCAGTCTGATGTTAAAAACACTGAAAAATTTAGCAAGAAGAGACGAATGGAGAGGCACAAGTCTGAGACCAGCCAACGAAAGGCGTGCGGCCCCCTTAGTATTTGCGCTCTTTAATTAATAATAGCATGTTTTCAGGAACTGAAAGGATGTGTTTCCCGAACTGACTAGAATTCACTTATGTCCCAATTACGTTGTCTTGGTGAGAACACAGGTCAGGTCTGCCAAAGAGCTGTGGCTGCACCAGAGACAACATCTGGGTCCCCGTCTGAAGTCCATCAGGATCACGAGAGTGTAACCAAGAGTAGAATCTCATTCTTGGATGCTAACCTGGAGTCTAGACCCCACACACACTTCCCTTCCCTGTACAGCCCCTTTGGAGAGAGCCAAACGGATTTGCATCAATGAGTCATGCAGTAAAATTATGTATTAGAATAAATGGAGTTTTACCTCCGGCCCAAACGTATTGAACAAACATTTTAACGGACTTGGTACTTGGCCCAAAGAGATGAATTAACATGAAGAGTGAATTATCTGACACCCCCTCCCCCACCAGCAGCTCTTCCCCAAGGATGCTGGCCTGCCTGTTTCACATAATATTCCAGCCTTCCTTGCTTTCTGACATTGCTGTCCCCCAGAGCGATCTGTCTGGGATGGTGTAGAACCCTCGGAGTTAACCCGGACCATTCTGAAATGGGTGCCCATTGCTTAGACTGTTAAGGACTGAAGGGTTAAGCCCCTGGAAACCACTGCCCCGGGGATTTTGGAGGAGACAAGCAGAACTCGGGCACATCGAGACGTTTCTGCCTTTTGCCTCACACGAGTGAGAACTCAGACCAGGCTTTGTAAAGTTCCTCCAGCATATGGGGAGGAGGGGTGTGGTCAGCCATGGTATTGTCACCTCATTCTCCTGGCCACCACCTCCTTAGCAGCCCATGGGTCAGCCAGAAGGTGCTGCTCATGAGCAATACAAGGGCCTTCTTCACCCAGGCACTGAGACCTCTGTAGTGCTTCCAGCACCAGCCAACAGCAGAACCAAAATTTGCAAACTATCGCACAACCATTAGAGCAGCCTTGCAGTTAAAGTGCAGGACTAGGGGTGGGAACGCCTGGGTTCGATTCAGGGTTCAGCCACTGACACTATGTGACCCTGGACCCATTCCTTAACCTCTCTGTGCCGGAGATTCTTTATCTGGAAAATTGGAATAATGAAATTTACTCAGAGGATTCAATGACTGTTAGTACGGCACTTTGGACTAAAAGTGTTATTGAAATGCAGAGCGGTCCCACCACTTGTATGACTGGTCCCAGTCCTATTGCTACTTCTTAAATAAACAGTGCACCTAGTCAGCTATGAGACGTGACCCACAGCTGTGCCTAAGACTATCAGCACCACAGGGAACATGCATGTCACAGCCAGCAGAATCCACTTATAGCAAAGTGATTGTTTTCACGGATCACCACCACTCTGAATGGAGATTTACTAGAACCCCAATAGCAATGCACCAGAGCAAATCAGGATCTGCCCTCTAACTTCACTATCTCCAAGTTCACTGCCAGTGAGGCCCGCTGTAATCCGATCACAGGACTTTGACGATCATAACCAGGAGTGTCACTGGCCTTAACCTGCCACCTGCCACATGTGTAAATCTACCGCATCGAGGTAAGAATCTGACCCCAAAGGATTAGGGAGCAAGACCCACCCATTAAGAGAGTTCACATTTTAGAGGGATAAGTTTTCAAAGATAGGTGCATCCCCAAAATATGCCTGCACCCTTCATGGCATATGTAAATGCCTCGTTTACCTCACATTTTGCCTGTGCAAAGCAGATCACCTAGGTATATCAGGCCTACTCTGCTTTAGCATATCCTGCCCTCCAGTGTCTTCCCCAGAGCCCAGCTCAGAAGAAAGAGAAAGCAAGCTCTTCAGAGAGTGATCCTTCTCCAACCTCACATAGATCCTCCCTTCCATCCCCTCAAAACTAGCTCACCCTTCTCAAGCCCTTACACTCTCTTTGGTTTGTGCTGCTCATTTAACAGTGACTGGCTGTGAGTAAACAGAAAATCCATCACACCGCAACCACACAGGCCAAAGAAACCCTAAGAACTTTCACCACAGCTTTGTGGCAAGAGATAAAAAATAAGGGACTCTTTTCACCCGTCTCATTCAGAGGTGAACAATCTCTGGCTCCGAAAGGCAAATCCACAGTCCTGCTAAAGAGCAGTCTGGGCTTCAATCAGGGCAAAGGGGAATACAGAAGATCTAGCTATTGCTTTTTGCTCTCCCAACCAGTACACAACAGAGAACATAACAATATCATCCACTACTGGAACTTGCAGCAACCCACCTATAAGTGTAGGCGTAGCAGCAGAACTAGAGGGAAGTACTGAGAAAGATTTTTCTGCCACTCCCGCTGGGCTCACTGACAAACTGACTTACCCTACAAGTGTCATCGTGGGCTCTTTTAGATCCACTCACATCTCTGCTGACTTCCAGGAGCCTGTTTTTATTGTGTACTAAAGCACTGCAAAGCACCCACATGGAGCCCTTTACCAAGATGCTTAGCTTGCATTAAACAGAGAAGAGATTCCAAAGCCTCACAGCAGAGAAGCCTTTGCATTTAGCACAAATCTGTGCCCTGACTTAATTAGACACAGGTTCAGACTGTAACATTAGTTGCAACAATGTACCTTTCAGTGGCTGTACTGCAATATAACACTGTGCAAAGCACATCTAAACCAACTTCTACTGTCCTAAGCATACCTTAGAACCTGCATTTGCCCACACACTAAACAGGTAATTGTGCAAGCAAACGGGCACATATGCACAGTTACTCAGGTGTGCAAGCAAAAGCCTATTTGCAGGCACAAATGCAGGTTTCATTCATTTCACAGGTAAAATGTTGTTGCCTGCATTTGAAAATTTGACCCACGACAGTTCTCTTGCACCCACAGTTTTAAAAAAAGGACTTGTGGGTACAGTCATTGCTTCACTCAGTACACATAACCAGGCAAGGGAGCCCCATGTCCCATGTGACACAAATCTCACAAGCTCACATGTGGCAATTTACACTGGATATTTTCAGGTCAGGATTTCAAAGCACATTAAAGACATTATCTAAATAAGCACATGCTGGATGACCTACTGCTCTCGCCCTGTAAATTTATTCCACAGGCTTCAGATCCCAAACACTTTTGCTACCTCCTTTCCAAATCTCATCTGGGGAAACCAACCAACTAATCAGAAAAATACTCTCTCGTATATGGGGGTCGCTGGGAGGGCTTTTATGCAATGATATGGGACCAGATTTTCACCAGTGCCCAGCACTCAGTATACTGAACTCTTCTGAAGATCTGGTGGCTGGGGCTAAGGATCCATTTTACCTACATCAATGGCACACAGAGAGAAAAGGTTTGTCTCACGCCACTGCTCGTCCACCTTGCATTAAAATGCCACCAGTGTGGCCAACTGACCAGCACAGAGCGTTCGCAGCCAGGAGACCTGGATTCTAGTCAAGGCTGTCATTGCTATGCGACTTTTAACCATTTAGCTCCCTTGTCCAATCTGTAAACAGGCAATAGTACTGCCCACCTATCTAGTTATCTGCAGGGTTCAGAAAGGATTTTTTTCCTCTGATGCACAACTGGTTAGGTGTATTCTGAGGTAGTTTTTTTGCCTTCCTCTGAAGCATCAGAGATTGGCCACAGCTGGAGAAGGGACACTAGATGGGGTGGACCAGAATTCTGAGGTGGTATAGACTAGAATCCTCTTCTTCAATGCCTTGCTGGTGTATTGCCCACATGCTCAGGGTCATATATTGGTCGCCAGATTGGCAGTCAGGAAGGAACAGGCAGATTGTCAGGGACCTTGGGGTTTTTCACCTTCCTCTGCAGCGTAGGCCATGATTTGCCCACTGAGATCATTTGGACATCTCTCATCTAATCAATTCCCTGCCATTGCAAGGGCCTCGAGCATTGGTGCACCTCAGTCTCTCCCTATGGCATACACTTTTGTTTCCTAGGGAATGAAATGCTTTAGTCTGTCTGGCCTTAATATAGGGATATTCGGGAGAAAATTAATGGCCTGTGGTACATGATGTCAGATTAGATGATCCAATGGTCCCATCTGATCTTAAACTCTATGAAGTTATTAAACTATCTCTCAGGCGTGCTGTTAGGATTAATTAGTTAATTTTGCAATGGAGTTTGAATATTGAGGGTCCAATTCACTATTGCCATGCACCTTGTGCAAAAGGTGCAAAGTGAGTGTGAAACATTACCACTGCACTGGTGTCAATATTTGCATGAGTAGCAGGACAATGGTGAATCTGGCCCACAAAGCGCTATACCTGGTAATAGAGATTAGAGCAGGGGTCTGGGCATCAGGATAGCTGGGTTCTGTCCCCAGTTTTGCCATTGATTTCACTGCTCTACAGCCAAAATGCTTCTGAAATAAATGTAGTCAAACTTTACTAATTCTGGGTCACTGAGAACGAAAATGATGTTTAAAATTGTTGATTGGCTCTAGTTTTCAAGATATGCTATTGGGTCAGTATATACGACCCTTGACTTGGGAATGGCGGAGGATAAGTGAGTTATAAAGGGAAGGGATCTCAATTTAAACCAGAAATGACTAAAATACATCTTTGACTGGATCTATGAATAAATCTATGACTGGGTTTGGACAGTACTTGCTTTTTAGGCAAAACAATGAATGATGCAATCTGAAGCTGGTATTGCGTCATACATGATATGAATTGCATCATGTTATTCCTAGAAGTCATGGATGATGCAATCATAACGAAGCTTACATCACTCTGCTGAACAAATTGCCCTATATCAGCTCTAGAAATCATACAGTGTCGTGCTCTCTTATTTGTCAGTGTTTCATTTTGCAAAGAGACACATTTCTGTTTAGCCAAAGTGAGCAGAGATGCCTCGTACTTGTGTGAACAGTGCAGATAACTTCTGCTATGTTTGTGGGGAAGTGACTTTTGCATCACAAAAACGCAGTATAACCACTATGGTTAAGAAAGCCTATCACCTTTATTTTGGCTGCAAAATTGGAGATCAGGACAAGAGGTGGGCCCCACACATATGCTGCAACACTTGTGCAACAAATCTTCGCCAGTGGTTGAACAGGAAAAGGAAATCTATGCCTTCTGCAGTGCCAATGATTTGGAGAGAGCCAACAGATCATACCAGCAATTGTTACTTCTGCATGGTGCCTCCAGTTGGGAAAGGTGTGTCAAAGAAGAAAAAGTGGACTGTGCATTATCCAAACATTCCATCAGCTATACGCCCAGTACCCCACGGAGAAGGACTGCCGGTTCCTGATGCACCAGAATCATTCTCACTTGAGTCAGACGAGGAAGAGGATGAAACTTCTGGTCCTGAACCATCAATGTCACAGGACCCACATTTTCTCCCATCCTCCTCCTCTGAACCACACCTCATAACACAAGGTGATCTGAATGACCTTGTGAGGGATTTGGAACTACCCAAGAGTAAGGCAGAGCTGTTGGGCTCCAGACTACAGCAGTGGAATCTCCTGGCAGGTGATGTTAGGGTTTCCATGTTCCGTGACCGTCAAAAGGATCTTGTCCCATTCTTGTTCATGGAAGGTGATCTTGTAGCCTGCAACAACATCGATGGTGTGATGGCAGCCCTCAACATCGTTCACGATCCAGATGAGTGGAGACTGTTCATTGATTCATCGAAGACGAGTCTTAAAGCTGTTTTACTGCATAATGGCAATGTTTTGCCATCAATTCCAGTTGGTCATGCAGTCCATATGAAGGAAACCTATGACAACACGAAACAACTTTTGAGGTGCATAAACTATGACCAACATCAGTGGCAGCTTTGTGGCGATTTGAAGGTTGTTGCTCTCTTGCTTGGTCTGCAGACTGGATACACGAAGTACTGCTGTTTTCTCTGCGAATGGGATAGTCGTGCAAGAGATTCCCACTACATCAAGAAAGATTGGCCACTCCGACAGTCATTGGAGCCTGGGAGGAAAAGTGTTCAGCATCCACCACTTGTTGAATCAAGGAAGATTTTGTTACCACCCTTACACATCAAGCTGGGTCTGATGAAGAACTTTGTCAAGGCCATTGACAAAACACAAGCAGCTTTCAAGTACCTCCGTGGAAAATTTCCAAGGTTAAGTGAAGCTAAGATAAAGGAAGGTGTCTTTGTTGGTCCTCAGATTCGTGAACTTCTTCCAGATGATGCATTTGACCATGCACTGCGTGGCAAGGAAAAGACGGCATGGAAAGCCTTCCAGTTAGTGGCAATAAATTTTCTCAGAAACAACAAGGCAGACAACTACAGGTTGTTGGTGGAAAACCTCCTCAAGGCATACAAAAGCCTTGGTTGCAACATGTCACTAAAGATACATTTTTTGCACTCTCATCTAGATTTTTTTCCACCGAACTGCGGAGCAGTGAGCGACGAGCATGGCGAGCGATTTCACGAGGACATTGCAACAATGGAGAAACGCTATCAGGGCAAATGGAGCCCATCAATGCTTGCAGACTATTGCTGGACAGTGACAAGAGATGCTCCATTTAATGAATACAAGAGACAAGCCAAGAAGCACCGAGTAGACACTGAATAGGACTAAACTATGTACATAATAGTTTTTTGCCTTTTGTTTCATAATAAATTTTATTTATATAACCCTTTTGCTGATTTTTAAAGTGTTACATAAACAGGACAGGTGACATATTATCATGTAAAGCAACCATAAACACATGAAAAGACCTAGGTTTACAATTTATGATTAAAACTCTATCTACACAATATACATAGACATAAAATGTAAAAACTTAAATATCTTAGAAACAGTAGCCAATCCGTTGTTTTAATTGTCATATTTGAATTCAGCACATCAAAATACATAATAAATAGCACATTTTATCTCTGAAGCAGACGACTTCTCAAAAATTGTAGACCAGTGTTTTCTGAGCAAATCACTTACACCACTCCGTGCCTCAGTTTCCCCAACTGTAAAATGGAAGTGACAATGCTTATTTCCTGGGGATACATGACCAAATCTAGTGCTGGTGTAGCTCCTTTCTATCTCAGGTAGAGGCTGATGGTTATAAAGCGCTCCAAGGCCCTTGGATAAAGCAGCTGTATAAGCGCGAAGGGTATTTGGTGAGGCTTTTCCCCCTCAGTCTGACTAGATAATCTCTGGAAGGGAGAAGACCCAGAGACAAAGCCACCTGTGACTCTAAAGCATGCCAGCGCTAAGTGGCTCCGCTTGCCATTTCATATCAAGCCAGGCTTTGTCTCAGACAGAAGACCAGGATGTGGCAAGGTAATGGGATGAGTAAATAGTTCCTTTGCTGCCATGGCAATGGTGCAAACAGATTGAAGCAAACTCAGGGGGAAATGGCCATAAATCACTACTTGGTCAATTATGTTAAGTTTCCATGAAGGAGTTTGGTACGGTGGTCGGAAAGTGCCTTGTTGACAAGCCCACTTGCATTTTCTCCAGGAAAGGAGTGCGGTTTCACTCCATTTAATGGGCTCTCTGATGCGGGCTTTGCAGGAGAATAGCCAGAAGCTCCAACCCAACGTCCTTTTAGCCTTGCACCTTGCTCTGCCTCGCGCTGAGAGGCTGTTCCCAGGTCCATCACTGCCTGTGCAGCCCCAGCTCCCTTTAGCAACTTGCAGGCTGCCCGTGAAGCTTAAACTCTGCCAGGGTAACAGGGGCAATAAGGGCCGGGGTGGTCTCAGAAGTCAGACTACTCCCACCTGTCACTCCATTAATGTCAGCCTAGAGCCAGATTCTGGTTTCATTGACAATCCTGAGAAGCTCTGCTGACTTCAGGGAACTTATCTGGAAATCTGCTGGTGCGAGGCCAGAACGCAGCCTTATTTAAGAGTAGGTTAGATAAATGTCTATCAGGGATGGTCTAGACAGTATTTGGTCCTGCCATGCGGGCAGGGGACTGGACTCGATGACCTCTCGAGGTCCCTTCCAGTCCTAGAATCTATGAATCTATGAATGTACAGGCTTTCATGTGTTTTCAGAGAGCTGCTTTCCCTTCCCAACCCGTCTCTCAGCGGGGTTGTGGTCTGGTTGACTCTGCATAAGAGACATGGTGGGATTCCCTATTTATTCTCTCACTCGCTCAGCAGGACAGTCATTCCAGTTGCAAATCCATGAGGATGTTTCCTCTGACTGTCGCCACCACAAACCCCACCTGGGATCTGAACACATCGCTGGGTTCTTTCTGCCTCTTTCATCACCACCAGGAAATAATGATTCTGCACTCACAGCACCGAACGATGATGCACGGGGCAGAATAGAATCCAGCTCATCCGTCTACGCCAGTATCGGCTCTGCAGGCAATGTCAATAAAGAACCCAGGAGCCCCCTCAGGCTGCAGTTTTGGCAGCATCGGCTGGTCCAATCCAAACCCTGACCTGCCTTGCAAGGTAGCCATTTGGCAATCACCTCCCATGCATTGTTGTGGGACCGCCTGGGAGGGCCAGCTAACAGAGTTGTTCAGCAAACCTTGGAGAGCCCTGTCAACACCACATTTCAACTGGGTTAATCAAAAACATGTTGGAGACTAACTGCTCCTCGCCTCCCCCGGGAGGGTTCAGATACGGGTTGTAAAATGTTAGCGTGCTGACAGGGTCTCAGGCAATGGGCTCCAGTTGTATCATTAGGCCCATCTTCATCACATTCCATTCTTGTCCCTTATGGCATCTTACTTTATTCTCAAAATCCAGACTCAGCCTTCTTCCCCATCCGTGTGTTACCACTATTAACCACTGGGCCCGATTCTGCCCTGCTTTGCACCTCGAGTGTCATTTACACCCATCCTAGGAAAGCGGAAAATGCTACTTGATCAGAATGGTTCCGCTTGCCGGTGCATAGATTGTAAATGGCACAAGGCAGGGAAGAATCAGATCTCCTTCCTGCCGCTTCCCTTGGGCTGTTCCTGAACTATCAGCCTGCTTAGCTGATTGTGCAGGTACAGGAGGATGGGAATGTTTTCCCAGGCTAGACAATACCCTGCTGACTGGTTTATTGCTAGCCTGCCACCATCTGAGTTACTGGTCTGATCCAAAGCCTATCTAACTCAATGGAAAGACAATCAGCATCAGTGGGCTTAAGGATCAGGCCCTGTGAGAATAACGAAAAAGCACCAGCTCCAGCCATGAAAGTCCTCATAGTCATTAGCTGATGAGATTCTCTTCTAGTGGGCAGAGGGATCCCACAAGCTGCTCCTCATTTGGAATAATTAATTAGCAAACTGTCCTACCTGAGACAGTACCAAGGATATCAAGAGTTGGGTGGATCTGTGCCTCTCCATCATGCATTACAGCATCACCCTGGGCCTGGCTCAGGTCCAAGGGCACAGACAGGGCAGAGTGTGTTGAATGCTTAAATGGGCTCTGAAAGAGTTTAACTGGTTCTGGTTCTGAAATTGTTGGTTAGATTAGAAAGGGGGCAAAGGGGTGGAGAAAGAGAGGATGGATTGGCCTCTGGCCACTTCATTTCAGCATGGTCAACCCTAAGCAGGCAAAATTCATGAATCAGGCCCCAAATAATCATGAGATTGGCTTAAAAATCATGACATTTAAACATGAATAAATGCTGAGTTCTTATACTGACCTTCTGATTCTTAGCCCTTTAGCGGTCACATTTTTAAATTTTTCTCTGCAACCAGCAGGTCTAGAAAGTGACTTGTTTTAAATGAAAGCCAAGATTGTCATCTAATCACTTGACTCCAGGAGTTGAGGCTTTAAGAAAAATACTAAATATTGCATGAGTTGTCAATACCACATTTTAATTGCACTAGTCCTCACCCTTTCCCCAGAGTCTGAAACTGAATTACTACTAGGTAAAGGTGAGTAGGTCAAACCAAAACCCCAGATCCAAAGAACCCAAGGTTTGGGCATGGGGATTTGGTCCACAATAGGAGCCATTTTATTATATTTTTAGATTTTGTGTTAACCCTGAGGGAAGGTGGGAAAGAAATTGAGTTGGAAGATATTCTGTGGGGCAGGCTGGGTGGAAGTAAAGGGCACTGTGGGTCAGCAGTGACTACAGAGGCAAGTCCACACAAGGGATAACAGCCTACTACTGCAACTAGCTAGTGGAGCCACTCTTTTAGCTCAAAAAAGAGAGTTATGTGCTGGGGTGGGTGTAGGCCTCATTATGATGACCCAAGACACAACCCAAAACCTTGGGAGACAACCTGTTATTTCCAATGGGAAACTCTACTGTTGCCTCACTACAGCCCAGCTATGACATCCAGCCACTCTGTTACCACTGGGATGACACAATCCAGCAGTGTCTGACAGGCTGCTGCGGCCACCTTCCTCCCAGCACCAGTGGATATGTCAGAGTGAAAGCATCCCTGAGTTTCTCCTTGCCCTGGGGTCACATCTGGTTCAAGTTGAGCCTCCCATTTGGTTCCAATCTGTTGATTTCCTGCTACTGTCCATAAAAAGAAAGCACAGCTCTGTGGCTTCCCCTGGGTGTAATGATCTAATCTCTACCTTGTTGCGTGCTGTATGGGGGAGGGGGATATCAGGGCTACTTGGGAGTCAATTTCTCTTCCTTTATAGCAGCAGCCTGTGCTTATGCCATGCACCTTTATTCCTGCCAGGAGCAGCAGCCTGGCAGGAATAAAGCATCCCAGTGGCCTACCCCCCTTCACCGGAGTTCCTCTGGCCTCTTAATTGAATCCTTCCCTGGCTGGGACAGGTTTTCCTCATTACTGAGGAGTCGGCACATGGATCCAATCTTGCTTCCCCCTTCCCCTCCCCTTATGAACCCAGTGCAGGCCCCAGGAGGCTCCTGCGGGTGGGTGACCTCACCAGTGAACTGCTCCCACAGCTACTGTAATGCTGCTAATGAGGTCAAGCAGCAGTTAGGCCCCAGACAGGTACAGGGCAGCAGGAGTTCTCAGTCAAAATTCTGGCAAGCACCAAGATGCAATTCAATGCTGAATTACAATACCCAACACCTTTACTCTACAGACCTTACTGCACTTCAGAAAGGAGGTCAGTACCGCTATCCCCATTTTACAGGTGGGGAACCTGAGGCACAGAGTGGTGAAGTGATTTGCCCAAGGTCACCCAGCAGACCAGTGGCATAGCCAGGAATAGAACCCAGTCCAGTGAGTCCCTGCACTGATAGTCCTAAAATCCAGCTTCCATTCTGTATGGGATAGCATGAGCAGTGCAAGCTCCTTCACTCCAGCCCAGCCTCACACTCTGACCCCCTCTAGACCCAAAAGGAGTCCATTCCCCAGAGTCCATTCCACCCTTGGTCTCTCAATAGCGCCACACTTGGGGCAAGCCTGAGACCCAGCAACCTCACACTGGCCACTCAGCAGCCACCATTTGCAATAGATCATTCTGGTAGGGGTGTTGTTGCCATGTTATCTTTCCCCTTCTTTATAGGGAGAGATTCCTTGTGAATGTCTTTGGAATTAAAGACAGAGCTCCAGGGGAGAAGCTGGGTCAGGCTTGAGGCAGAGCTGACAGCGGTTAATCAGAGCTGCAGTCCACTCACAGACATCTCACCTCAGGTCCACTGGAGAGTTCCAAAAGACCATGGATATTTGGATATTAATATTGATGAATATTTGCAGCCGCCAATGTTGAGAATTCTGGGCAGATTCAGCACCAGGTCTCTTGCACGGGCTCTTTCTGCCAGGACTCTTGGGTGGGGATTTCTTTACAAACTGCTGTGGAAATGTTAACCATCAATCATAGAATCATAGAATATCAGGGTTGGAAGGGACCTCAGGAGGTCATCTAGTCCAACCCCCTGCTCAAAGCAGGACCAATTCCCAACTAAATCATCCCAGCCAGGGCTTTGTCAAGCCGGGCCTTAAAAACCTCCAAGGAAGGAGATTCCACCACCTCCCTAGGTAAAGCATTCCAGTGCTTCACTACCCTCCTAGTGAAATAGTGTTTCCTAATATCCAACCTAGACCTCCCCCACTGCAACTTGAGACCATTGCTCCTTGTTCTGTCATCTGCCGCCACTGAGAACAGCCGAGCTCCATCCTCTTTGGAACCCCCCCTCAGGTAGTTGAAAGCAGCTATCAATTCCCCCCTCATTCTTCTCTTCTGGAGACTAAACAATCCCAGTTCCCTCAGCCTCTCCTCATAAGTCATGTGCTCCAGACCCCTAATCATTTTTGTTGCCCTCCGCTGGACTCTTTCCAATATTTCCACATCCTTCTTGTAGTGTGGGGCCCAAAACTGGACACAGTACTCCAGATGAGGCCTCACCAATGTCGCATAAAGGGGAACGATCACGTCCCTCGATCTGCTGGCAATGCCCCTACTTATACAGCCCAAAATGCCATTAGCCTTCTTGGCAACAAGAGCACACTGTTGACTCATATCCAGCTTCTCGTCCACTGTGACCCCTAGGTCCTTTTCTGCAGAACTGCTACCTAGCCATTCGGTCCCTAGTCTGTAGCAGTGCATAGGATTCTTCCGTCCTAAGTGCAGGACTCTGCACTTGTCCTTGTTGAACCTCATCAGGTTTCTTTTGGCCCAATCCTCCAATTTGTCTACGTCCCTCTGTATCTGATCCCTACCCTCCAGCATATCTACCATGCCTCCCAGCTTAGTGTCATCTGCAAACTTGCTGAGAGTGCAGTCCACACCATCCTCCAGATCATTAATAAAGATATTAAACAAAACCGGCCCCAGGACCGACCCTTGGGGCACTCCGCTTGAAACCGGCTGCCAACTAGACATGGAGCCATTGATCACTACCCATTGAGCCCGACGATCTAGCCAGCTTTCTATCCACCTTACAGTCCATTCATCCAGCCCATACTTCTTTAACTTGGCGGCAAGAATACTGTGGGAGACCGTATCAAAAGCTTTGCTAAAGTCAAGGAATAACACATCCACTGCTTTCCCCTCATCCACAGAGCCAGTTATCTCCTCATAGAAGGCAATTAGGTTAGTCAGGCACGACTTCCCCTTGGTGAATCCATGCTGACTGTTCCTGATCACTTTCCTCTCCTCTAAGTGTTTCATAATTGATTCCTTGAGGACCTGCTCCATGATTTTTCCAGGGACTGAAAAAGGCAAGGTAGGAAATATCCACCCAACCATAACACCCCTCCCCCAAATCCCAAAGACCTAGAACTGTGCTGCCAGGAGAGTCTCTAGTGGAAGAAATATAGAGCAACTTGTCTTGGAAGTCATACCCAGACCCCACCCATGGGAGAGGCTACTTCATTTCATACAGCTCGGTGCTTTACAGCCAGGTGCTAGTATCCAGACTTCACACAGCACTATGCAATGACTAAACTCAGCTCCGCCCTTTCCTAGAAATAGGTCTTTTCAGTTCCAGATAAATCTCCTTTCTCATCATGTCTGCAGGGAGCAGTGGTGTCACACAGCAGTTGCTTAGGTCGTTCCCCTGTTTGCATTCCCTATAAAGGAAAACCATCCCAAGTTCTGCTTCCTATAAATGTAAGACCGTGGCTAGTTACATTATTCTTTGGCATTTCCAACACTAGTCCCTATGGATTTCCCCTGAGAGACACTTTTGGCTATTTCATAGCTAGAGAAAAAAGTCCGGATTGAGTCCCGCTATTAACACTTTGCTCTTAAACTGTATCTTTGAGGCATTCAAAACACTTTTGCAACAATCAGCAACACCTCAGTGAGTAAACAGAGGCACAAGAGAGGGCGGTTGCATTGATTTGCCCACAGTTAGTCCATAGCAGAACTGGGAGTAGAACCCGAGAGTCCAAATTCCCAAGTCCCCTGCTCTGACTGCTAGTCCACACTCTCAAACTGTACTAGCTACATCTGGATTTCATCATGATCTGAATACTATTTAAAAAAGAACTAACCCTTTGGGGGAGAAAAACCCTCTGATCCAGAGGCTTCTTAGTAGTGCGGGGAATGAGTGGTGGTATTATTATTATTATTAGACAGGATCTAAAGGCAACAGAACAAGAAGTGGACCTTCCCCTACGGGGCACAAGTATGTTTGTTATGAAACGATTTGGATCCACAGAGGAATTCCATATGTGGCTTCCCCCCACTGGCTAGAGGTTCTCACTTTGGCACCAACCCTGGGCTCCCATGCCTACGGGCTCGGCAGCGTGGAAGGGGAGGGTGGACGCTGGAGGAGTAATGGGATTGTCAGCCGCTGAGGCTGCTGTTTGGCAAGCCGACAATGTTTGTTTGCACCTCTTTGAAGATGAGAGATGAAAGTGGCGCCCACATGGGCTGCCTTTGATTAGCTTCTTATTTTTAACATTGCAGCTGCGATTATTTTTCTTTTTCTTGAAGCATTTCTTCTACAGCACCAGAAACTCTGAGGTTCCCTTCTCCGGGGAGGTTCGACTTCAAGGAAACATAACAAAGAGAAGTGTGAATATAAAGGAGACTGGACAACTCCGAGCCAAGAGGGACTTATGTCATTTTATTTTTAATTTTACTTCCATTTTTTCCCCAGCCCCAATGGGCCTTGGAAAGAAAATATTTGTTTACTTCTGTTTTAATAGGGAAAATAAATGAGTCCTGGGATTGCACAGAGCTGTCATGGAGAGGCAAATGTCTAATGGTTAGAGCAGGGGTCTGGGAATCCAGAGTTTTATCCCCAGATCTGCCATCCTGGTACTTGGGGAAAAGTCAGTTTGCCCATCTGTAAACGGGGATTGTAAAGTGCTGCCTCCTGGAGGCAAGGGAAAGTGTAAGCAGCATCGGTGAAGTGCTTCATGAGCTTTGACAGATGGTGCAGTAGCCTTGTAAACTATTGTCATCAATAGATATTCAGCAGACTATGTGCTATCTAGGTACTTATATGGCCTTCATCACTGCAGCAACTGAGGGTCTCACAGCTACAAATGGATTTTATTCTTACTACTTCCCTATCTCACAGGGAGATTCTCAGGAAACTAAGGCACAGGGTAAATTAAGTGATTTGGTCAAGGTCACATGGGGAGTCAATGGCAGAGCCAGTTACTGCTCCGGTATCTCTTCAGTTCCAGTCTGGTACCCTATCCACTGGACCATCCCTCCTTCCCCACTGTTGGGCTTGCAGACAAGAGATGCCCCAGGGAGCTGTCCTGCCTTTTCCATGTGTCAGTCAGTTAGTTTAACGCAAACACTCAGGTTGTGCCACTCTTCCTGCTACAGAGGGAAGAGCACTGACTGAGCAGGTCTGAAAAAGGGAACTGCTTTTTGGTGTCCACTAGAATCCAAAAACTGGTTATACCATGGGCCAAAGTCTCTGTTTTCTCTTCTGAGGACCTGACAGAGTAATTTTCAGCCAGGAGTCTGATCAGATGATAGGCCAAAATTATCCTTGATATGACTCCACTGACTTCAGTGGTGTGACACCAGGAATTAACTTAACCACCTGCTCCCTATATTGGGACTGATTTTCAGATGTGATGACCAGCTGTGAGTCCAGCTGATGTCAATGGATGCTTCAGGTGCTCAGCATCTTTGAGAGAGTCCCATAATCTTTTGAGAAGCCCCCACTCCCATCTCAGCGCAAACCCAACTTCTACCACTGCACATTAAAAGACAACCAGGACAAGGACCCTTTGCTGAGGGTGGCAGTTGATGAGTTGTGGCACCACAGAGAAAGGATGAGAGGAAAGCTCTATACGGACAAGTCATGCTCTGGATCACAATGCTCATCTATTAAAATAAATACCACTTTCCTGGTACTCCTGTTTTATGAACAATTTGCCAAGACATTCACCAGTCAAAGAGAAAGGTCTGGGGAAGAGGGTATAATCACACCATGAAATTTCAAATCCACTCCATCCTGAGAAGAAGATCTAATTCCACCAGATAAAATTCCCACCAAAAGGGCAACCCCAGCCCAATTTGATCTAAATCCAGCCTTATCTCAGACAACCCAAAGAGACAACTTTCCCAGTCTTTCTCTATCTCATGCAGCCCATTCCACAACCTCTCACTCTTATATCCCCTCATTAGCTCCAGTGCAAAGAGACAATCAGCTGAACCAGCCCCACTAACCATCCATCCCAAACAATCCAAAGTCATTTCTGGCCTACTACCAACATCCCATCCAAACCAGCCCTCTCTAAAAAGATAAGCCACCAGATCCTCTCCAGTGTAATACATAGAGACATTCCACCCTACTACATTCCATCCCATGCAGTTCAATGCAGAAAAACAACCCACTTCCACCCAACCCCCAATAAAAACACCACAAACCCACTATACACCATCTGATCAATATGTCCAGCCAGAGCAAAGAGGAAACCTACACCCAATGTCAGTCAGGGAAGAGGGGCAATCCAGTGCAGTCTTATTCATGTCACTTCTAGGAGATCACCAGAGAGCCCAGACCCAAATGCCAAAAACCTTATACAGTACTGGCAAAAATAAAACACAATAAAAATATAAAGTTATTAAAGGAAAAACTAATGGTGTTAATTCAAGGGCTGTTATTTTTACACAGGTTTCCATGACCAATTCACACAGATGAGGTGAACTTTAAAAACAATAGCTTGGGATAATTACTAAAGTTATAAACCGCCCTCAGCCCTTTCCTCATTGCTCTTGGCATGCACAGCAAAGATCTTTGATGAAGTAGGTGTCACCTATCCCAATTGCTGGAGAGAGATGAAAGTTAAAAATCAAATCTCGCCTACCTCTGGGGGGTGCTCTGAAGCTGAATTCATTTAGATTTGCAAAAGGCCTCGAGAAAAAGTGGTGCAGAAGGGCAAAGTATTATTATTAATATAGAAGATATTTTTAAAGGGACAAGGTTAATCAAATAGAAAAGCAGCATATGAGAGGCAGTATAGTCTAGTGGATAGAGCACTGGCCTGGGAATCAAGAGACCTCACTTCTATTCCTGATTCTGCCACTGGCTGGCTGGGTGGCCCTGGGCAACTCACTTCCCCACTGTTTCCCATCACATCCTTTGTGTCTCTTGTCTAGATAGACTTAATGCTCTTCAGGGGAGGAACTGTCTCTTGCTGTCCATATGTACAGCACCTCGCACAATGGGGCTATGATCTCAATTGAGGCCTCTAGCTGCTACTGTAACACAAATAATAATAGCCCTGGCTTGGGACTGCAAGTATAAGTTCAAGGAGATGGGAGAGAAAACCACACGAGGAGAGAGTCCATATACTGATCCCTCCACTGGGACCGTTAGCCCCCACCCTCGGTCCAGTTATTCCAACTGCACCAACACATCCAACTCCCGCGGCAGAGCTGGCTGCCACATTGTGGCCCATTCCCCTGCACGTCACATCTGGCTGATGTAAAACACACATGTTTTGACTGAAGCTTTTTCTTTAAAACACCAACATTAAAGGAAGGTTTGCTTTGTAAAACTGAAACTGTAAAACTTCTCTGAAACCCAATCTGGGGGATTAAAAGAACCACATGAAAAGGGCTAAATATGACCTGGATATTTACTTCCTGTTCAAAAGTTCGCTGAACATATGCCTCCCAGCCTTTCAATAAGAAATGAGACCTTCAGGAACTTCTTCTCTTTTGTTTCAAGAAAGAAAGAAAGAAAGGAAGAAAGGAAGTTTGGAAGCTGCTAACTCTTTTTTAGCTCTTGGCTAATTTTAAGGGTTTTGCTTTCTGTTCAGTAGCATCTCACACTTATTGGAGGCCCAATGAAGTTGCACCGCTAGGAATAACCATTTGGCTACTAACGGATAAATTGTCCCTATGCGCACAGTACCAAACAAAAGGCCTGATTATGCTTTTGTTAGAGGCAGTGGCAAAACTCCCATTGATTTCAGTAGGAACAGGATTAGGACCAGAGATGTTATGAAGGGGCAGGAGCAAGTCGAAAGATTCTATGATGATGCACATGAGGATGGATAGATAGATAGATAGATAATCTTTTTCTTCAGGCAGTCAGAAAGCAGCTCTTTTTCAACACACCAGTCCAAAGGATCTTTTTAATAGTAATGTCATCAACTCCACACATTCAAAAGTTCATAGATTCATAGCTTCTAAGGCCAGAAAGGAATGTTGTGATCTTCCAGTCTGACCCCCTGCATAACACAGGCCATGCAACTTCCCCAAAATAATTCCTAGAGTAGATCATTTAGAAAAACATCCCATCTTGATTAAAAAATTGTCAGGGATCTGTAGATACTTAATAGACTATAATCAAATAACCCCTTAGACTTCTCTCTGTTAAGCTAAATAGATTGAGCTCTTTGAGTCTATTAGTATAGGGCATGTTTTCTAATCTTTTAATCATTCTTGTTGCTCTTCTCTGAACCCTCTCCAATTTATCAACATCTTTATTGATGTAAGTCTGGCCTACATTCTTTGTTCCTAGATGTATTAAAACACATATTGTTTGCTTGAACCCAGTTTACCAAGAGATTCAGATCACTCTGAATCAATGACCTGTCCTCTTCACTATTTATCACTCTAACAATTTTTGTGTCATCTGCAAACTTTATCAGTGATGATTTTATGCTTTCTTCCAAGTCATTTATAAAAATGTTAAATCATTAGTCAAGCCCCCCCCAAAATAATGAAATTGGCTTAAAAATAATGACATTTTAAAAAGATAATAATAATTATGGATTCTTTTTACTTGCCTTCAAGATTTTGACCCTTTGTGGGTCATTTTTTCCAAATGTTCTCAGCAACCATGAAACTGCTAGAAACATGGGGGGGGGGGGAGTTAATGAAAGCTGAGAGTCTACCATACTACACCATGACTCCAGGAGCTGGGGCTTTAAGAAAAACAACAATTATTGAAAGATTTGGCAACACAATGGAGTCATTTTTTCCCCACAGAACAATGTTATTCTGTGTTGAGGGTCCAATACAACTGGTCTGCAATATAACTGGAATTGCAGAGTTCATTCTTCTGTGACACAAGTGTTGCTTAATCATGGCCAGGTTCTCTATGAGCCAATTCTACTGTAACTTGCTTTTAAGGGGCGGGGTGGGGGGATTTGAAAGACCTTTTTTTCATTGATTTTCACTTAGATAATAATGCCACCGCATGGTACTGAAAATTACATGACTGCCCTGGGGTCTACTTGGAGACCACACACTACAGGAACACTCTGTTTCAGCTGCAGATAGGCTTCAGATGCAAAGCACCAAATCCTACAATTGGAACAGTGTGGGCTGCCCCACCCCCATCCTCATGTCTATATGCAGATCCCCATGGACTTTGCACCAGTGCAGGGGTTCACCCATGTGGATCCAGGTGCAGGATCCAGCTCACGGTTTCGATTTGGATCCGTGGTTTTGGTTCAGCTCTGTCACCAGTTCAAATATATTTGCTCTTTTTCATTATGATTCATTTCCAATATGTTGCCATCTCTATGCACCCCTCTCCATTTGGGGAGGTTAGAAATAATGCTGGGTTGTGCACACTCATACATTTCCCCCCACACAAACTTTGATACATGTTCCCAGAGACCCTTGCATCCTACGTATGGCCTGATTTTGAGGAGTAAAAGCGCATCTACCTCATTTGTCCATCCTCATTCAGAAGTTATCATTCTCACTGAAGCACTTCATAACCCCTGGCATCTGCGAGCGCCACTCTGGCAAACTTTTCATTACATCTGTCAAGATCTAGACCAGGCAGGTCACAGGGAAATAAAAAAGCTCTTTCATGAATGAGATGGTTTTTGATTTGCTACAACTTCGAACATACACACTGAGAAGGAGAGAAGAGCCAGTTTCTGTGCCAGAAACAGGTCAATTTCTTAGCCAAAAAGAAGCCCATTGTCTAGCACCTTACAAGCCATCGTGTAAGTCAATCAATACTAAAGAGCAGGATGAGACCTATGTGGGTGGCAGATCATCCCACATCTGCTACTGCAGGGCTCTTTCTCAGTTTCATGGTTGCTGAGAAAATTTGGAAAAAATGACCCACAAAGGCTCAAAATCTTGTAAACATACCCATAGAAGCCAGTGTCCAAAGCCAAAAGAGGCCAGTTTCTGAATCATTTCCACCCCAGAAAGAGGCCATTTATGAGCCAAAAGCATCCATTTTCCAAGTCACTCCTGAGCCACAAAGGCTAGTGTCTGAGTCAGTTCCAGGGGGGATATTTGGCACTTCTCCAAGCTTGGGAGTGTTGCTATCACAGCAATTGTTTGGTGATGCCATCCCAATAAAGCTTCATTATGGTGTTCCTCTTTCTATAAACTTCAGTGCCCTCCAGTGTCCCCAGCAATCACTTATCTAATATTAGGATATTAAAAAATATGGAAAGATTTTAAAGAGACTTATTAAAATGCAATTAGCGGCGCGTACGACTTAAGCAGCAAGATTATTTTTAAAAACGACTTGATTGTGTGGAATGCCATGCACCTTACAGAGATAATAAAGCTGCCAATCAAGTCCATTTTCAAATTAGGAAATTTTCATTCTTTTTTTACAGCCCCCTAAGTGAATATTAAAACTGATTATTAACCTCAGAGTGCGGAAGCGGCCCCTAAAACCTGCATGCTCAAAAAAAAAGAGGGTTTTGTAATTGTTAGGCTGGGCTTTGTTCCCCATTTGGGCTGAGAGGGCTGTGATCTTTTAAAGGGCCAGTGTCTCCACTTTGAACAAGGTGGTTTAAAAAGCCTGCATCCCCTGGTTGGAAAGGGGCAGCGCTCCAGATTTTGCCACTGCAACTTGGGAGGTAGAAGTGAACTGACTGTAATGAACCATCCTCTATATTACACAGCAAAATGAGTTTCGCTGCCAACAAACAGCAGATAACACTGCCCCCTCATGTCCAAAGTGTGAATTCCACCAGGTCTTTAAAGCCCCTCACAAAGCCCCTGGCTTTGTCTGAGCAAACAGGGACGTGCAAAGCAAATTAACGCTAACGTAAGAACACATACCTTTGTCACATTCAGGTAGCAGGTGTGCAGGGCTTCAGTGTATATTAGTATTTGCTTTTCCTATATGTCACGTGTCTCCCCCTTCTCTCTCTTTTTTTTTTTTTTAATTTCTACTGGCAGTCAATTGAGTATGATACTTCCTGGCATTTGACTTGGCTGGCATTTTTATTCCACCCCATAAAATGGATCTTTCTCTGAGAAATAAAGCCACATCATCAGCCTGACATGTTACTTCTTTCACAGCTCTTTATCCACTGTCAAAGTGGATTTATTGATGCTTCCTGGATTTCTCTCCTTGAGTCTGCAGCTGGAAATGACGAACGCTCCAGAAAGTAGTAGGCTGGGTCTCGGCTTGGGAGCTTTGTTTTGGGGGACAAATGCAAAGATTTGGGGGCAAGAATTTAGTTCTATGGGCTCAGTCTTCCAAGGTGCTCAGTACTCTGATCCCAACCAGCAAAGCACGCAAACTCATGCTTAACTTAAAGCATGTGAATAGTCTCATGGACCTCCAGGGAACCACTCACATGCTTAAAGTTATGTATGAGCTTCAGTGCTTTGCTAAATCAGGGCCAGATTGCTCAGTACCTTGTAGGATTGGGCCCTTAGAAAATATTTACTCAGGGATAACATCAATGACAGGACAGAAACCCAGGACAGAAGTTACTGGGGTAGTGCAGGCATCCGATACATACAGCTCCCTCTGGAATCTAAGGCACCTGGAATCTATTTAGGATTCACATGGAAACAATCTATGGCACCATTTTCAAGGAAAATAATCTTCTGGGGCTGGAATAAGGGGGTTAGGAGGCTGACAAATTGTGTTAGCAAAGCACCACCACAAATCCAGATTTCAAATCTGGAGTGAGTCACAAGTGAAGAGCCAGGGGCTCACCTTAGTCCTTGGTGGATATTTGTCCACGACACTAAATGACCGCGTGATCCGGCATAATTCAATACAATCGATAAATCCATAATAAAGACACAAGGTTATCACCAGCAGGGGTCTGCAGCAAGTCAAGGTAATGGGGCATTGGCAGAACTGTAGGGTGGGGTAGGGAAAGGGTAGAGTAGGGGTGGAATAGCGGGGGTGCTGTTGAGGAGGACTGAGGAGTATTGGCAGAGCTTTGGGAGGGCTGGAAAACCCGGGGTGCTTTGGGTCAAGCTTGAGGTATGTCAGAAGAGCAGTATGGAGGCCTAGGACAGGAATAGCAAGGGGTACCATAGGTGCATTGGTAGAACTGTGTATGAGAACCCTGCTTCAGCCAATTCTCAGATTTTCTCTGTGTCGTAAAAATGACAATTTACAGCTAAGCAGAGTTTCTAGAGACATGAATCACAGTAGCAGTATCAGGTTGCACGTAATGCATGGAATTAAAGGGCATATAATATCAATATAATCTTTGGGTTCCTGAGACACTGCATATACTGTAACACCAGCACAGTAAATAACTCAGTTATTAACACACTCCCAACAAAAATAACATTCATAATCATGGGGACAATTCCTGGCTTGGAGTAAAAATGATCCCCAAAGCTTGAGTGATTGGTGGGAAGGATGCCTGGGGTGATTGCCAGGTTAGAGGTTGAACATGCAAAATTATGCAGATCATGTCCCTGAACCTGCCCTGTGCCCCCAATCACGAACGACTTCAGGAGCAGCCTCTCTGTGGCTCCTGGGAGAGACAGGGACGAGAAGGACAAGTTCTACCTGATGCTGCCCCTGCTGGGTGCTGGTTCTCCAAAAGGCAACCCCCAGCAAGCCATTATGCCAGAAAGTCACAGGCCAAGATTACCCACGTAATAAAGCAGCAGCTACAAGAAGCTGGCACATAGGGAGAAATCTGAGATCCAGCTATTCAAAAGCATCAGACAAAAACAAAAAAAGAGAAACTAACCTTAGATGGTGTGAAACAACTGGTAGGTAGGGATGGGTCCTGGATCCAAACACACCTGAACTGTGAGGGAGCGCAGATCCAGATTGGATGAAGAGTTTGCCTCATCTCAGACTCATCTCCACTCCTGAGAAACAGAGGTGGGAAATCTGGAGTGAAAAGCTTTGTTTCCTTAATGATGGAAAAGAGGGGAAATAATTAGTGCTACTGAAACCTTTATTAGACAAGGAGGGAGGATCCAAGAAGCTGGTCTTTTCCTTCCCCTTGCAACATTCCCAAAGCTGAGTTTGCATCTTGCATGGAGTTTCTGGCTACACCTCAGCAGTTCCCCTCCAGGTGTCAGCCTTGCACTTCACATGCAATTTCCTTCCCTCAGCCAACATTGGAGGGAGGCGCCTGGCTCAATGCTCAGAACAGTGTGGAGATCATCAGAGCCCTTAAAATATTACATGGATTCTGTAATCTGATTTCAAGAAAGAAACTGAAATAACACACACACCCTTTGCCATGGCAGAAATGTCTCAATGCCATTGTGTAAAGGGAAAACCTAAATGGGCCCATTAGCCTTCTTCAGGCTACATCTGCCAAGAGAACTACAGACAGAGCTGCCAGGCCAGAAACAATTTAGAAGCCAGGACTTTCACTTAAGTTTTCTTTATTTAGGATGTAATTGATGTGCCTGTCCTTCTTTCTTTGGCCTTATTTCCCAACTGCTAAAAGCCTCCACTCTCTTCCTCTGCACTTCCGTACATAACTCTGGACTGCATTAGTAGTCTTCTCAGCTGGATTTCTCAACCAGTGCAGCTTCATTGGAAGCTGGAATGGAGATGAGGCACGTGCAGGCTCAGGCGTTTTTATCACTGCATTGAGGTCACATGTATCACCTGCTCTGAGGTCAGGATCGAGGACTTTGCCAGAGCTGGATTGGCATGTGTTAGAGTGCAGGTCAAGATGTTGAGGATGAGGAGGCAATTGCCCGTTAGCAATACCCTGAGTCATCCATTCCTCCTGTCTTCTGCCTTGATACAGTGTAAACTTCATCACTGTGATGAGGGCTTAACCTGTTTCCCATGAGATCACTCACAGGCCAAGATTTTGATAGCTGTTGGGAGGAAGCTTATACAACACCTAACCCAATGGGGCCCTGGTCTGTGACTGGGGTTCCCAAGCACTATGGTAATACAAGTAAATAATAATAATTCAGGCTAAGGACTGGGTGTCAGGAGGCATGGGTCTCCGCTAGAGACTTACAGTGTGACACTGGGCAAATCACTTTGCTGCTCTGTGCCTCGGTTTCCCCATTGGTTGGCTTTAATGCTAACTGAATAGCGCCGGAGTGAGTAAATGCAATATAAACACAAGGGTGCTGAGAAGAGTCAGGAGGAGACAGGTGGAGCTCTTACTCTTTTCGTGAGTTTGCCTGAATAAGGAGTCCATCGGGTTCTATGCTGCTGGCTGCTTGCTCCCCTCAATCTAAATACTCATCGGTGTCTTACAGCTGGACCCCACTGTGCAGTGTGTATTATGTGCCCTCTCTCTGGAGCTGATCCACTGTCTCACTTTTCCATGACTGCTTCTAGTTCTAAAGTGACCTATATTCCATACCAAATGGTGGCACCTCGTTTTCATTGTAGAACATTATTCACATGAGAAATTAAGACTTATGAAACAGAGGGTACAGAAGGGGTTATTCATACTAGAAGAATAGCATTTAAAGTCTCCAGCACTAATAATTTCTGTGTGTGCTCCTCATCTGGGATCTTTGTCACATATTGTGTCCCATATTTGGGCCTTGGCAGATTGAGAGGTCTGAGGATAACTTCCTGCTACTCATCCCAGTTCATGGATTTAGTCCTTTAGTCACAGAGGTCTCTGGTGAAGGTTCACACCCTGTTATCAGTACATGGTGGGGGTTGTGGTACACAAGAAGGTCTTTGACTCCCAGCTCCAATGGATTGTGAAAGGCAGCAAGTTCCAATGGGAACTCCATGTCACCCTCCAACCAAGAATTCAACTCTGGTAATGGACAGGATGAGTCCCTGATGAACACAACCACGGTGATGGTTCTTCCCACACCCTGCTGTGGATGGCCCTGCAGTTCTGGGGAGGTGGCTTGTGAGCAATTCCAGCTGACCCTGCAAAACAAAATGGGATGAACGTGATCCGTGCGCTCTCCTTGCGCAAGACGCCAGCATTTGACAGTCGCTTGGCTCTCTCTCAAACAAGCGGGTGAAGATCTCAGAGCCTACATCCCGTTATGCTTTGCCTCCTGATTGCCAGCTCCTATGAGCAAGGCTAATGTATGAAGAAAGACACAGAGAGACAAACTTACCAGTTTAAATCCTCCAAATGTGCAACCCGCAGGCTGCTAGGACTATAGGCCACAGGGAGTGGGACATATTACATAATGTCCAGCCCTGCTAAATATTAATGCCACACCCACCCGTTTGCTGGCATTTTCCCAGCGCATGGGCCACTAGCTGGGGGAAAACACTTCCCTAGCCCACTGCACAAAGGAGAGCAGGTAAACATTTCTGCCCAAATGTTCCAGAGCTGGCAGTTACTCCAGCAGGAGACTATAACAGCATTGTTTCAGTGTGGCTCTCTGCTCATTAAAACAAGAAAGACATTTGCACTTGGGGATTTGCAGTGTCAACAGACACACCAGGAAATGTCTCTCACTCTGCTTTCATGGATCTCTCCTGTTCTCCAAGGCTTATGCACAGCACATAAACAAAGATGGAGGATGTGAGGTCCAACTGCAGGCAGCAGCTGTGGAGGTCAGGAATTCCTGGGGCTCAGGACATCTCCTCTGGATCAGAAGGGACCCTGCATTTTGTGTTGATTTTCCAATTGCCACAGTAGCGTTTTCTTCCCTGACTGAGCTCCCTGCCCAATAGCCCTACGGATTGTGGCAGGGTTCTGGACAGATGGATGGCTGTTGGAAGCACATCAGATCTATGGATGGTTGAACCCACTCATACAAAGAAATGCAGCCACATCAGCCCTGCCCTCAAATAATTCCACTGGCTCCCTTGTTTGTTTCTCTGTGACACTAGACAGACAAAGCGGGTGAGGTAATATCTTTTATCGGAACAACTTCTGTTGGTGAGAGAGACACGTTTTCAAGCTTACACAGAGCTTTTCTTAAGGTCTGGGAAAGGTACTCAGGGTATCACAGCTAAATACAAGATGGAACAGATTGTTTAGCATAAGTAGTTAACAAAATATCAAGGGAATATTCAAGGTGAAGTGGCCAGTTAATCCTCTTCCCAAGAGCTAATCCACTTCCCCAACAGGAGGCAGCTAGGTCGATGGAAGAATTTCTCCATCAATCTAGCGCAGTCTACATCGGGGGTTAGGGGCTGGTCTACACTACAAATGCTGCATTGGTGCAGTTGCACTGATGCAGCTGCGCCACTCTAGCATTTTGATGAAGATGCTCTAAGCCGATGGGAGAAAGCTCTCCTGCTGGCTTAGTTACTCCACCTCCGTGAGAGGCAATAGCTATGTCACCGGGAGAAGCTCTCCCACCGACATAACGCTGTCTACACAGGGGGTTACAGTCAGTATAACTATGTTGTTCAGGGGTATGGATTTTTCACACCCCTGAGAGATGTAGCTATGCCTATATAAGTTTCCAGTATAGACCAGCCCTGAGATACCTAAAAATCAGGCCTGGTCTATACCAGGAAAACAACACTTATGAGCGACACAGTTAAACTGATTTAACCCCCAGGGTAGACAGCGCTAGAATTCTCCCATCAACCAAGCTACTGCCTCTCGGGGAGGTGAATCCCTCCCATCAGCAGGTAGTGTCTTCATTGAAGCGCTACAGTGGCACAGCTTTAAGTGTAGACAAGCCCTCAGTGGCCACTGAAATTTTGTCCCTAACAAAATACTGGAAGCTATCCCAAATGAGGGTATTGAGAGGGGTGTAAATATAGGGGCAATGAGACAAATTTTACTGTCAGGTACTTGGCACGTGTAGCGTTTGACCAACTATATTTCAGTTAGGGAAATGTCCTGTACCATTTATTCCCAGGAAGCAAAGTGTTGCTTCACTGCTCTATCATTAATTTACAGAATATGTACCCAGAGCCAAACTGCGCTGAATGACCCAGGTTATACTACTTACTTCAGTGGTATTACCCCAGTACCGATGAGAAATTGGGCTCCCCAGAATTTAAAATAAAAGTTCAGGCAATAGAACACCCTTAATTGTATCTATTGTAGAGTTTCATATTAGTCCCCATCCTGGTGGTATCTGAGGGCCTCCCTGGTTAATTATATTAGCCTTGGATGGATTAGCACCTTGCTATCCAGGCTAAAGAAGGGGCATCACAGAGCAGAACTGCTTGTGCTGGATTGTGACTGTGAGCCAAAGCTCTGCCCCCTTCCTGCTTGCCTGTTCCTTGGCCACCAGCCTGGGAAGGGGAGTAGCAGCAGAGTTTGGCCCTGTGGGTGATCTATGCAGCAGGGGAGCTCAGCAGTGAGCCCATGGTGAGTCCCTAGTAGGCTTCACGGAACCTTGAGCTCTTCTCCTTTCTCTGAATATGGGAAGCTCTGCTAAGGGGAAGGTAAGAAAATGGGTAACAAAAAAACATTGACCTTAATTTTTGGAACATGTATTTTTCAACTTCAGCCAACAGCCAAGAAGCTCTGATGATCTCATCTCCCCAAGGAATAGCACCTCCCTCTCAAAGACATGGCTCCTGGGGCTCTAATCTCTGCACGTAACAGCTTTAATCTATAAACAGAAATGAATAACTGAACTGCCTCCAGGCAGCTGTTTGTCCCCTTAACTAGGGACACTCAGCATGTGCTGTACTCAAGGCATGGGGCAAAGGAAGGTTGTGCTGACATATACAAGAGCAGGCATGGGCTCGGCAATTTCACTTGCGATGCAGGCTGCTTCCGGAGGCAGTCCCAATGGCCCTGCGGCAATGAATTCCTTATTATTACTCTTACAATTATTTCTAATGGGCAGCAGCATAGTGACCCTGATGCTTCTAGAGTGCCCCCTACAGGCTTCTTTGCAGAGTCCAAAATATGGCTACCCTCCATCGAGCTAAAACGAGGTGGCAGATTGACTCAGTGGCTATTTAGTGTGAGAGGATGACTAATGCAGGATTAAAAGAAGGTAAGTGGGGATGTGCGTCAAGGAGCGAAGTTTATGAAATATTTACAGACAACAGGCCTGCTTCTGATCCCAATTACAACAGTATCATTCCATTGAATCCTCCTGCTTTATACTGGCCTAATTGAGATCAGAAACAGGCTGAAATGCTCTGTGTTTCTGAAGTACCCATAGCTAAATTCTTTAGCACAAGGTTATATTTAGATGCCCATAGATGTTCCTTTGCACCTGTGGGCACTCTTTATGAGGGTCGGTGGCTAATCATTATACTGAGTTTGCTTGTACCCCTGGGCACACTTAGCCCAGGGCAACAAATAGTTATTATATTGGATTATGTTCTGTGCCTGTGGGCACACTTAACTGAACACACATGATGGCTACTATCACTGCATTGCCTTTGTCTACACCCATGGGCATGCTGAACTGCTGGTGCGGAGGAGTCAGTGAATTAAATATCTGCATGCCCACCGGTGTGCAGTTAGCAAATGCTACTGCTAATTGTCTTACTTGAAACTTAATATTAAGTTCAAAATACAGCAAGGAAAGTGCTGCAAAAATCACAAATGTCACTGAGAATTAACAGATGGATTTGAAATTGCTTAATTCTGAGCCTGTATGTTGCCAGAACTGAGGAACCAGCTTTGGGAAAAAGTCTTTATTGCAAATAATTGCCCTTTTCCTGACTATTTTACAGCTGCAAGACTCTGAATCAGACAGTTCACTCACCACTCTCTCCAAGCTGCTTACCTGTGTGAAATCTAGTCCACGGTTGATGCTTACTCTGCTCATTAGTGAAGTTACCACCAGATGCTTTGTTAGCAAGAGGTCACTTTGGCCAAATGCCACAGAAACCTCTTGAAATAGTCTGACTGCTAACCTATACATTTCACTTGACATGGTGCAGTCTGGTAATGCTGACAGCCTGCAATCACAGCTCAGTACTTACAGCATGTACAAACAACACTGTTTGACTCAATGCCAGTTTGGCGCCGTCAAAATAGGATTTAGGATGCACATTGAGCATGGATAGAAAATGTGGGAATCTCAGGATAATGGCAACCTGGAAAGCGAATTCAGTTCTTTAACCTAACTATACAAAACATGGCCCTTTCACATCAGTGTTAGGATATGCCTATTAACTGATATGGCCAAGCCTCATGTTAAATCAACATAGATGGCTTGGTTTTCAGAAGTGCTGAGCACCTATTGCGCCTACTGATTTCAATGGGAGCCATGAGTGCTCAGAACCTCTGAAAAATCAGGCCAAGAGACTGAATCCACTATTCCAAGGAAGTGATCCCTCTAGAACGGAGATCTAGTGTTGGTTTAGCCCCAGTCTGACTGGCATTAGAAACTGAATCACCCTTTCCCCTCAAGTGAGGCTGGCTTGGGTGGAATAGCGTAGGGAACCCTTGATTTTAGCAAGGCTTTTGACATAGTCCAACATGACATTCTCATAAGCAAACTAGGGAAATGTATGGTCTAGATTATTATAAGGCAGGTGCACAACTGGTTGAAAGAGCAGTTATGAATTGTTCACTGTCAAACTAGGAAGGTATATCTAGTGGGGTCCTGCAGATGTTAGTCCTGGGTCAGGTACTATTCAGTATTTTCACTAATGACTTGGATAATGGAGTGGAGAGTATGCTTATCAACTTTGCAGATGACATCAACCTGGGAGGGGTTGCAAGTACTTTGGAGGCCAGGATTAGAATTCAAAATGACCTTGATAAATTGGAGAACTGGTCTGAATTCAACAAGATAAAATTCAATAAAGACAAGTGCAAAGCACTTCACTTAGGAAGGAAAATACACAACTACAAAATGGGGAATAACTGGCTAGGTGGTAGTACTGCTGAAAAGGGTCTGGGATCACAAACTGAATATGAGTCAACAATGTGATGCAGCTGCGAAAAGGCTAATATCATTCTGGGGTATATTAACAGGAGTGTTGTAGGGAAATCATGGGAAGTAATTGTCCCCCTTTACTCAGCACTGGTGAGGCCTCAGCTGGAGTACTATGTCCAATTCTGGCTGCCATGCTTCAGGGAAGATGTGGAAAAACTGGAGAGAGTCCAAAGGAGAGCAACAAAAATGATAAAAGGTTTAGAAAACCTGACCTATGAGGAATAGTTAAACAAAACTGGGTATGTTCAGTCTTGAGAAAAGTAGACTGAAGGGGGACCTAATAATAGTCTTCAATATGTTAAGGGTTGTTATAAAGAGGATGGTGATCAATTGTTCTCTGTGTCCATGGAAGGTAAGATAAAAAGTAATTGGCTTAATCTGCAGCAAGGAAGACTTAAGTTAGATATTTGGAAAAACTTTCTAACTCTAAGGGTAGTTAAGCTCTGGAATAGGTTTCCAAGGGAGGTTGTGGAATCCTCATCATTGGAGGTTTTTAAGAACAGGTTGAACAAGCCCCTGTCAGGGATGGTCTAGGTTTACTTGCTCCTACCAGAACGCAGGGGGCTGCACACGATGACTTCTCAAGGTACCTTCCAGCCCTACATTGCCACAATAAGTACAACTGACTATCAAAATGGAACTGCCCTTTCTCCCCAGAATAGGGTGGTACAGCCATCTGTTTTAAGTTACACTGAGGGAATTGCATGGGGAAGATGCACTGAGAGTTTTCTCTCCACTTGTCTTGTAAAGAAAACAACAGCCAGAACTATTTGGAGTCCTTACACCCCTCCCAATGCTTGCATTATATGGTTTCTTCTTCATATACATTTGAAATGAAAAAAATCGATTGAGTTACAGATATCTGTCATACATGACTTTCAACTAATGTAACTGTTTTATATGACTGATGCACCAATTATTGAGTTTATCATTTTATTCTGATATTTTTAATAATAATGTACAGAAATGTTGAAGGGCAATTATCCAGGCACACAAAAAGTGATTGCTTAAAAATGTGGAAAAGCTATTAATTTATTGTTTTATAGTATCATTGCAAAGTATGAAATGAGAGAATTTAATGTATCTAGAGGGCTACCCCATAGAAAACAGAAAATTGCGGTCATTAATGCAGCCATACCAGGTGGGAATAGCAGCATTGTTAACAGCCATTGTTTCTCCCTCTATGTGGTTCTTGGAAACCCAAAGTTGTATAATCGGGGAGGAGAAGGACAACACACCACTCAACACTGTCATGCAGTCAGCAGTCCTTTCCATGACTGCAGGAATTAGGATGATCCTGAATGATTAGGGTAGGCAGCACAGGCTGTGCTAGTGAGGGAGAACTACAGGCTCTGTGTGTGATGGATTTGGAGCTACTCTGTCATAATTAAGGCTGTGTGTCTGTCACGGAGGTCACGGATTCCATGACTTTCCATGACCTCCGTGACTTCTGCAGCAGGCAGCCCCAGTTGCACCAGCCGCTGCTGGGGCAGTCTTGGGCCTCCGCATCCCCCGCAGCAGAGTTTGGGTGTGGAAGAGGGCACGGGGTTGAGGGCACTGGACAGGGTGAGGCAGGCTCTGGGCGATGCTTACCTGGGGGGCTCCGCGAAAGCAGCGACATCCCCTTTGCTCAGCTCCTAGGCGGAGGCATGGCCAGGCAACTCTGTGCGCTGCCTCCACCCAGAGCACTGCTTCAAGGGTCCCATTGGCCAGGAACCATGGGGGCGGTGCCTGCAGGCAGAGTCAGCGCACAGAGCTGCCTGGTCACGCCTCCGCCTAGCAGCTGAGCGAGGGGGATGGCGCCACTTCTGGGGAGCCCCCCAGGTAAGTGTTGCCCAGAGCCAGCCTCACCCTGCCCCATGCCCTCAACCCCCTGCCCCCTTCCACACCCAAACTCTGCTGCTGCTGCTGGGGGGGAGGCACGGAGCCAGGTAGGGAGCCTACCCGCCCCCAGCACCAGCGGGGGTCCCAGGCCGTGCGCCCCCCCTAGCACTTGGGCCACCCTGCCCCAGAACCTGCGGAGCCCCCAGGCAGCTCCCCCACCCCAGTTTTAGTCACTGATATTTTTAGTAAAAATCATGGACAGGTCATGGGCTGCGACTTTTTGTTTACTGCCTGTGACTTTTACTAAAAATACCCGTGACTAAAACATAGCCTTAGTCATAATTTATGAATACTCTATACTGGTCTGGGTAGTGGAGTATTTTCTGTAGGATTCTATTAGTTTAACTCAACAGGAGGCGGTCTGGAAAAACATGCCAGAAGGAAAAGAATGGCTCAAGGAAGCCACCTCTCGGCAAACAATGAAGACCTGTTACGGGACAACGCCAGAACTATGAGCTTTGATGATTTTGCCTCCTCTCCAGCCTACCTACGCAAATGGTTCTGACCAGGACAGGATAAGACCCACGAACACAGGAGAATAAAAGAACTCTATCAGAATTAAAAGGGACCCTCTCTAAAAAGAGAGGGTGTAGTTGTTCAAGAAGAACCAGATTGAGGCCCAGGACCACATAGGTCTGAGGAAGATAGGCCAGTCTAGATTTCCAGCAGGAAGTCGTAAAACTGTGTAGACTGTTGTTTTAACCGCCACCCCCCCCCCCCGCCCCGCCCCTGGAAGCTTTGTTCCTCTTGCTAAAATGCATTACATTGGTTTAGGAAGGCTGCCTGGTTGCTGGATACCACCAGTCACAGACTCCAGAAGGGAAGAATCACAGGTGCCCCAACTCAGTCGGACCTGTAGGGTACACACAGTGGGTACACAGGATACTCTAGCCCAGGGTCCAGTGTAAGAGTGGGTGAATTGCAAAAGTCCACCCCAGCATGGATAAAGGCCTGACATGTGAGGGAGTCCACTTGAGAGAGACCAGAGGAGGGACAGACGTGCAGCCTGTCCTGTAATCTGACCATACGCATCCAGTAGCCTACATATCAAATCCCTTCTATGTTCAGTCCTAGTGAGTCCTGTCTCTTCTCTACAAGGGTCACTGCAAACACCCTTTGCCACAAAGAGAAATTCATGAAGCAGAACCTCACAAACAACCCTTTGTAGAAAAGACCACAACATCTGAAGGGGTTGTACACCACCAGCAGCTACAGTTCTAGCCTCTCCCTACCACTTTGCCCACAACATAGCAGTAACGAAAAAAAGGAATGAGGAAGACAGGTGAATGGGGATTCAATGCTCAAATGAGATTCCTTCTTACTCAGTAATAGAATAGTTTACCTCCCACCCTCCACATGCTGCTGGTTCCATGAAGAACTCACTTGCATATTAACCTGTCCAGATTTCAATCAATTTGGTTTAGCCAATTCTTTTTAAAATTAAGAGGGAAGGCCACAGTAAAAACACAGATAGAGAACAGACTAGAGGAACCCTCCTCACAAGATACAGAAGGAAGCCACATGAGTGACAAAGTGCTTGAGGTTCAAAACCAGTGCTGCTAACATTACAGTACAACCTTACAGAAGGTGCTGCCCAGTTAAATGCCTACATACAGCAGTACTAGGTGAATCTCAAAGCCTAAGAGATGTAGATCTTGCTCAGGGTAAAACAATGGGAGTTCTTGCTTGGGATCTGACAGCATGATGAGGCTATTAGAGGCACTAGGCTTTGGATAAGATATTAAACTAAGGTGATACTGAAGATCCCACAGCATTTTATCTAAAGAAAGGGGACACATGCCCTACCTACATTTCCTCTCTCATAAAACAGTATCTAATGTGTATATCTGTCTGCGAGTCATTGCTGAAAAAACAGTGGTTGCCTGGTTTGCCTATACAGTCACCACAATACCAGTAACTACTGCATTCACCTTGAGAATGAAAGGTGCTATAAGGAAACCAATTTTTATTCTATGAATGCAGCTTTGTGTGCATTTATCAACCCCAGACTCAAATCTGTCAACCATTGTGTAAGAATTATGATGGTTTAAGCAGATTGTCAATCTAACATGTGGGATCTTTCTTTGGGCTTCAATGAGATGACATATGGAAACATGCATTTAGACAGGGTCCATGTGAGTAGCTTTGGCTCTCTAGAAAGACTCAGACCAAACTCTGAGCTCCTGTCTCATTGTTTAAAGTACAACCTGTCATTAACCAGGAAACTGACATAACACTTGTCACATACACTGACGCTTTGTCTAATAGTTTTGCACAGTTCTCACATTTCATTCATCCAAAAAACCAATCTCCACAAACTTTTTGAGCACTCAGCAAAGGAGCCTGTTATGTTCTGAAAGCTGCATAACTTGTTCACTTTGTTCTTCGTTGCATTCCCAGCAAAAGGCCTCATTAGCCTTGTCTCCTTTGATGCATTTAACTCGCCTTTCCCTCCCCCTCACATGCTTTGAGGTCCTGCCAACTTTGTCAGAGACAATGCGCAGGGAAAAAACATGTATTCAATTAAATTACAAAATGAAGGAGTAGCTTGCATGAGCAGGGTGAATGCAGCGAGGCTGTCTAAGCACAAGGGTAGGTTGGGGGTGTGGTGGTAACAGCCTAAGCAGAAGAGCAATGATTTAGAGAGACATATTGCAACCAAATGAATGGGCTGGGGAAGACCATCTTTTGGTGGTAATAAGAATAAAACCCTGCAGATCTCTAGCACCTTTCTTGGTCAAAGAACTTTACAGCTATTAATGAATTAAGGATAAAAACTCCTCTCAGTGTTATGTATTATTATCCCCATTTTACAGGCAGGCACAGCATTGGGAAATTAAAGAATTTGACTATGGTCATAAAGCAAGTCTGTAGCAGAGATAGGAATAGACCTCAGGAGTCCCAGCTACAAGTCCCCTGCTCTAGCCACTAGCCAACATCCCACAAGGGTTAAAGGGACAATATTGATTTCCCACACTGATTAACAAACTCCAGGCTATAAGTTGTCCCCTTAGGAGCATCACAGGGGTTTAGTAAAAAACATCTTAGAGACTAACAAATTTATTTGGGCATAAGCTTTTGTGGGCTAGAACCCACTTCATCAGATGTACGAAGTAAAAAATACAGGAGCAGGTATAAGTACATGAAAGGATGGGCGTGCTTTACCAAGTGTTGGGTCAGTCTAACGAGATAAATCAATTAATAGCAGGATACCAAGAGAGGAAAAATAACTTTTGAAGTGGTGAGAGAGTGGGTAAGCCCTGAATGACTGAAGATCCCAATTAGCTGGACTTCAGATTGTCCCCTTATACCTTCAGAAAATTGGATTTTACCTGTAATAAACTTTAACACTGTAATACACCTCTACCCCGATATAACATGACCCGATATAACACGAATTCGGATATAACGCAGTAAAGCAGTGCTCCGGGGGTGGGGAGCTGTGCACTCTGGCGGATCAAAGCAAGTTTGATATAACGCGGTTTCACCTATAACGCGGTAAGATTTTTTGGCTCCCGAGGACAGCATTATATCAGGGTAGAGGTGTAGTACCAAGAGAAATGTTTTCATTGTTTTAAATACAATCAGCATAGGGGAAATGTAACAGAACTGGGCAAATACAGCAGAAAACATGTTAAGGCATGGAAATCCACAGTTAAGGCATCCTTAATTCAGTCATCACATCCCCATGAAATAACCATAGAGTTACGACTGATGTATTCCAGTGTTTGTGGCCCACATCCTCAACAGTATTTAGGCAACTAAATCCTATTGAAGTCAGTGGGAGTCAGGCTCCTTAATACCACTGAGCATCTGGGCCTACAATCCAAGATTAAAGTACGCTGATTTTTTGTCATTACAGGGAAGAATCACGTTTTTGTGTGTCTTATCTCAAACTTAATATGAAAAAAGGTGTCTTTAGAAGTCAGTTTAATTTAATCTGGGACTATAAATATTAGTATGGATTGCATCACTATAGGTAGGGCCCTTCATTTTCAGTTTTATTTTATTTTATGTTTCCTGAGACTTTATCACTGTTTATTACCACAACAAAAACAGGTGAAAATCAGTGCAAAAATTATTAATTTTTCTGGGTAAAACAGGGATTTATTTTGGTGGATGGAAAGACAGGGGAAAAAAGTATTCAGTAGATTAATGCTTTGAATTCCGTTCATCAATGTGGTTTGCTGCAGAACCAAAACAGAAATCAAAACACGCCACCTTTGAGTTTAAGAAAACAATACATCTCTAATCAAATAAAACTTATTTGAATAAACAGTTTACTGTTGTAGACTTAGAACTATCAGCCTATAAATATTTACATTTGGGCCACACCATTTGTAGCACACACGCTCAACTTCATCCTTTTCTCCCGTTTGTTTTTTCTTTAAAGTTTTGAATACTTCGTAGTGTTCTGAAATATATTGATACAGATTTTTGTTTTCTTCCCATTTTAGTGTGTCAAAAATTTAAACCTGTTATCTGCTAACAGCTTGAATGTGTACATGAGATTCATCAGTATGTTCAGATGCACACACTTCAGAGCTTGCGTGTGTGCCTGTGTATATCTTCTAGACTCATACATAGCCTTACTTCAACAGGCAGCTTTGCATATACACACACACACACACAGACTAATGTATTATCATAATACATATATCTCATACAATGTATTGTATTTTCCTAATAAAACAAGTTATTTTTATACGTTTGAATGATAAAAAAAAAGTAGGGTGAAAATCAGAAAAAAACTGAATAATAACATTTTTTGTAAAACCTGGCAATTTTTTGGTAAAAATTGGTTTAAACTGAAAACGAAGGGGCTTAACTATAGGGAAGAGTTAAAGTGGCTTGGGTGCCTTAAATGTGCTTTTCCATATCAACTCTGAATTTCATGTGTTGTAATGCTTGTTTTGTTACACCATCTCTAATGTTTTTACCCTTACATTTATCTGAATTCTCAATCTTAACTTCATTTTAAGAGGGTTTGCTGGGGGGGGGGGGTTGGTCTGAGAATGTGTGCGCACATATGTACACAAATACTTACCCCATTTTTAAAAAATTAAACATTTTTATGTGCACAAGGAACAAAAAACAGGTGGCCTTCACACTTCACTCCACTGCAACATAAAAGAATATGAGAGTTTGAGCTTTTGATCAGTACTTGAACCAAGTTTCACACATGGACAGCCAAACCCCCCTTACATTTTCAGTGGCAGCGTTGTCCATGGCACGAGAGAGGTTGCACAGACCACACACGGTGCCATCCAGAGCTCAGTGGTCTTTTCGGTGCATGCAGGAGGCACTGAATTGAGCGGCAGGCAGGCAATGCAAAACACCAGCTGCTGCCCAGCTCCCTTAGCCTTAAATGTCCTTTTGTCTTGAAGGGCAAAAAAAACCAGGGCATTAAATGCAATAACGCTGCGTTAACGTTACAAAGGAAGGCTCCAGACCTACTGCTGGTGGGGTCAGTGCTGAGGCTACCATAAGCTTCGCCTGCCTTCAAGGGGAGTAACGCCGAGGCCAGGGCTAGGCCCCTCCTCACACGCCCTCCCGCCAATTTCCCATCTCTCCGCCGGCCCAGCCGTACGCATGCGCGTTGCCGGCGGGACGGATCATACCATTCCTCTGCGGTGCGTGTGGGTGTTGGAGGTGGGGAAGAAATCCCAGATTTGCTACCGTCCTCGCCCGGAGGCACCGCTCCGCACATCCCGAGCGAGGGACAGGGAGGCCTGTGTGATCTCTGCTCTACGCGGTTCCAAACAGGCCAAGTTCTCGGCGTTGGCTCTTTCCAGTCTATTTCCAGCTCGCCCCCCCCCCCGAGGGAGGAATGGTTCGCCCAGAGGCCGGGCTCTGCCTCTGAGGACCGGGGGCCGCCATTTTGTCAGCAGCGGCTGCAGGAAAGGAAGGTGGAGGTGCCCGGAGCCTCCTCGCCCCGTGTAAGGCCCCCCTGGCCCGGTGAGCAGAGCGCGGCGGAGAGCTAGAGGCTCAGGCGTCTCGGGTCCCAACCGCGACTGGGTCCTGCCTGAGCGGGCCGGGGGGAGCTAGGCCCAGCCTGGAGCTCGAGAGAGGCGGGCGCGCGCGGGGGGGGGCTCGGTGGTGAGGCCTAGCGCGCGGGGTGGGGGGTTTATAAGCTAGGCCTCATTTAGGCGCAGCCTATCGGTTAGGCATGTGGTCTGGTCCTCACGCCCGTCTCCCGGAAATGGTTTGGTCCTGACTCCCTTCTTCCCTTTCCCTGTGATCTGACCTCTGCTCCCCCGTTCCCAGACTCCCTCTCCCCGGGATGATCTGGACATTCACCTCCCTCCTTGGAAATGGTTTGGTCCTGGCCCTCGCATGGTCTGATCTCTGCTCCCCCACTCCAGTATGGTCTGGTCCTTGGCTTTCCCCCCTTTTTTCTCCTCCCAGCAATACCAGTTGGTTGGGTTCTTTCCCTCCGCCCCGTCCTACACAGGCTTGGCCCTTGCCCCATCGCCTCAGTTGGGGTGATTGGTGAGATCATTGCAGATTGTAAACAAATCCTCTTTCTTTCCTAGTTTTAAATAACTTTGTTCATAACCCCTCCTGTCCAGGCACTACCCATAAATGTCACTTTATATGTCTGTTGTTAGAACATAACACAACACTTGAAGCTTAGAGAAGATCAAATGCAACATCTCTTGGTAGGTTATTAGTGCCTAGGAAGAAAAGCATTGTCGGTGTTTTACAGAGAAACAAACTGATTTATTATGAGATTAAAAATGAATAAAATGAGAGAGTAAAAAATTGCTGATGCCCCCCCTTTTTTTTAAATCCATTAGTAAAATCCAGCAAAGATGTCTGAATACATCCGCGTTACTGAGGATGAGAACGATGAGCCCATTGAGATCCCTTCAGAGGATGATGGCACTGTGCTGCTATCCACAGTTACTGCCCAGTTCCCTGGAGCATGTGGTCTGCGTTACAGGAACCCAGTGTCTCAGTGTATGAGAGGAGTCCGGCTAGTGGAAGGAATTCTCCATGCTCCAGATGCTGGCTGGGGAAATCTGGTCTATGTTGTTAATTATCCCAAAGGTCTGTCTTTGTTCCATGAATTTTTGGTACAACCATACTTTCTTAATTACAAGGAATTTTACATCAAGATCTATAGATTCCTTAGTTTTTATGTTTTCCTCTTAACTTACTATCAAACCATAGCAGCAACTGCAAATAAGTCTTTTTCACTTAAAGTGTGTGCCTGGCCCACAAAGTGAATTTCAGAGCGTTCCCTGTTATTTAGCACCATAATTGTACAAGATACTTTACAAATAAGACTTTGTCTTACAGTTTGTAAGGCATTTAACAATCTTATACAGATACCTTCCAAAGGTCCAATCCTACAGTGAGCGCCGTGCAGGGCTGAGGTTTGCCCATGTGACACTTTTTGCATGATCTGGGCCAAAGACATCAGTTTTGTAGGGGAGGGTGTGGGAAAGGCGAAGGATGAAAAGGAAAGGGAAAAGTAAGGAGAGCACTTTTCCTTTTTCATTGAGTAGCCATTGTCTCAAACTATATATAATATACACAAGCTCTGGTCAGGCACCTGAATGTTATTTGGCAGTACTTCAGTGGAAAACAAGCTGAAAGTGTGTTTTTAGATGAGTTTGAATCTGCCTGTTTTCTGCACTCCTCTCCCTGATATTGTAGGGCAGTTGTATGCGGATTATAACATATATGCAGCAAATAGTATGTATCTGGAAGAGTCCCAGTTCTTAGCTTCCACAATACATCCTGCAAAAAAGAATCTAATCCTTGTGCTATGCTACTTCTGACCAATGGAAGTAGCTTTCCTTTCCTTTGATGTAATGTGGAGATGACAGTTTCTGATGTACATGTTTACATTCAGATAACAAGAGGAAAATGGATGAAACAGATGCCTCATCAGCTGTGAAAGTAAAACGAGCAGTACAAAAGACATCTGATTTAATAGTTTTGGGTCTTCCCTGGAAAACCACTGAACAAGATCTAAAGGAATATTTCAGTACATTTGGAGAAGTTCTCATGGTGCAGGTAAATTTCTGTTGTTACTTGACTCTACTTGAGTCAAAAGCTATGAATTCAGATGGAAGTTTTTCTGCATGAGCCAGTACAAGGCAAAAAGGGCAGTATAAATTTAAGAGCACACTTTTAACTGTTGTAACATTAAAATTTGCTTTATACTATTTGCTTTGCAGTATGCTATTTTTTCTTGGAGATATCTTGGTATGTGTTCAGGTCTTTGACCCATGTCAAGACTGATTTCTCAAAAGGGGATGATTCTGATGTTACACTAGTGTAAACAAGGCATTATGTGGCCCATTGTGTGGTGTTTGGTTTTTGTGCTTGCATATTAGTTTATTGGTATGGGGGTAGTTGTAGCATTTGTGAAGACTTACTTTTTACAGTTCTTGTTTGAATTTGAAACTTAACTTTAACAATAAGTTTGAGTTTAGGTTTAAGGATGTTTTATATTGATATTGGATTAGCATTTTGCCACGATGCATCAAACCCATGCTCTTTTGAACATTGTTTGCTATAATGGTAATTCACAGCCTGATTTTGTAAGTATGAAACTGTCAAATGCTTTTGTGTATTGTCATTGATAGTACCAGTGGCCATTTCATGAGGGATATAGAAGCCTCATTAAATTAGGATCAAAACTTTTCACATTGCACTCTTTTAATCATGCTTTGATAATCCTAGCATTCCTTTTGATCTAGGAAAAGACTACTAATTAGCAGCTAGTTGCAGCTAGTCTAAGAATACCAGTGCATATTACTGCTTCAGTATTTCAGCTATCTAGATCATCTTTTTCTCTCCTTTCCCCTTAGGTTAAGAAAGACATTAAGACTGGTCACTCAAAGGGTTTTGGTTTTGTTCGATTTACGGAGTATGAAACCCAGGTGAAAGTGATGTCCCAACGACACATGATAGATGGAAGATGGTGTGACTGTAAACTTCCTAATTCTAAGGTATTGTTCCTTAAATTATTTTAGTGTTTGTAGAAACAAAACAGGCACTCTTTTAAAGAATCCTGTTGAGTGAAAAGGGGATTAGATATATGGGCAAACAAAGGGAGAGGGGGACTTTAACAGGATCCTTGAGGCAGGTGAGAAGACAAAAAGAAGGAGTGGAGCCTGGAGGTTAGGTGAAGGAACAGTGGGATGGGGGTTTGAGAAAACTATTAAGCACAGGGAAGATATCCAGTCTGAAAACTACAGAAACCAGCATGCTGACATCATAAATGTCTAGCAGCCCCTACGTCAGATACTGTCCACATTTTGCAGAAGGGAGGAAAGTGAGGCACAGAGGATAGGTAGGTAACTTGCCCAAGGCCAGACTGGGTCAGTGGCAGAGCTGGGATCAGAATCCAACACTTTTGACTATGCATATTTCCTCACTATATATATATTCAACTGAAGGATTTAAAGCACAAGGAATGCTCTGCTGCCTACCTAACCAGTCCTCATTTGCCATCACTTTTCAATTCTCATCTCCTTCCCACTCTCCATTTTTCACATATATCCCCCTGGCACCACGCCTAGGAGATGCCCCTTGAGCAAGATGTTCTAAACAAATCTCCAATCATCAGAAGAGCTTTAGATTATGGGTGGTAGATATGGCTGTGGTCAGTATATACTGGTGTTTCCACCATTGTCAGCACTACTGGAACTGCACCACTACAGGAGCAAAGATAGGAGATTTCCCTACAACTTCTAGTGCAAAGGTCCTAGGGGGTAAGATTGCTTCCATCTACTCAGGAATTCCAAGTTCATCCTTACAGTCTTCCTCTCAGGTGGTACAGTTTTTAATTACATTATCTTGGGTAGAGTGGAGAGCAATTGGAGGGTTGCTTTTCTTTAGATCTTCCTATAGCTGTGATAAACCCCCATAACCTGATTAATAGTTTATGAAGTTCTCTATCACAAAAGAAACTACGTTGTATTTGGTATTCAGAAGGATGATTGCAGTGTTTTGGTCAATATTTCTTTTTCTGCAATTCTACCCAGCAAAGTCCCGATGAACCTTTGCGTAGCAGAAAGGTGTTCGTTGGGCGCTGCACTGAGGATATGACTGCAGATGAGCTCCGGCAGTTCTTTTCTCAGTATGGAGAAGTGGTAGATGTCTTCATCCCCAAACCCTTCAGAGCTTTTGCTTTTGTTACATTTGCAGATGATCAGGTATTTATTTAAAATATTTTAGCCCCTGACATTTAGGAAACGGTTTCCTAAGTCTTTTCAATATCTCTCTTTACCATTCTGACTATAAATGTTGACAAACACTGTCACTTAGCATGTAATTATTGGAATTGAATGTACAGCGCTTGTTTTTGTCATTGCAATTTGAGAATTTCAGTTGTACTTTGAATTTCTATTGAATTACATCAATATACTTACAGTTCATGTCTACAGATTCACACTTTTCAGCTGGTATTGTGTATATGGATCTTCACACTAGACGAAGTAACTTAAGTTTATTCAGTAAAGTTAAAGGATCTTGTTTTTAGTTTGTGTCAAATCTTCACACACCCTTCCTTTACAGTTTACACTTGTATTCAGAATCATGTGGTTTGTCTTGTTATGTTGTAACAAGTACTTTAAAAATGGTCTAATTCTATATTTATTTACATCCCTTATTTCTTATAGGTTGCCCAGTCTCTTTGTGGAGAGGACTTGATCATTAAAGGAATCAGCGTACATATATCCAATGCTGAACCTAAGCACAATAGCAATAGACAGTTAGAAAGAGGTGGAAGATTTGGTGGTAATCCAGGAGGCTTTGGGAATCAGGGTGGATTTGGTAATAGTAGGGGGGGAGGAGGTGGTTTGGGGAACAACCAGGGCAGTAATATGGGTGGAGGGATGAATTTTGGAGCATTTAGTATCAACCCTGCTATGATGGCGGCAGCCCAGGCAGCATTGCAGAGCAGCTGGGGAATGATGGGCATGTTAGCTAGTCAACAGAACCAGTCTGGGCCATCGGGAAACAACCAACCTCAAGGCAACATGCAAAGGGAGCAGAACCAGGGTTTTAGTTCAGGAAGTAATTCTTACGGAGGATCTAACTCTGGAGCAGCAATAGGTTGGGGGTCAGCATCAAATGCAGGATCAAGCAGTGGGTTTAATGGAGGCTTTGGTTCAAGTATGGATTCCAAATCATCAGGCTGGGGAATGTAGACAGTGGGCTCTGATACTGACTCTATGGTGGGAAATCAATTTTTTCTAAACTCATGGTAAGTATATTGTAAATTGCATATATACTAAAATTTTCCTGATCAATTTGTTCAATGTGCAGTATATTCAACAGTATTTTTGACATTTTTCTTTTGTAAAAAGAAAGGTTAAAGGAATTTTATAAGTTTTGTTACATAATTTGTTGGAATATTGAATGATTGAAAGTGAACTGCTGTTTGCCTGATGGGTAAACTAACACACTACAATTGAGAGGAAGGGTTTCTCCTGTAATATTTTATTCCTTGTCAGCTGAATTCTTTGCATGTTCAAAAAGGAAACCATTGGTCAGAAACTACATTCTTTCTTTTCCTCTTGTTTGTTTTAATTTGATCCCCACCATAAGAATCTCTCCAAATGCCCCAGTTGGAGAACAGTGTCGGTGTTGTGTTTTGTTTGTTTGTTTTTTTTCCTTTTAACACTGTCTCCCCTCATATACTAAGTACAATATGAAGGCTTCATTTAATCTCTGCAGTTCATCTCATTTCAAATGTGTATGGAAGAAGCACTTAATTGAAAGCAGTGCTGTAAATATTCTGCTTTAGGAATACTTCTGTCTACATGCTTTCTCATCCAAGAATACTTCATCACACTGCACATGCTACGTCTTAGACGGTGGGTGTTCCATTTTTATCCGCTACTCTTTATTTCATGGAATCGTATCAACGCTATGAACGCAAGGCTGTGAGATGGAACCAGAAGGCTGTTTGAACTTTTGAAACCTTGTGTGGGATTGATGGTGGTGCCGAGGCATGAGAGGGCTGGTATGTGCGAGAAAAAGGAGAGAGCGCATGCAGAGACCTGGTGGTGCATTATGGGATTTTATTTTACTTGGCGAGATGTCTCTCAATCCTGTGGCTTTGGTGAGAGAGTGTGCAGAGAGCAATGATAGCAAATAAAGTACGAGTGTTTTTTGCATTCAAAGGACATCCATATCTGGAAGACTAAATGGGTTTTATACCTAGTTAACCAATTAGTTGAATGTGTTAAGTGAAATGAATATCTGTATTTTTTTTCCCTTATGTCAACTGCTGTGAATGTTGTATGGTGTGTGTTCTTTTCTGTTAATGATATGTAAGTGTGGTAATGTGAATCGAAGATGATGGGGTTTGTGACGAGAACATTGAGTTTGTGGTGTGCTTTGCGGTAGTTGTAGCAGAGTTCACTAGCGAGCTCAGTGTGCCTCTTAAGGGTGGAAGTTCCACTGTCTGTAAGATATCCATAAGAATGCTGTTTGCTGCAGTTCTGTGTTTGGATGCTTTTTATAAGATTTGTCAATGTAGGAAATTCTTAAATAAAACTGATTTAAGTAATATGTGTCTTTGTTTTGCAGCCCTGAATGCAAAGAATTCATAACAGTTAATTTATTTTGTCCTTTGAGATGAACTTCCGTAAAGTTGTTTTTGCAGTAATTCAGTTTGTTTCAGATAAGCATGCTTTAAAAGTTGACAAGTCAAATGGATCCATCACTCTTCATGCATTGATACCTGACACCCAACTTGTCTATTTTTGCATTGTTCTGAGATACATATCTAAAATCCAGTTCTCACAAGGTTGAGTGCTCTCACCTAAAATGGTAAGCCATTCCCTCCAGCTTGCATCCTCACCAAGGAAGCTCCTGCTTGTTTTTAGCAATGAGGGTGGATTTTATTTTTTTTTTTGGAGTTGGGGAGAAGGGGCGATGGGGAAAGTAGCTAACACATATACCTGTCAGTAGATTTGCTGCTCTTAAATATATTGTCCAAAGCAGCTCCTTTGAGGATGAGAATGTAAAGCAAAATAAATATTGTAGGCTGCTTTAAATCAGCCTGCTGATTGGGAACAAAAGGGGAAATATTCCCACTCTAATTTGAGCACAGAAGAAACTGTAAACTTGTGGCTAAAATAAAATATTAGCTCATGATGAAGAATATCCACCTGAAGAAAGTATTGATGAATTTATAAGAGGCTTCTTATCTCCAAAAGAGAAATGTATCCAGTAGTAACACATCCAGCAAGGTTACGTCCATAAATATTAGATCTTCAGAAATTGATATAGTGTGTGCTTGAAATCCAGCACCACACTGATCCTTTTATTACTGTATTTCATATTCTGCAGCTTCTGAATATGGAGATTTAGGGCAATTTACTTTAGTTTCTGCTTTGACTTGGATATTTAAGTTCTTAAAGTGGATCTTAATTAGGATGTATCCTATTTATTTGTACCTCAATATGGTTTATCATGAAGGGGAGACTATCTAATTTTTGTTAGATATTTGCACTGGTATTACTTTAACTCCAGTCCAAGGGGATAACTGGCAACTAAATCTCAATCTACATACTTTAAAAAAAAAAAAAACAAAGGGGGTTGTGATCTCTCCAGAGATAAATTGTAATTCCAAATCTTTTCACTATTCAGATCCCTTTGCAAAAAGTTGCTTAATTTTTCTGCACCTAAATCAGATAAGATTTCCAAACTCTACCATCTGTGAATTTTGCATTTTAGCACTTGCACTATTACCAGCTACTGCTGCTGAGTAACACTTAAAAATGGTATTCTGGAACTTCCAAAGACTTAAACGGTGGCATCCCTGCAAGGAACCTGATGGTAAGTTTGTCATTAGCATGGCTTTAATTTGTTTAAACTTGTTTAAGTTGAGGATCAGGTATTAGCAGGTTGGCAGCATTGGGTAATCTTTACTATGAATTTTAGTCTCCCCTGACCCTCAAAGAAATTCCTGAAAGTTTTATAGCAGTTTTTAGACTTTATTGGTCATTTTCTCTATATGCTTTTTATATTCTAGTGTTTTAAGTGAGTTAATAAAAGGTATTTTTGTCACCACCTGCGAGCGTTGTCTTGTTCTTTAACAATTTTCATTTCAAGTATGTATTACAATATCATGATTAAATAGACAAAGGATGTTTGTAGAAACAACCAGTTTTTAATAGAATTAGGCTATATTCTTCAGGCTCATTTAGCCAATAAAATAAAATTGCATTTTAGTATAACAGCTTCTGAGCAAACTTTTTAGGGTAACCTGCTAAATCTTTCTTAATCTGACTAGTGGGATTGTACTGTTAAAACTGATGGGATGTTGACAGTTACTTGGGCAGTACTGCTTTAAATATGAGTGAATATGGAGACTGGACCACTACATGACTTAATTACATTTTAGTAATGACTGTAAATGTGAAAACACCTTCAGAATCTTGGTTAAACTATCTCTCTGCTCTGTCTGTCTGTTTTTGTAGAGGCAGGTTATTATAATATCCTTGCAATTGTGATTAAGGGTGTTTATTCTGTTCTTAGTAATGTCTAAACTGGCTCTTAAGAATAGAGCAGAAACATTCTGTCCATACTTTGCCATAGTCTTGCAGAGCTGTCCGGCTGAAGCTGTTGGGATTTCATCAGAGGCAGCAAGCGTCTCAAAGAACTAGTAAAATTTTTGATTTTGACATTTGTATTCTAACTTGAGGGGAATTATTTATGCCTGTGCTAATATAACAAATGCTAAACTGTCTTTCCCACTGTCTCAACAAGTATGTTCTTCTGTTAACTAGATTGGTAATACTATAGGTTTATTACATGTGTATTTTTTAAAAGGATTGTGATCCACAATATTAAGTGGACACAATCAATTTAACACAACTTTCAGATGGAAAGTATTTAACATCTAAGATTGAGTTTTCTGTAATATTTGCTTTTTTAGTTAATGTAAATAAACTAAACAAGGTGCTGCTAAATGCAAAGTTTCCCTTGATCATTTGAGCCTTCCACCTAGCAACAGGTATGGAAAGCAACTTTAAAATAAGATTTGAGTGTAAAACTGATTAGGTTAGTTAGGCAGATATAACACCTGAAAGTACTAATTGACAAAATGAAGTCTATTAAATCAACTTTAAAAATATTACAGAACTGGAATCTGATCTGTTAAATGCCTTAATGTAACAAAAGGAAGAATGTTATTGTTAGTTACTGCACATAAGAAAGTAGACTATTTAAGAATTTTTCAAAATGGTGTTTTCAATCCATGAAATGTAGTTAATCACTTTTGTATATACCCCATATTGGTCAGCAACCCCACAGTCTACGCCCCAGGACACAATACCACCGACAAACCATTTCTTAGTCAGATTATCTAAGAAAGTTAATGGTCCCCCACTGTCACCCTGACAAGAATCTTTTCCCCCTTCTTCCTCCCCAGCACACAACATGTTTTCTGTTAGTATCAGATATTTTCCCTGTGGCAGCTTTGCAAATGCATCTTTACACTTTCTGTTGTCAATAACTACTAATTCAACATACATTAGATGATGGGAAAGCCTTCTTTTCTCAGTTCTTCCCCAGCCAGCTACAGTTCCCATATCATCTGTTTTCACATGGAATCTTTCTTCTTTTCTTGGCAAGCAAATGGGGATAATATTTGCATTAATTGGGACTTTATGTTTCAGTTTAATCAGTGCAATGTCATTGTTATAACTGGTGCCATCGATGTAACCTTCATGTACAAAAATTTCTTCTGCCCAGGCTTGTTGGTAGTGAACTGAACTTTTGTTCAGAAATCCCATTTTGATTGTCAATGTTGATGGGTCTATTTGACGGGCTACGACATGAGCAGCAGTTAAAACCCAATTGTCATACAAGAGGGCGCCACCGCCTGCTCCTCCATCTTCAGCAATTAGCATAACTTGCCAGGGGAACTGTCCAGGCTTTGCCCTTTTCCCTCCAATTATACGTTCCAGAGTTGCCCTGGTTTGTATTCCACAAACTGATAGGAGAGAAGCACATGAAGTGATAAACATTTAGTAAAGATTTGGAGTATGGCAAGTGGTTACTAAGTCTGGCTCAGCTGAAGTCACCAAGTGTAGACATTGCGTCTAACTAGCTAATCAATTTTGGAACAGTGAAATCAGTCGTCATCTGTGACCAGCCTGAAAACCTAGACAAGAGCACAGTTGTAAACTTAAGTTTGCAAATGGGTTGATGCTGTCAAATAACTGATTTAGGAGGTGATTTTCAATGGGACTTGTGGTCCTAGCACACTTATGCACTTCTGAAACTCCCACTTTTAATTTCTTGCACTGTGAGCAGAATACACATAGGGACCATCACTTGAATCCTACTTTTAATTTCTTAAGAATAAAGAAAGAGGCTACATATGAAGTTTGGGCATAAGGAGAAGATGAGGTTCTTCGCGATGTGTGGTCCCTATCTGTATTCCACTGTGGGTTAGGCATGTGCCCGGAGTTAGAGAATTTGAAAGTAGTGTCTGGTCTGCGCATGCGCTCTGGCTCATCTTGTGCCTCTGACCGAGGCAAAAAAGGACAGAGTGGAAGCAAAGGGGAAGGAGTGCAGGTAGTGGATAGGGGGACCACACATCTCTAAGAACTCCAGTTCTAGGTAAGTAATTTCCTCCTCAAGTGATGGTCCCTATTGTATTCCACTGTGGGTGACTGACAAGCAGTACCTAAGTAGGAGGAGGGTGGGAGGATGAGGGCAGTAGGGTTGAATGGAAAACCTCCATCCCAAAGGATGCATCAGCAGCCGAGTCCTGTAGCAGGGTGTAATGCCTTGCAAATGTGGATGGAGCTCCACATGGCTGCTTTACAGATAGCTAGGAGCTCACTAAAGGTTTCAACTTAGAGCATGCAGCAATGAGAAGGAACTGAAGAGGCAGTAGGTCCGCCCCACCCTCTATCGCCTTGGTTGGAAGTGGGAGGTGAGCCGGGGTCAGTGCACAGAGCAGTGGACACTACTTTCAAATTCTCCAACTGCGGGTGCATGGTACACGTGTAATACACACTGGAATACAATAGGGACCATCACTCGAAGAACAGAAGGGAACAAAAATATTTAATGTAAAACTATAGAGGTGAATGAAAATCAATTTTACTGTAAAGGACGCTTAATACCATGTGAAATTACAGAATAGCACAAAACTCAACTTCATGGGTTTTCATGCTCTAAATACCAGCTAATTAGGAAATGTTGCAAAGTCAGTAATTTAATTGCCTAAACATTCAAAATCATGACATTCTGCAGTAAAACTACCTGACAGGCTCATTTTCACTCAAGTCTTTCTGTTTTAGCCTGAAACTCATGCAAACTGGACCAATGTTGAATATACAAACTAATAAATTCTAATTTTATTGTGAAACTTTTGCCTGCCTCTGGTACCAGGCTCAAAAAGTCATCTGCTCTACTGCAAGTTGGGTCAGATAGAATCAGGTATGAGCTTAAGAGGTCCTGAGAATCCACAGCTTCCACTGTCCTTGACATAGGCGGCGAGTTATATAGGCCCATGCTCCACCAAGATTTAAGAAAGTGGGCCTAGCTCCACCAATGTTTGGGCTTACCGTGCTTTCAGGGGGACATGGGGTCCAGGGTGGCCTGGGGAGTTAGCGGGGGACATGGCGCTGGCAGCAGTGAGAGACCTGGCCCAGCCCACCCCTGCTCCGCCCCCATTCCATCCTCCCAGCTTCCACCCCCTCCCGCGAGTGATCCTGGGAGCCAGTGGGGCGGAGCTGAGCAGGGCGGGCTGGGTTGCTCGCTGCTGCCAGCGCCAGGCCCCCCGCTAATCCCCCAGGCTGCCCTGGACCCCGCGTGCCCCTGAAGCGCTGGGCCCCCCAAAGCGCAGGGCCCAGGCCGGTTCTGCTTGGACCCACTCTGGGCACCCCCAAAAATTATATAAAGCTGGCACCCATGGTCCTTGATGGGACGTGATAAGTGCTCAGCTTCAAGCCTCCACGTTAACAATGGTGGAAAACTCAGGAGCAGGGCCGACTCTGGCTTTTTTGCCGCCCCAGGCAAAAAAGCCTCCCCCGCCCCCCCAGCGGGGAGCGCGGCCGGGGCCCCGCTCTCCCCGGCCGGCCGGAGCGCCACAGGGAGGGCGGCAAGCCCGGCCGGGGCCCCGCGCTCTCCGGCCGGCTGGAGCGCCGGGGGGAGGGCGGTGAGCCCGGCCGCGGCCCCGCTCTCCCCGGTGCGTGCCACCCCCCTCCAGGTGCTGCCCCAAGCACATGCTTGGTAGGCTGGTGCCTGGAGCCGGCCCTGCTCAGGAGAAGGCCAAAAGAGGCATTCTTAAAAATGGGGACCAGTGTAAAAGAATTAGTGACTAAAGGAACCCTAGTTGAACTCTGGCTATTGTGAAAATTTAGACCCATAATGTGTCTTTTTCCTTTTATCTTTTACTGTAATTATATCACGTTCCCCATCCTGTTGAGTCTCAGATTACACCACTTCTAAAGGTATGTCTACGCTGGATGCTTTTTTCAGCAGCATGTAGAGTACCTACACGGGTAGCTCCACCAGCACGATTATAAATAGCAATACAGATGACGAAGCATGGCTTAGGTGATACAGTACAGGCATGCCTGAAAGGTACCCTACATGCTGCCGGATCCTTTTATATAACGTAATGAATAATGACCATGTACTAGTGTAATTTTTGGCAATAGCAATATTTAAAGACCAGTCATAAGACAAATTATACTAAACAAAGCTGCACTTATTATCCTGATACTAAGTTCTTGCTAACCTACATCAATTATAAACTTCTTGTATAAATTCATACATTACCTGGCTCACAGACTGGCAGTACTTTTTCTCCCTTGGAGTTCTTCCAGTATCCATCAGCACCACACTGGTATCTACCTGAATGTCACAGAAAAGGCAAAAATACAAGAATGCACATGTTAAGTGGCCATCATGTTTTTAAAGCTCTGCCTCTACGGAACATGGCTGTATCTGACCATAGGACCGAGTTTTTCAATTCTCAGAGTTCAGGTCCTAATACCCTCTTAGGTTTTGTGAATTCCTATGTGAAGGTGGCTCTGTGCATCATCCCTCTCACTAACTGGGCTGTGAGATGTGCGAGGTCAGGGCATTATGCAGCATAAGTATCCTACCGACTTGTAAAGTGGCACCCTCAGATGTGACTTGAATGTAAATTCCACACCCTGAAGGGTAAGGGAATGTATGAAGTGTTAGGTACATTAATTAAATCCTCTGAAACAGATCTTTTGTCACACTCCTCACATAAGGATCATTTCTTAAAGATACACAATGTTTTTGAGATCAACATTAAACTGATCTTGAATATAATATTTTAAGGCCACGTTCTACTGAGCTGAATGTATTGCCTGTACATGCTACTGCACCATCCCGCATTCACCAGCTGCAGAAGAAAAATACTGTCTTGAACCTCTTAGTCAAAGTGACTGGCTGAATTTTTTGTGCCCCATGACTGATTTCTAAATGTTATTGCCTAATGCAGGGCCTGGACCTGGGAGGTGCTGTGCACTGATGTCAGGAGTTGCTTGTTCTCAGCATCTGAGGATCAGGCTGTAAGGAATAATGTCTCCCCTTACCATTATTACTTGCTTTCATAGTGTAGAAGGTGCTCTCGCATTCGTACTGAATCTCAGCTTTGTAGGTGGTCACCTTTGGTCCTGTGATGTAAGTAACCGTGCCGTTGTCTATGTCTTCAGGTTGACCACAGTTGACAACTGAAAACAGTTCCAAAAGACAGAATTGTGAAAGGTTCTTCTAATTACCAATGTAAAAATGGACTGCAACAGTCAACCCAGGAGGGTAGGAGCTGATTGGCTCCTACCCCTGTTAAGAGTGTGGCATGGGAGGAAGTTTGCTGTCTTCATGTCCTATTATATGGTGGCCATCTGAGACAGGAGATAATCTCTGTAACTCCTTAGGATGCACTTTGAAAACTGCTTAAAGGGAACCTTTTAAAACTAAAGACAATTAAAAAAAATAAAGAGAGTGGCCCTTTTCAGTGTTTGTGCATCGACTCTTGAGTGCTGATCTGCAGAGAGGGAACGGTGCAAGACTTGTTTTACCCAAGATTTTTCCTGGGGGTGGGGGAGGAGGTTGGGTGGTGAATACGAGGGAAAGTCTGGGTCAAGTGGAATTATTGGACTATAACGCAACCACACACACACATTTTTATAAAATTAAAGTTAAAGGTAGCACTTTTGGGTGCTGGAAGCAGTTACGCCCAAGGAAACAGACGTGCATTCTAATCTAGACCAGATCTACTATCTAAAGTATGTCGTACTGCATGTTGTTCATATAGGTAATTGTTATGACCCACAGCCCAGAAGGAAGTATGGATAAATCTAGAAGTTATACTACCAGAGAATTCTATGTTTCTTATAGGGGAAGAGACTATGCCTAATAGTTATTAGAGCAAGAGACTGGGAGGTAGGATTTCAGGGTTCTGTTCCCACGTGCTAGTGACTTGCTTTGTGAGCTATACCAAGTCCCTTTTACTTCACTGTGTCCCCATTTACCCACCTACAAAATGGGCATGTCACTACCTACAGTACCACCTAGGTATTGTGAAGATTTGAACTTAATATAAAGTAGTTGTAATTTGTGGGGGGAGGTATTGAACAATTGGAATAGTTTTCCCTCTATGCCAATAGCCCTCATAAGTTTCTGGATACCTGTAGTGTAGTTTCCAAGTAAACTAACTTAGTGTTGCTACCATCATTGCTTTTTAAAACATGCTTTTAAGGAATGGTGGAAAAAATCAAGACAGCTTCCAATTTTTAAATATGAAATACAATTGTAATAATAAAAGGGGTGACTTTTACGCAACTAAAAAAAAAAAAAATCAAGCCTATATTGCCTCCTACATCTTGGCACTTATGAAGGTAATTTTATATTCTGCGTTTGACAGGAGAATTAAGACATTGGTATACTACAAAGTTGAAGACAATTAGTGTTGACTTACTGATGCACTTTGCCATCGGTTTGTTCCAGGAACCACTTTTTTGACATTCTGCTTTAAAAGACTTTAAAACCAGTTCATTCTGCAAGAGGAAAATAGGAAATGTATTTCTTTCTCTAAAATGACTAACTTGACTTTATTAATAATCATGATGTTGCTTATTGGGAGAATGTGTCAGTTAAATATAGAGTTTTAGCTCACTGATATGGAATGAAAAATATGCATAAAACAGATTTAGATAGGTTTGTGATGCTATTCTCAGATGTCCTACTTTGTTCTTAAACAGTAGATGTATCATTTTAGTGAGGAGAAAAGGTATTTCCTATACTGCACTCATCTTGGATACAAACCTAACCTTTCTTACCACGATTTGGTGGAATAAGTGAGGGTAACTTAACACTTCTGGATATTTGTTTTGGAGTGGCAGTTCTACCCACTTATGCCTGCTATGTGCTCCTAATGGTTAACAATGAAGATGGCTAAAGTAATATAAAAATATTTCAAGAGCATGCTGTATCTTCTGGATTTTATCTATTTCAGTACATGAACACGCCCTTTATTGCATCTCATTTTGATTATTCATTTAAACTAACAGAACTCAGATGCATTTAGTTATCCTGGGTCTGTACATGAACAACAATGTCCTCAAACTGTCAAAAGCAGGATAGATTCTAGAATCTTAGTGAATGTATAGAAAATGGAGAGAAAACTATTAATGTGGGGCTAGTACACTTTTTATATTGATCATGAAGATAAGCCTGTGTGAAACGAAATAATAAAGGCCAAATTGTGATCTCAGAAGCTTGCTCTGAGTGGGTGCTGTATTTGGAATATCTTCAGAAATTACCTAATAAACACTGAAGTTGAAATGCTATAGGAATGAATATAAAATGTCTTCCAGTGCAGCAATAGAGAGCAAACATCTAGTTTTTAAAACTCTCTCTGCAGAGATGTAGTAACAATTTAAAGAACTTTAAAAAAAAATCATTCCGTTCCATTAAGACAATATGGCAAATGTTTTTAAAGTTATTCTCTAGCTCCCAACTCAATTACAGACAAATCTATAAGTGATGTCCGGAGAGCTTCTAAATCTGGACACTAAAACTTGTTTGGGAAAGGACAATTTCGGAAGGACCACAACTGCACAATAACTAATGCAAAGTGTGTGTGTGTGTGTGTGTATAGTTGATGCACCCACAATTACACTAGGAGCAGCACAGAAGTTAAATGACTTTGTACAGTGGCTAACTGGAGAGAAACACATTTAATTCCACAAATTAACCTCCATAGAGAAACCAGAGAAGGAGGAGCTTTAGTTTACTTACTTCCAACAGCACATATCCAGTATCACAGGATAGAGTATAGTAGTCTTTCAGGATGTATTTTGCTTGCACTGGATTGATGTGACCATGGGGTGGTGCTTTAGGACTGGGGCATGGCAAAGCTGTAGAGGGATGGAAAACAAAACATTATCCTTCCTCCTAAAGCAGATTCTAATCTTTGTTTCTAAATCTGCTGTTAGGAAACCAAATACCACCTTTTCCCCTCACAGCATAACTAAGACCAAAAGGAAACATTTAATAGAGAAATGTGTAAACTTGCTGCGTTGTACTCATGACCAATGGCTGGGTCACACAGGACTGACTAGTCTTCCCGAAGCTGTGGAGTGAAGGGCATCTCTATAGCCTAGACATCAATTCATAGTTCTACCAAGCGGGGGTGCTTGTTTCTTAAAGCCAGAGCCAGGCCAGACAATTCTGACACTAGACCCAAGGAGAATCTCACCATGCGCCGTTGTTCTGGCTCTCCTCGAGGGGTTTTACATTGGTTAATGAAGCAAGTAAAAACTAAGTATGAAAGCAGTTTAGAACGGTTTGCTTGCTGTGCATGCCTCACTGGAATGAAGTCCTGGGAGTGCTCTGCAGCTGAAAATTAAGTAGGGGGAAGTGTCAGAGATGCACTATGTGGTAGTGTAATGGAGCAGTAGCAAACAGCACTGCATCAGTCACTACTGTGCTGTTCACCTTGGCCTTTTGGGACTTCACACTGATAGAAATTCTCCTGCTCCAAAAGTGCAAGCCCTTACTAGTTGAGCTAAAGGAGAATCACTGTTGAGCAGCATTGAGCCTATGAGATGCAGTTGATTCTATCCAGTATAGAGAAGTGGCACACTTACACAATAACCAGTTCATTACATGATCAAGCTTCTGATGCAGCAGGAAGTGCAGGTTAGTTTGAAATGAGTAGTGTGGCAATATTGTCAGTGAAATGGATCTCGCAGAAATACCCTTACTACTGATCCTAGCCAAAAAGGTGATAGACTGAGAATGTAGCCAGAATTAATATGAGCATAAAGAAATTCGGCTCTGGAAGCAGCATCAGCAGCCCTGCCTCCTACAGAAGAGCTAGATTTACAAATGGCAAGAACTGAGCTACCCACCTGTTGTAGTGTATGAGATCTTCCAACCAGTGTGGTCTCCGGAGATATCGGTGGTGAAAGTAATATCCACAACATTGCTGCCTGTCTCAATTTTTGGAGGTACATTCTGCCCACAGAACGGGCCATATTCCTTTTTGGGTGTTTTAATCTGAAACAGTGAGAAGAGTCAGACAACCGTGCTCCGCCCATTCCAGGGTACTCAGATCATCTAAGGAGCATACAACTTGACTTCAATATGACACCCAGGTAGGAACTGTGCAGACCTCTAGCTGTAGCTCTCTTAGGGGATGATAAATTTTGTTAAATGTTCAATAGAAACAAAGCTATCGTTATTTTGATTGATGACAAGTCATCAATAATTGCATATTGAGCATCTTTCATCAAAGCATCTCAAAGTGCTTTAGAAATATTATTAAGCCTCACAACATCCTCATGAGGTAGATATTATGTCCATTTCACAGGGAGGCAAGCTGGCACTACAAGAGGTTAAGTCACTTGCCTGAAATCACACAGTGAGTTTAGGGAAGAGCTTAGGATAGAAGCCGGGAATCTTGCTTCCCAATCATCTTATGAAAGTGTATTGTTCTTGGTGACGTTCCCAAACAAGAAAACCTTAAAGGACAAGGGATAAAGGGCACGATTTGAGGAAGGTGCAGCAAGCCACGAAGGCTGTGAAGAAAAAACAATGAGACTCAACAGACCTTAAGGGCATCATAGGGACACACTGTTTCCACGTGACTTTCCACGTTAAAGGTTTCCACAAATTCCAGGATGATCATGAAGCCATCTTCCACCCGGATAGTGTAGCTGCAGATGGAGAGTTTGGGATAAGGCTTGGGATAATTGGGGCTGGTGATCACTCCAGATCTCTTAGTAAAAGCATTGTTTTGACACTGAGCTAGAAGAAGAAAAACAAAAATGGTAACTGATAATTTCCCCTAGAGCTGCATCTCCTCACACAGTAGGAATTGCAAGGCCTCTTCTACACCAGACTCTCTTCTGGAGAATAATTTTCAAATCATTGCCTAGGACACAAGGGAAACAAATTGTGTATGTGTGTGGGGGGGTGCTTACAGATGTCCCTAGTCTGGATTTGTCCCTGTTGCAAAAGTCACTAGATCTATCAGTGACTTTGGGACATAGTTAGAGGCCGAGCACCATACAGCAGTTCTGTCTCAGGAACGGTACCTTGACACGGGCAGGGATTGAGTGGGAAGAAGAGCAGGAGCCAGAAACTTAATAGCCAGGGTGTTGCAGGTCAGAATTAAGAGGCAATAGTAGGGCTGTGTCAGTCCAGCAGTGGCTGGCTGGGAAATATTAGAATGTGACAGAGCTGGGATGCAGGCAGGAGTGAAATAGAGAATCTGTACGTCAGGTCTGCTATGCCCCAGCAACACTGTAAGCTGCTAAACGCCTGGCTTTCCTACTGTAGCCAGACTGTGCATGGTTCTAGTCAAAGCTATCAGTCCCTCACTTTCAGAAGCCTCACAATACATCTCATCCTTCTTCCTTTGCCAGAGATTTAAGATATTTTATTCTCTGGGCAAAACCAGCTGTGCCCCTTGGAGCCACAATGCTTCCTGATAAAGAGAGACAGGGAGGAACAACCACAAGGCTCTCTGCTTGTTGATTGCTGTGAAGTGGTGCTTTGATCAGCTGGGCATCAAGGGTTTATGATGTGCTGCCAAGAGTCAGATGAGCAGCTTCCTTTAATTAATAGGAAATGATGGACCAGTTGCTACATTTGGCATATTGTTCAGTCTATAGCAGCACTGGTAAAGCTACATTAATTATAAAAGGGAAAACTATTGAGCTTTTTAAACATATCCTTAGGCCCACAATGCTAATCCCTGTCAACAAAAATGCCATCACAGCCCCCTGCTCCATTACTGAACACATTCAATGCTCTAAAACAGAACTTTCCTATGGGTTGCCTAGTTAGAGGGCAAGCTTCTCAGGGTAGGGACTGTCTATTGTATGGTGCAGAGCATGTTCGTGCCACTTAAAAAATTCTCATTTCCTATGGTAAAATTGTGGGCTCCTCTTATTTTGGAGAATGAAACCTGTTCTCACCTGACCCTCAATTATACAACAATCCTGTCTGCTGATGCTCAAATTTACATTGTAAGCTCTTTGAGGCAGAGATCATATGTTTGTTATGTGTTTGAACAGTGCCTAGCATACCTGCGCTACCACAATACAAACAGTAACGTGCTTTGGGCTCTTCTTACATTTCTTTTAGAGAGGTAGTATCCTTCCAGAGCAAGCTGAAGTTTCAGAACCATAACTCTGAGCAGCTTTTCTGGAGCAGCTCTGAGCAACTACATGAACCTATTTATCACCATGGTACCTGAGCATCAGAATGCATTGTATTTCAACCTTGTCACCCAAACAAACATACAGATTGTTAGGCTTTTTGCTTTAATACCAGGCTCCTCTGTCAAGGAATCTGAACACACTCTCAATTTTAAAGTCCTGGCCGAAGTGCCCGTCCCGCCTGCAGAGTGCATTTGCCTTTGCCCTGAAGGAGTGAGAAAGTTCTTTGGTGCACTAGAGTGCCAGGAGTTTGACAGCTGAGTCTGACTCTGCTCTTGCAGCCCGCTGCTCACTTCATTTCCTGTAGCTGGTATAAAGGAATCAGTTGAGCTATGTTAGATGTCGCCACCCATCTCTTCCTCCCACTTCACACGCCAGGAGAATAATTGGCAATTGCTTTTTTCTTTAAGTCACTGCCACATTTTTTCCCATTAAATGGATGGCCCTGTAATTCTATGGTCTGTGTCTCAATGTACTGAAGCCTTTGGTGAGTATTAGAGAGAAAACTAGGGACCCATGATGCTATTAATCTTCTGTGATATGCCTTCCTGAGCCATTGATGGTGTTGCTTACAGTATTGATTGGGAGACTTTGGGTTCCTTGCTTTGCCCTTAAGAGCTTAGTGGAAAGTAGCATGACCACATCCTCACTTTCATCCATTGCAGGGCCAGAACAAGAAGGAAGTCCTATTCAGTACAAAACATCTAACTCCTTCCTGGTCACAAACAAGGTAGTGGAAAATTGCTTGCTCTCCAAAAACTACATTTCCCTTGTATCACAAGAGGCTGGGCTAATCCGATCACCCTTATGAGTGGTCATAAAACAGGTGGGAGCCAAGGGGCAGTACCCTTCTAGCCTGGAGAATGAGACCGTGCCCGTTCTAGTACCAAAGAGACAATACTTTACCTACACAAGCCTTCACCCATGCCTTGCATCTACTGCATAAATTAGGAATACCCGTGGAGGCGAGTGTGTGGGACAGGGCCATCTCTGTTACAATGACCTCTGTGCTAGGTTATTTGATCTTGGCTTCCATTTATTATACATGGGAAATTATATACTATATAAATCATCATATATATTTATATTTAAAATACTGGGATTAGTTAGAGAAGAGATTAAAGGGCAACATGATAGAGAAATCCAAGATAATGAATGTTACAGAAGTGGTCAGTTGGGCTCCCATATTTTGTGCATATATTACCTATCACCATGGTATCCAAAGACTACTTACTTTCTCTGATAATACAAGAACAAAGGCACACCTACATGAAATTAAGGGCCAAGAAATTTAAAATCGGATACAAGGAAATACTTTTTTTTAAATGTTGCATATAATTAGGGAATGGGTAATGGGGTGGATCACTTGATGATTACCTGTTCTGTTCATTCCCTCTGGGGCACCTGGCATTGGCCACTGTCAGAAGACAGGATCCTGGGCTAGTATGACGGTTCTTATGTTCCCTGTGGAACTTGCTGACGCATGATGTTAACAAAACTAAGAGTTTCGTGGGATAAGAGCAGACTAGACAATTACAGTTACACTAACTAGGATCAAAGTGTCTAAGGGGGATCAACACAGGACATAAGGCAGCCACCATTTAGGGTTAGGAAGGAACAGCTCACAGAGGTGTATTTCAGAACCGTTGATTAGGAGGGATTTATACCATTCTCTGAAGCATTTGGAACTGACCATTGTCAGAGACCAGGCCCTGAACTAGATGAACCATGGGTCTGACCCAGTAAGGAAATTCCTATGTTCCAGAATTGCCCAAAAAGTGTTGATCTCCTAACATAGCACAAACAAGAGGTTTGTGGAGAAGCTCTTTGGGGCAGAAACAGTCTATTTGTACTGTTCATACAGCGCCTCGCACAATGGGATCCTGGTTTGTGACTGGAATCCCTCAGTGCTGGCACAATACTAATAAGAAGAGGAAAGTGCAGACAACTCACTAATTCAGAAAATGGGTCCTCAATCTTAACCTTGTTCTGAAGGACTGAGGAAGGGCAAAGATGGAGGCTAATTCATTCTTCATGCTCACTTAAACCTGGCTCCTTTGAGCCAAGAGTGTCCATTGAGACTCATTGTGGTTGGTGGTTTTGCAACAAGACCATTTGGGGACATGTGAGCAGACACCAATAAACCCTCTTGATGTGTAGCCACAAGCAGCGGTAAAACCAGCTGACCAGACAGGAACAGACGCCTTATGCCAGACCAAGAGATTTGCAGTTTGAAGATGAAACACTTTAGGACCTGTTCTACTTTTCTATTCAATATCTCCTGGATGTGGCCATGGGGAGCTGCCTTTGAAAGGGCTGTATTTTTACTTCACAGATCTGCAAGTGAGAAACTCAAACTAGCCAGCACAAAAAGAATCAAATAATGTTCAAACAGCTCTCAGCAGGAATGCAGAGCCTGGGTTTCTCAGACCAACCTTTAGAGCTGCCCAGAGAGCACGCAATTATACTTAGCCCATATTTTTATTCGAATCACAGTGAGCTGTTTGCCAGAGACTTGAACTCTGAAAAATGAGCCCCTCTAAACTGGTGAGCTCAGAGCCACTGGCTCAGGTTTCTGACAAAAAGTGGGTCATAAATCGTGCCATTGAGCCACCAGAAAACTCTCAAGCTGCTATAAGCATGGAAGCCAACAGAACAACTGTGAGCATGAAGCAGCCTTCAAGACAAGATCAAGTACATCAGGACAGAGCCTTCCTACCGATGAAAGAGCTAGTCAGTCTGAGATTGGCACTGTGATCTCTGTCTAGGTTTGAATATAGCCTTCATCACCAGAGTATCTAAGCGCTTCACACTCATGGTGCGTGGGGGGGGGGGGTTACCCTCACAACATCCTTGTGAGGTAGGGAAGTGGTGGTGTTCCCATTTTACAGATGGGGGACTGAGGCACAGGGTAGATTAAATGACTTGCCCAATGTCACACAAGAAGTCTGTCCCTGAGCCGGGACTGAGCCCAGGTCTTCCAAGCCTGTGTCTGATGCCCTACCTATTAGACCATTCTTCCTCCCAGTCTTCCCTTGGAACAGGGATTTGGGGTATGCATGAATGGAGCATAGAAAAGTAGAGATTGGAGTAGAGACTGAGCCTCTGAGGCTTGTTTTAAGTGTCTCCCCGCCCATTAAACTACTTTGGGCTCATGAACTTACTGATCTTTTTAAATGTATCTTCAGGGGGATTTTCCTGGAGCCTCTCAGTTCCACTAGTGAATGTCCCACTTGCAGCCAGAAAACAGGGCCTGGAACCTGGCCAGTGAACACCCCATTGAGGTTACCTAGCCAGCTCCTGTGTTACCTTGAAACAGGAAAGGGAGGTATGGATCGATGCTATGGGGACATTAGTGGAGACTGCACCCCAGGAATTCATCTGGCCGCTACTGTGCCACTTATAAAGAAGGAACCAGGCACTGGATGGAGCCACTTATTTAAAACCATCTCTTCACTCTGCTGTATCCAGGATACTATCTTTGTCAATGGCAGACAGAGGACACATGGCAGCATATGAGACCTCAGCTGAGCTGCCTTGTGACTACATTTGGAGCTCTGGATCTGTCAGACAAGAGATGGGGCTTCCTTTCCACACCCAGCGGAAAAACACCGCTCCCCCAAAGCTGGCTGCTTTGCTTACACTAACCGCTTCATTATTTTCTTTAGCAAAGCACCAGGAGCCCTTTGCAGAGGGCTCACCAGATCGCACCATAAGAACAGGGTTGGGTTTCCAGTGGGAGATGTGGCTAAAGTCATAAAGTTTGGGTCCAGGTCCAGATTTTTCCACAGTGTCAGCATGCTCAAAACTGGGGCTTTGGGCTTGTCTGAACACAGACACGAGGTTCTCTCTTGGAGTCTGAACAGATCGAACTTACCGAGTGTTCAAACCGGGGGAGGAGTTCAGGCCCTGTTCTAGTTTAAGCACTTTGATCAGTGAAGCAAGAAAAGCCATGGGCTTAAGACCAGAGGCAGTCCCATCTCTAGGTAGCTTTACTGCCAATAGGACGGCTCTCTCTTATCAGCCTCTGCCTTATCTGCCTTCTCCCTTCCTCAGCAGCACATGGCAATGCAAAGAAATGATGGGGAGGCTGCAGTTGACTTTAGGAACAGGAAAGGCCATTTTATTGTCTACAGGAGGCAGGTCTGGAAGGAAGGAAACCGAGATATGCGCAAGTCACTAATCAAACAAGCAAGCGGAGCTGGTGGCCCTGTGACATGCAGCTATGGGCAGGTCAGGAAGAAGGACGAGCCAGCTCTTCCCAGCACATCTGTCTTGATCTCTGCCTATGCGAGGAGAAGCTTAATTATCTCAACACTGGAAAATAAAGGAGAAAAAGAGTAAATGAATAAGAGGGCAGCCAAAACTCAGCCTTTCCAGAGTGGGCCCAAAAACTCAAAGGGGCAGCTTCAGTAGTCAGCATGTTTCCAAACAGACCTTTGGAGTCTGAAGGATGGAATGAGCTCAGCGCTTGCCGTTTTAAATCAAGATGGGAGATTTGCTTTAAAACAACAACAACAAACCCAGCCCCCCTGCTGTTACAAGCCCCAGTGATGGGAAGAGGAAAAGGGACTGGGGCAGCAAGCAGAAGTTACCAATGCACTAGAGATATGCCCGAGTCGCAGAGTCTGGCTCCCACATCGGACCCAAACATCCCCCCAATTTGTGCGTGTTTGCTATGGGCTGGACTGAAACGCTAGATCCAGAGACAGGCTCGAGCTTCAGGGTTTAGATATAAATCCACAGCGAAGTGGTGGAAAAGCTGGGCCTGCTGTGTCGTTCCACACCAGCCTCGACCAAGTACAAAGTGGCCCCGGTTCTTCCCAGGCTCAGGAGAGCGAAGCTGCATGCAGCAGGGAGGAGGCTGGCGCCAGGAATCTGCAGGTTTTGCTGCAGGCAGAACCAAGCCCGAGGTGGTGATCATTGCACTGATTCAGACAGACATTCACTCCTTATTGTCAGATCATAAACCTTCCTTCAGCAGCACGTGCAGAGCAGCAGAGACAGCCAGCAGCTATTCTCCTTTTGAACTGGGAATCCGCTGTCACTCGTCAGCAGATTGTTCTTCCTCAAAGCAGCCCTGAGCTCAGGTCCCGAAGCGCCAGAAGACTCAAAAGTATTATCCATCGCAGCACTCGGAAGGCAGGAGTGCTGGCTGGAGGGGCTGGGCTGGCAGCCCTGCAGACTGAAGGTCTCCGATAGGAGCAGCCACGGGGCAGGCTTCCTTCCTCCAGCCAACATGCCGAAAACCTGCCCTGGAGGGATGATTTCTGGCAGCGACCGGAACCGTTCTACCCTCCACGCCTAGCCAAGCACTGGCCTCTCCTCTGAGACAGCTGACACCAGGGCTGGTGAATGCCAGGGGCGGGATGGGATGCCTGACCTGCAGGAGCTAGACTGAGGCTCCCCTGTACTCTCCCATCAGCTGAGGAGTGTGTGCACTGACTCACACCCTGCACCATCAGGGTGATGTCAGCTGGCCTGCAGGGGCCGTAAGCCAGCTCTGAACTTGGCCGCGGCGTGTGGGTTGCTCACTGACCTGTCGTCTAGAGGGGGAGAGGGACTCCTGTTCTGACGGGGAGGGGGGCAGCCCACCCTGCGCATGGGCAGACTCACCTGCGCAGGTCCTCTTGTTTTCATGGAGGACGTAGCCAACCCTGCAGCTGCAGTAGAAGCCGCCCAAGTAATTATGACAGTGATGGTCACAAAGCGGTTCGTCGTCAATCAGCAGCTCACACTCGTCAACATCTAGCGGGTGGAAACACAGCATCATTAACTTGACTTCACTGGGTGGGGGGAGCTCTGAGCAGGACTGAAATGGGAACTGGGGGGAGGTGGGAACAGAGCAGGGACATGTTTTTGGAAACTGACTCGATACGCTTTAAACATGTGTGTGTCTCTGTCTGGGCCAGGCTGGTGTTTCTTGGTATTCTTTGTAAAACATAAAGGTGGGGCTTTCAGAGGAGCCTAAGCCAGGCAGGGGCCCAGTTCCCCCAGGAAGCGAATGAGCCTGGTGTTTCTGAATCACTCTGGTCCTTTTCAAACACACTTTTCCTCCCACTCCCTCCCCTTAGCTTGTACAGTTGGAAGATCCCCTGCTCTAGGCACCATATGCAATTCAAAGCCAAACACCCACCACAATCTGACAGCTTGTGAAGGAGCATACAGGGGATTCCCCCTTCCCCAGACACCAGCTCCGCCTGGCGCGCTGTGACAGTGCCGTCTTGCACAGTGATTACTGATGCCGGCTTTGTATTCTGATCTCACACGGATTCCTGCCATACTCCATTGTCCTAGGAAGAATCTACCTCCTAACATTTTGCTCTCCTCCAGCGCTCTCAAATCCTTTACAGACGTTAATTAACCAACACAGCAGCCCTGGGTGGTAAATAGGAGTCTCCCCATTTTGTCGGTGGGGGAAGAGCAGGTTCAGAGATAGGAAGGGACTTGCCCAAGGTCACACAATGAGACAGTGGCAGAGTTGGGGATAGAACCCAGATGTCCTGAGTTGTAGTCACCTACTTGAGTCACTACCTGTAACGAATACAGCTGTTCCTAATCCATTCGCTAGTAGCAGCAGGCAGAATCTCCATCCACCTGGGAAGCCCAGCCATCTCCTTCGGCCAGCCCCTGGTGCTAGCAGCCAGAGTCTGCGTGAGGCCAAGAGGGGTGCTGGCCCTAGCGTAGCTGGGTTGGTTTCTCTACCCCTTCCTCCTCACTGCGGGGCCCATCTCTCACCTTCAGCTGCGTAGAAGGCCTCGAAGCCAGTGAACGGGTTCTCGTTGGAGTAGTCGGATCGGAATGTCACAGCGAGGGTGTTGTCAATGGAGTGGTACGTCCTGTTGCCCGGAGCCTCCTCAGTGTCTGTGCTCTCATGTCCACACAGCGTGGCCACCAGCTTCCCGCCGGAGCTGATCTGCGCAGGGGATGCAGTCACGTCTACGCTCAGCTACAGCCTCTATTTCCACGCCCGCCCCCCACCCAGTGCATGGAGCCCAATCAGGGGGACCAGGAGCAGGACCTTGTGCAAGGCCACACACAGCTCCCTCCCTAACCATGGTATGCTCCATTGCCAGCTCCATATAATTATCTCCACCCCTGCCTGCTTCCAGCTTGCCTTGATTCCCCCCCCACCTTTCAGCTGTGGCATCTCCCCCTCTGCAGCCTCAGGAGCATGACCAAGCAGGGACTGGAGATTGCTGGAGAGGCAAGAAAAGGAAGGAAGAACCATGACAGACACTAGCAAGAGCAGCTTTAACTTGTAGCCAGGGCTCCACAGGACCCTGAATGAATCAGCGCATCCACCATGTGCCCTGGCCACGTGCTCTCCGCTCTGCTGGCAGAGCTGAGGCTGAAGGTCCCCTGCTCCTGGCGGACTTTCCACCACCAGGAACTTTGTCCCCCAGTGGGACAATCCGGGGGGTTAGAGACTACAGCATTCTCAGAAGTACATTTGTGATGAAGACCATCCATCTGGATTTGGTTATACAATTGCAGATATCACATTACATGGTGGGCAGCGATTTCCCCACACCCTGACGTGCCCCCCATTCTCCTCCCCTCCCCTAAATCCTTGGCTGTAAAGCTCATTGCCTGAACCCTCCCTTCCCCCCCAACACACACACACAAAGGCACAAGGCCAGCTTGGGCCACCAGCCCAGGGTTCTGTTTGCTGTGGGTTTTGTTCCTGTTTGCTTTCCCCTTTGATCCTACGTGGGAGCAATCCCCGGGGCTATGGCCAGTCACAGGCGAAAGTAGGGATTAGGGTTAAACGCAGGTTAAACACACACAGCTTTGAATTTGCGGTAAAGCCCTGCTGAGCTGGGTCTCTCCATTCCCACATTCTCTCTGATGCAATGTTTCTTGGTGGGAAACACCCACTGGATTCCCCGAGTGTCCCTCTCCCCTGGCCCCATGTCCCTGAACGTTTTGGACGCTGCTACTAGGCCAATTTTGAGAAACAGGATTTGTGCTGCCCCTGGGGGTGGGGGATGAGAGCTCATGCACACAAGTTCTAGCAGCCGGTAAGAGGCTGAGCAGTCTGACCAATAGGGTGCAGCCTCAGAGGAAGACGGTGAAAAGCACGATGGCCTTAGAGCAATGGTTCCCAAATGTTAACAAGCCGCGAACCCCTTTCACTAAAATGTCAAGTCTGGTGAACCCCCTCCTAAAAATGAGTATTTCCAGGGATTTTCTCCCTTACCTCAGCACCAATTATAAAAGCAGTGATCTTGGAAATATAAAAATTGTTTTAGGACATACTTATTACACACGATTTATTAACTATGATTTATCATCACAGTATTTTTATTACATTAGGAAAATGGCAACACTCGTCCAAGATCTCACTTCTGTAGCTTGTATCACTTTTGATGCAGCCTGTTATAAGACCAGGCTCCTATCAAAGGCGCCAGTAGAAAAAAAGGTTGCGGGGGCAAAGCCCCTGCGCACCCCGGGTTCAGGGGGGACGGGACCTGCCAGAAAAGTGGGGGGGGCCACGGGGGCTGCTGGAAAAAAAGGGAAGGGACCCGCCGGGGTGGTGGTACAGACATGGGGGCGGCATGTGACCCTCATCACCCCCCATACTGGGGCCTCTGGGTCCTATGTTTCATCAAGGAGTATCAGATGTGAAACAGCAGGAAGCTATTTAGGAAGCCAGCTCAAAGAGTTCCTCCTACACAAGCATTCAGGTCTTGAGCAGTCCAGGCAAACAATGAACGTTACAACCAAGCTTAAACTTGTTCTTCAGAATCAATTAAAAACAACACTAGCAGCCTATTAAATTTTAAAAACAGCAGAAAATAGCCATCTCAGTGTGATAGATATGCTTGCTTTGATCTGCTTAGCTCTTGGAAGTCCCCAAGGCTCCGGGCTGCTGGCCCCATGCTGCCCAGGGTCCCTAGGGACAGCTCTGTTCACCATTAGGGAATTTTTTCCCCCCAAGAACCCCTTGTAACATTTTAGGAAGCCTCAGGGGTTCACGAACCCCAGTTTGGGAACCACTGCCTTAGAGGAACATGAACCTCTCACCTGAGTAACTCAGGGATTAAGATTTTACTTAAGATGCCTGATCTGGTTCTACTGAGCTTAAAACAACCATTGCCCATGTGGGCACACCACCTGCTTCCTGCATGTCTCCTGTAGATATGGCTCCCCCAACCACACACTGACCTTCAAGTATGCCCTCACCGATATCAGTATGAACACGTGGCTGGACAGCTGGTGTGCTGAGATTGCTGCCTTGTGCTCCCATCTTCCCCCATTCCTTTGGCCACTCATCATACGCTAAACTCGTTAATTCTCTAGGGCAGGGCCTATCTTTTTATTAGATGTATAAGAACATAAGAATGGCCATACTGGGTCAGACCAAAGGTCCATCCAGCCCAGTATCCTGTCTACCGACAGTGACCAATGCCAGGTGCCCCAGAGGGAGTGAACCTAATAGGTAATGATCAAGTGATCTCACTCCTGCCATCCATCTCCACCCTCTGACCAACAGAAGCTAGGAACACCATTCCTTACCCATCCTGGCTAATAGCCATTAATGGACTTAACCTCCATGAATTTATCTAGTTCTCTTTTAAACCCTGTTATAGTTCTTGCCTTCACAACCTCCTCAGGCAAGGAGTTCCACAGGTTGACTGTGCGCTGTGTGAAGAAGAACTTCCTTTTATTTGTTTTAAACCTGCTGCCCATTAATTTCATTTGGTGGCCCCTAGTTCTTATATTATGGGAACAGGTAAATAACTTCCTTATTCACTTTCTCCACACCACTCATGATTTTATATACCTCTATCGTATTACCCCTTAGTCTCCTCTTTTCTAAGCTGAAAAGTCCTAGCCTCTTTAATCTCTCCTCATATGGGACCCGTTCCAAACCCCTAATCATTTTAGTTGCCCTTCTCTGAACCTTTTCTAATGCCAGTATATCTTTTTTGAGATGAGGAGACCACATCTTTACGCAGTATTCAAGATGTGGGTGTACCATGGATTTATATAAGGGCAATAAGATATTCTTCATCTTATTCTCTATCCCTTTTTAAATGATTCCTAACATCCTGTTTGCTTTTTTGACTGCTGCTGCACACTGCGTGGACGTCTTCAGAGAACTATCCACGATGACTCCAAGATCTCTTTCCTGATTAGTTGTAGCTAAATTAGCCCCCATCATATTGTATGTATAGTTGGGGTTATTTTTTCCAATGTGCATTACTTTGCATTTATCCACATTAAATTTCATTTGCCATTTTGTTGCCCAATCACTTAGTTTTGTGAGATCTTTTTGAAGTTCTCCACAGTTTGCTTTGTTCTTAACTATCTTGAGCAGTTTAGTATCGTCTGCAAACTTTGCCACCTCACTGTTTACCCCTTTCTCCAGATCATTTATGAATAAGTTGAATAGGATTGGTCCTAGGACTGACACTTGGGGAACACCACTAGTTTCCCCTCTCCATTCTGAAAATTTGTGCGCCTAGCACAACGGGCCCTGAATCGGATATCAGGGCCTCTAGGTGTTATTGTAATAAAACAACAAAACAACAACATGTAGGCACAAAAGGTTGTGGTCAAACCTCCAAAATCCTCCCAATCAGCCTGGCTTTGAGTTTGATCCAGCAGCGTCTCCTTTCAGGCTTTTTCACACTTCCCCCAAATAGTCCATTGGCCACTTTCTTTTCGCAAGCTCTTCCCCATTATATATGGACATCCTGATGCTACTGCTTGGGCCATGTCCCATCAGCACAGCTCTCATGAGACACAAGTATTTTGTAGAGCCAGTCAAAAAATTTCAGACGGGACAGAAAATGCTGATTCAAGCAAATTGAAACGTTTCCTCGGAATGTATCACTTTGTCACAATTTTTGATGAAAAATTACTGAAGGGTTTCATTTAAATAAGAATGAAGTGTTTTGCTTCTATTATATTGCATTATAATAGATAAGTCTTATATTATAAATTATAATATAATACGAGAAGTGATGCACTTCCGTAAGCTTGTTTCTGTATTTCCAAAATGGAATTGCAGCAATATTATTTTGTGAGAAATTCTGACTTCTTGTTTCCATGTGGGCTGAAAGAAAATTTCAACATGTCCGATCTGCCCAGGGCACAGAAATTCAGCATTTCCACCAGCTCTAGTTTTCTTCCAGCGATGCTTCCTGATCCTGTGGGCCTATGTGAATGCATCACTTGCAAATCAGCTGAGCCCAAACATTACAAGGAGATCTGATCATAAGAAAAACTGATTCCTTGAAACCTGCGACCTCAGACGGAGCTGGCTGTGCCATATATATCAGTATCCACATTTCAATCTGAGTGTGGAAGGGGATATGCAGCTCCAGTAGACACAGACAGTATAAAGCAAAGTACCTAGAGAAATGCATGCGTCTCTACAGAAGTGCACATGCAATCCCATATTGTAAGTACAAACATACACGTATCATATACATCCAGCCATCAACGTGCACAGACACAAAGTTCTATATTAATACATACGCCTCATACATGACCACGGACACCCTCTTTGCCCCGTGGCTCCGCGTACCTTCACGTAATCATATTCACACAGGTAGGACAGCTCCATGTTAAAGTGAGTGAAGTAGATCCGGATGGTGTATCCCTTGGGGACGCTGATATTCCAGGTTCTCTCCTTGCTGTTGGGGTACACGTTTGGGAAGTCGGGGGATGTGATCCTCCCATACATTTTCTGCAGCTGGATGTTGCTACCCACTCCATGGCAAAGGGCCGCCACGAGGAGGTACAGCCTGCCCCAAATGGAACACAGACAGTAACAAGGGGGGAGAACGTTAGCTCAGAGATCACGCTCGCTACATACCGTGGGCACTAGGACATTAGTCAACATCTCTGCACCTGATGCTCCTCTCCTGTGTAAATGCTCTGGGTGTCAAAGGAGTGCTGCTGACATAAGACCCAGGAGAGGAGAACTGGGCTGCATCTCCTTCCATAAAAACAGGACAAAGAGCTAGAGAACCCAGGCTGCCTGAGAAGAGCCTCCTTGACTTCACTCACCTCATCCTTCCACTGTCCTGCCGGAGCCTGCAGCAGCTTCTCCTGCTGTGCTTGCCTCTGAGGGGGAGTTTGCTTTGCTGTGTTTGTCTGGCTCTTGAACTCTGATGTTTATCTCCCTTTCCCCCCTCAACCGGCTGAGTTCTGGGAACAGCAGTTACAACAGAGCGGGCCTGAGCTCAGTGCACAGAACCCGAGTCAACCCCGGCTCAAAGTGCAAAGCAGAGCTGAAAGCGTAGCTGGATTCCAAACTTTTCAGCCCCCACCTCTCTGGAGGGATGAGCAATGGGCCTGGTATTTGTGCAGAGAGGCCGCGGAAGGGGAGAGGATGGGTGGGGACAGGTACAGGGTGGTTCAAGACTGTGTGTGCTAGGGCATGGTCAGGGTGTTTGGGAACATCATTCCCCCTGTTGCCAGCTGTTCGGTTGCTATTACCCAAGAAGTACATTACTAGAACCCTGGTCTCTTTCACAGCCTGAGCCCACGGAGCCAAGAAGGAACCGGATGGGAACCCGGGTCCCTTTGCTGATCCATTTTACCAGCAGCTTTGACGGAGGACGATCACAGAACACTGTAGGGCTAGTGCCCTAAAGAACGCTGTAACCAGACAGGAGGCACTCAGGTACTACAGTGATGAGGGCTCTCCGAGGACTGGGGTACACAGACCTATGGCTGGGGATTTGTTAATGGGGCACAGAGCCTTTAAACTCCCAGCTGCTGGCTCTAATCCAGCCCAAATCTGTTGTTCTGTGCTTTATGTGCACATCCAGCCTTTGCCATTTCGCCTCCATGCTGGAGCGCTGGTCTGATAGGGTTAAAAATCCAGCTGTGGAATTACACCCAGCTGTCCCATGCAGGGTGCCATGCCAAGCGGCAAAGGGAGAGGGGGAGTCAGAGGAAAGATGGAGAGTTGGCCATGAAGAGAGATGCAGGGAGGCAGGAGCTGCATGGGAGAAGCTCTCCCCCCACCAGCACACAGATGCAGGAAGCCAGGCCGAGGGAAGTGGTGTGGTGGGGAAGGGGCATAGCAGAAGAATAAAGGGAGTTTCTCCTTGTCCAAATGGGACCCTGCAGTGACCAGCAGCTTAGGGTCCTCTCTTTTCAGTCCACAGATGATGCAGGCAGGGCCAATCCCTGCTCACCCGTAGCACCAGCCAAGGCACAGATTCCCACACACTTTACAAGCACGATGCATTCAGCTGCACAACAGCCTGGTGGTGCTGGGGGGAAATCCCAGTCCATGTATAACACGGTCTCCACTGAACCAAACGGGTGATGTCTGCTATGGTGCAGGTCAGCGTGGCTCTGTCGACGTCTCGCCAGCTGAGGAGCTGGCTCATAGGTCAGATCCTGGTTCCCCTTGAAGTCAATGGCAAGACTCATACCGAAGTCCCCGGGACAAGGATTTGAGCCATTACCTCCCAACACAGAGCCAGATTCTGGAGCTATTCAGGCTGTATTGGAGATCAGAAGTGGGGCCCTCCTTAGATTTGTTTTGTTTTGTTTAAGTTAAAGATTTTCTAGAAACACCCCTACCCCAGCTCCCCTGAGTACAGGCCACAGCAGACAAGCATCAAAGAGGAGTGAGCAAGCTCCATATAGATTGCATAGGTGCTGTCTCTCTCCCACACCCATCACCCAGAAGGAAAGGAGATGAGGGACGCTGACTTGCAATGAGAAGCACGGGTTCCTCTGTGGTCTGTGAAGAGGAGTTGTGCCAGGATTATCCTCTTACCACAGCCAGTGCTCCTTCTCCTAGGGGTCTGCTCCTCCAGCCAGCAAAGCTGCCAATCACCTGCAGTCTACCTGGGCATTTTCCACCAAATAAAACCAAAGCCAGGGAGTGACCCCTACCAAACTGCAACCAGAAAACGCCATTTCACAGAGGGGAAGGGGCAGTCAACACCAGTCCACGCAACCACAGCAGTAAATGAGATTAATGGGCTAGACCACACAGGAGCTAGAGAGGACTAGATGCTTTCAGGGCCCACTGATTGCTAAACAGCCCCCACTGAGCCCTCACAGCTCATGGACTTTACACAGGCCACAGGCAGAAAACTTTGGGAAATCAATAAGCGCCAAGCTGAATGCTGGCTGTTTGCTCGGCAAGGTCACCGCTTGTGATTTCAGCGATGTTTGTGTCTAGGTACACACATGGGTGTTGAGTGTGCGCGTGTATATACAGTCGTCAGGCGACTGTTCATGTGGTGAGAGTGAGTGTGTGTACATGTACGTACAGTGATCAGGCAATTGTTTGTACATATCTGGATTAAGCAATCAGATCCCAGAGTGCAAATCTGTTCTGGTTAACTTCCATGTCCCACTGCCAGTATTTCTCCTGCCCTGCAATGTGCCCTCTCTGTGATTGGACATGAATTATTCTATCGTCATCCAACTCGTCTCCCTGCAACTGCAGGCTGCTCTTTTCCTTTGCATTACCAGAGCGCCTCAGAGCCCCAGGACCGAGTCCCCATTGTGCGAGGCACTGCACAAACACAGAACACAACAACAGCCCCTGCTCTTGCACGTTTTAGCGGCGTTGGGTCCCAAGCTGCAGGGGTCAGTCCCAAAATGAAAGTATCAGCGCTAAGATTGTTGTGAAATATCTCCAGTGTATTGAGAGTTTGACCAAGCCCTTCCATCCCCGTCAGCCCCAGGTCCTCCTGTCTGATGCTTGGATTCTAACCTGTCACAGGGGCCGCAGCTGGCCCTCAGAATGGCTGTGCATCAGAACATGGAAGCTGACCTGGCAAGAGACCAGGGAAGGTGTTGAATTCTTGGTGCAAATACAAGGCTCCCACCTCCATGGCCTTTGGAGAAGCCAGGCTGCTAGCCGGAGCTGGGGAAAACCTTTTAGAATGAAGTGCCTGGGATGAAATCCTCACCCACTGTTTTGCCTGTTTCCTTGCGAAGAGCCCTTCTCATTTCAGCACGTCTTGCGGCATCAGCCAGCTATTTGCAGCCCTAGCTTAACAGCATCATGCTGAGTAACCGCAGGCCCTACAAAATGACTCCTAACACCCATCCTCCTTTTCCACCCAGCCCCAAGCAAGCCTGAACGCTGGGCACACCCACCCCCCGTCCCTGTAAGATGCAGCTATTCGCCAGTTGCCTAATTACTGACCCAGTTAAGGAAGGTTTGGGTTATTCTATGTGACAGGAGCCCATTGTGAATTCTGCCCAGCTGTCTCCCCATTCCCAGCCCCTTCCACGCTTGAGGGACCGAGGTAGCCCAGAGGGAAGAAGTCGCTTTCAAGAGGAAAGTGTGTGTGAAAGCCAAGGTCCAGGGAAGGGGCTCTGCCTTCGAATCCATGTCTCCACAGCAGCAGATGTGGTGTGACGTGAGAATGCCTGGGAGACCCCATGTGGGACTGCAGCCGTCAAACATCTTCCCCAGATCCCCCCTGTGTTTGCTTTCCTGCTCCCCCTACCTCTCACCACAGCATGGCCTGTCAAGGAAAGGTCTCGGATCCCCTCTGGGGCAGCAGCTCGGATGCAGGCACCTGAGCCGTGCCCATCAGTAAGTCAGTGCGAGCAGAGCGATTCAGGCGGGGCTCAGCTAACGTGGCTTGCCAGCTATGATGTCTACCAGCCAAAGGCCCCATCTGGAGTATCCTGGGAAGGCCAGGAAGCAGGGCGTGGGAGGAAGGTGGTGCTGGAGAGCAGAGACAAGGCTGTGCTGGAGGGAAGTGAGTGGGGGATGCATGGGAGACACACCCAGAGGGCTGTAGGTTTGACTTGCTGAGGTCTGCATGTTCCCTAAGCTCTGCCCCCTGCTGATTTGGGGAGCACCCGCTTTCCCCAAATATAAACCTCTCCTCCCATTTCCACAGGCCCCAAGCCTCTCCTTGCACCAAGGTGAGGTGAGCAAACAGGGTAAATTGATGTCATGCTTCAAGACGGTTTCTCTCTTCAATTAGTATTTGCCCTCCCCTTCGCCCTCTCCCTCCAGGTCACTATCTTCCGTGGCAATGGTCCCACCTTCCAGCTAATGCAGGATGCTACAGCATGTCTCCGCAGCCACACTTCCTACCACGAGAGCATGTCACACCGGTTGTCTGCTCCCTACACTGGCTTCCATAGATAGAAAAGTAAGCCAAGTTCAAGGTCTCAGCTTGATCTTCAAGGCACTCTGCGGCCTGGGCCCAGGGATGAAGACCGTGGTCAACCACTCCGCCCCAGTGGAGCGCTCTGTAATAAGTGTAAAGCTCTTCTGTGGAGGAGACAGAACTTTCCTTGGGGGCTGGTCCGAGACCATGGAATGAACTACCCCCAAGAACCAAGGACCATCACTTTCCCTCCAAGTGCCAGGCACATTTCTTTGACCTGCCTTCTCTAACATAAACCTACACAGACACACACACACACGCACACTCTAAAACAGAACACTCCACTGCTCACACTTCTCCTGCAGAGGAGAGAACAAACATGACAGATGGCAGTCACGTTGCTGAAAGCACTCAGATGTACTGCTTGCATCGCTGTAAGAACCCATATAGAATAGAATCTCTTTTCTCTTGCCTGTCTGTCTTCCCCGCTCCTGTTTCCGTTCACCTGTCTCTCGAAGAAGGAAATCATTCACATGGCCCCACGCTCTGGGTAGCTACACTGTGTCTGCCACATTGGCTCGGAGTCTGCCACTGCAGTGGAACAGCTGTTTCTCTCTGCAGAGAGAGTTTGGTTCGAGTTCAGATAAAGTAGGAGCCAGGCCTGTGTTGTAATACTGTCCTCTGCCTTCCTCTCTCAGATCAGAGGAGATATGCACGTTACAGGCACAAACAGCCTGTTTCCTAGATAATTATGGCTCAAAGCAATGGATAGGAACTAAGGAAAAGTTCATGTTACTCATACTCCCAGGACAAAATCCTAGAACAGGGAAGGGAACACGTGGTTAATGATACGGGGGAGTGACCAGGGCAGGACACAGCTCCATTGCTAGTCTCCAGTTCTTCTGCTAACAGAAAAAGGGGTGCAACAGTGATTCCTCACCATGCCAGCCTCATTTGGATCAGCACGCTGGTGCTGTTACAAGGTCACTGCAGTCTTGTTTAACAAGCAACCTGAACAAGCCAAGTCATTCTGCTCCTGGAACAGAGAGCATCTTCCTCTGCAATAGTGGTTCGGGTTTGTACACTTCCCATGGTGACCGGGTGGGCTGGAAGATGGCCTGCCTGCTAGATGGCCCCCTGCAGCATGGTTAAGCCTCCAGTGAAAGACCCCCGTCTCCTGTGCAGCAGCATCTCTCCCCATGGAAGCTGGTGTCTGGGGGATAACAGATGAACAGCTTTGAACAGGGCTCAAATCCCTCCCCCATCCAAGGTTTCATTTCTCTGCCCCTGCTCCAGTCCTCCTTAGATAAGGCTCTATTCCTGTCCATATGAGCCATAGTTCCTACCCATCTTCAGCCCTATCCCCTTCCCATCCAAAACTCTGCAGAGTGCAGCTATAGCACCTTCTAGCTTACAGGTTCGAGTTGCCCTTGGGTGGAAACATCTGAATTACTGATCTCTGTCGCATCTTGTCCGTTGAAAGCATAGCAAAGGGACCTAAAACCTGCCGAGATTGTGGGTCAATCTAGGAATATGGCTGCAGATCTCCAGCTCCTTCCACTTCCATCCTTTCTCCCTGATCTTTTAAACTTCATCACTTCTCTCCCTCCACAGAAAAGTTAACACTCTGCAAAGTACCTTCTTCCCCTTCCAAATGAATTGCTGGCTAGCTACAGATCAGAGGAAACGCAGAATTAACTGGATCCTCTCCCCTATTCAGTGAGTAGCAACTCTTGCTGAAAAGCTACCGTGTCCCAATAACCTACTGACCTCCAGCCTGCACCGGACTTCCTTATAACCTTGTGTAGCCAAATGCATTGCTCCCACACCGTGGCCCAACAGCAAAAGGCCTTCCTCACCACTCCTCTTCCTCCAGAACTGGCCATGATCGTCTCTGTGTTGTGCAAAAGAGGAGTTGTTAGCCCATTGATCCAGAATAAACCAGCAGATCCAGCCTAAAGTGCTTCCAAAACTATTACTCAGATACTGTAATAATGGGAGCTACAGAAAAGTCCAAAGGGTGGCGACAGAGACACTGGAATGGACAGACCTCCCTATGGCTGAATACCCTTACTGAAGATCTGTAGTTCAGTTCCTGCTGCAGACAAAGTGGATTGAAGATGGTACCATAACCACCGGCAGCATGAACCAAAATCTGCAGCATTCCAGAAAGAATGTGCATGCATCCGAAGAAGTGGGTATTCACCCACGAAAGCTCATGCTCCTATACGTCTGTTAGTCTATAAGGTGCCACAGGACTCTTTGCTGCTACTACAGATTGTTGACTTATCCTGGAGTTTTTATGTCCCTCAGCATAGGCAGAGAGTCTGGTGGATGTAATACAGGCACTCAAGCCATTTAATGGTGAATTAGGCGTGGAGTCTGTTAGAATCTATCCCAAAGTGCTCCTGGTGAAACTATCTTTCAAGGACAGGTGCTGGCAGTGTCAGACAGTCATCCCAGCCTAGTCTGCTACAGTAAAGCCAAACCTTTCTGGAAGAGAGAACAATTTGGCCTATTCGAGAGAGAGATTGGAGAAGCGAACTTGGCTCCCGACCCAGAGTTCAGATCTAGGCTTTTGATAGGGGCTCTGTTTCCAGCAATGCAAAACAGAATGCATAGTACCAAACTGCTCCCAAGCGCTGGTCCTGAATGCCAGGGCACTGGAAGGGCTTCTTGCCAAACTGATTCATCCAAGTCTTGGGGGACTGCTGGCTACAGGCAGGACATTGGAACATCTGGTAGGTCAAAATGCAAAGCGTGGTACCAATACCATGTTAGCCAATACACATATGTTAGGTATAGTATACACTAATAGGTATTATGCACACAGTATATATGTATATGTATTGGGGAGTTATGTTAACCTAATGTATTATGATCTTCCCCCAATTCAGTTCACCCACATCAAGTATTCCACAACACTCTGCAAAGCTGAATTTAGCTTTGGCATTAGAAAATAGGAAACCTGTCAAAGACAAGTTATGTTAATATTGTGCCCTGGGTACAAGCTTAGGAGGTGCCTTCATGCCTGTTAGTACCTGGAATGCTGTGTTCAAAACAAAAGGTAAGAGGGGGTACACCATGGTACCAGAAAAACAAGTTGAAATTGGTGGGTGGAATCTTAGATGACGTACAGAGGGTCTTAGCTTGTGCACAATGTATTCATAAATAGAGGTAGTTTTGGGGAGTGCGCCTTCTGCGTAAGGCGACCTGAACACACTGCAAGAACCCGCCTCCCAGAGGGATTGGTGCTGTATTAACTCTCTCTCTCCCCTGTACCATACTGTTTTGTCTATAAACAATACATTGGCTGAGCTTCGTTATTTGCTCTCAAACATTTTAAACACAGAACTGCAAATGGAGTCAAAATCCACTGGCTATGCAAAAAGCAAAACAGAGGGCATCAGAATTCCGCTTCTTCCCTTCCTTGAGGAAGGCTATGGAGAGGAAACAATTCAAACCTCCCCCGAAGAGCTGGTTCTAGCTCCAGGTTGTGTGCTTCTTAGCTCATGGTGTAGGTGCATCACCATGGGATTGGAAGGAAGGGGAATACTTACACTATTCAGGTCCTTATACTGCACAAGTTCATTTGGAGTAGCACAGACGAGACAGACCCCCAGAAGCTAGTAAATGACAAGCTCTTACTGTGTCGTTTAAATGTTTCAATGGGATCTCCAAGGCAAAGGCCAGCAGGAAGAATCTTTTTTGGGGGGGAGGGACGGGGAGAAAGGGAAGAGGAGGGGAAGGGAGGAGGCTATTTCACTGGCTCTACATTAGCGAGGATGAGAGGGAGCCAGAGTGATAGAGGGGCTGGAAAAATCACTCTTGCTGAAGTCAGATTAATCTTTCTCACTTGTCTGTTAGCCTCTGCTTAGCAGCATTGTAATGACCTGAAATTGCAACTGATAAATCGGTGCTGAGGGTTTGTCTCATCGCGGCTGCCACACGAGGATGGGCCATTATTCTTTCAATTTAGGTCTCTGATGCCTGTTAACATATATTAGGCTTTTCCATATGGTGCTTTTTAGCCTGGTGCCCAGGGCAGCTGCCCAGGTCTCTTCCCCCACCCATGCTCTCAGGCCCTGCCTAATGAGAATGGATGACAGCCCCAGCTCAGTAATGGGACACAGATGGTCCAAATGGCTTTTCACTTTTCTACTTTGAAACATATTTTCCATCTTAGAAATTCTCATACAAAAATAAACCCTCCTAATCTTTGGCGCTGTAATTTTGTGTTTTCTAAATTGGCAAGGGACTCGTCGGATAGGGCAATATCTTTGAGAGGGCTGCAGACTTTTTATTAGAACGGATCGGGCACTGAACTAAGAGTCAGGAGACCTGAGGGCCTAGTCCCAGCTCTGCTGCTGGGTGGCTTTGGGCAAGTCACTCCCCCTCTCTGTGCTTCGGTTTTCTTTCCTACTCTTCGTCAGTCTTGCCTCCTGTAAACTCTTCAGGGCAGGGGCTGTCATGTACTAGGGGTTTGTACAGCCTCTAGTCCAATTACTAGTGTTATTTATAGCTCCGTAGCACCTAGGAGCCCTCGTCATAGCCCAGAACCCCATTGTGCTAGGTACTGTACAAACACAATGACCCCCCCCGACCTCCACTGTGGCCTCTAGACACTACCATAACACAAATAATAATGAATTAAACAAAGGGATCACTGGAATGAAAGTCTGGTGCGGGTAGGACAAAAGGGGAGCCCTGAAAGAAGACGACAACCTCACAGCTGCATGCAGAAGCGAGTGACTGAGGGGTCTAAGCAGCAGGTTTGGCATAGCTAGGCTCTGTGGCATTACAGGTTCAAACCCCAGCAGGGTTCACACGGGCTCTTTATCCTATGAATTATTTGTATTCCAAGAGGAGCCATAACTGCACTAGGCGCTGTCCAAACACGCAGGAAGAGGGAGATGCATCTGCTTCCCTGTCATTTTTCAGGGAGGGGTGGGGATGTCTTTTATAATGGTCTCATCTCAAGTGCTCATTTGGACCCAGCCTCCATTGACGCCAATGGAGGGAGAGCAAGCCCTTCTGGCACTCTGGTATGAGTCCAGCATTTTCATTTAAACCAGGGCATGATTCAAAGTTTGACTGTTTTCTCTCTTTTTAAACCTTAGTGCTCAACCCTGCCAAAAGCCAGGAACTCCCTTCCTGGTCTTCTCATTGCGTTTTCCACGTGCATTCAGTCCTACGCTTGTCCAGGCTGCTTTACCAGTGCACTTGTATCGCGGCTCATCCTCTCCTCTCCCTTATTAAAAACTAGGATGCATAGGCAGCCAGTTTCTGCGCAAGCGGGCAAGTTCAAATGGGAGGGGAAGAGGCATACCATATGCTTACCATGCGGACCAGGTAGATCGGCGCCTCATACACATCCAGCATCACCCAAATGCATACAGCATCTTTGGGTAGAAGAGAGCTCCTGGCATACTTCCTGAGCAACCCCAGAACTGACAGCAGCACAGGAGGGAGTTAGGCTTAAAAGGGAGATGTATCTAACCATCCTCTGCCAGAGAAATCTAAGGGCATGGGGTTTTTCTCATTGCTTCCTTGTGCTCCCCTTGTCCGTCTGTCTGTATCCACGTGTCTTATCATTAGAGTGTAAGCCAGGGGTGGGCAAATTACAGCCCACAGGCCGTGTCTGGCCCGTCAGAACTTTTAATCCGGGCCTCGAGCTCCTGCCGGGGAGCGGGGTCGGGGGCTTGCCCTGCTCCGGCACTCCAGCTGGGGAGTGGGGTCAGGGGCTTTCCGCGCAGCTCCTGGAAGCAGCAGCATGTCCCACCTCCGGCTCCTATGCATAGGGGCAGCCAGGGGGCTCCACACACTGCCCCTGCCCCAAGCGCCGCCCCCACAGCACCCATTGGCCAATGGGAGCTGCAGGGGCGGCACCTGCAGATGGGACAGCGTGCGGAGCTGCCTGGCCGTGCAGGAGCTGGAGTGGGAACATGCTGCTGCTTCTGGGAGCTGCTTGAGGTAAGCACTGCCCAGAGCCTGCACTCCTGAGCCCACCCACGCCCCTGCACCCCAACCCCCTGGGTCCCAGCCCAGAGCACCCTCCTACATCCCAAACCCCTCATCCCCAGCCCCACCCCAGAGCCAGCACCCCCAGCTGGAGCCCTCAACCCCCCCCCCATGCCCCAGCCCCCTGCCCCAGCCCTGATCCCCCTCCCACCCTCCAAACCCCACAGTCTCAGCCTGAAGCACCCTCCTGCACCCCAAATCCCTCATCCCCAGCCCCACCCCAGAGCCCGCTCCCCTAGCCGGAGCCCTCACCCTCCCACACACCCCAACCCCCAATTTTGTGAGCCTTCATGGCCCGCCATACAATTTCTATACCCAGATGTGGCCCTCAGCCCAAAACGTTTGCCCAACCCTGGTGTAAACTCTTCGGGGAAGGGACTTTCTGTTCTGAGTTTGTTCAGTGCCTGGCAAAATAGGATTCTGGTCCATGCCTGCAGCTCTTGGGTATTACCACAATCTTACTGCTACATTTGAAAGAAGGATGTACCAGAGATGCTCCCATCTCTTCAAAGTGCTGGCGGCTCCTTTGTATTTATGGAATCCAGCTTTGCATTAAACCTTAAAATATGGAAACCATCATTTCACTGTTCACCAATGGGGCCCACCGGAGCCTCAGAAAGGGTATGGAGTTAAGGGTCTCATTAGGAGCCAGAATCAGGGTTGCCTTGTTTCTGTCTGTGACATCTCATTTACTAGGAAGTCTCCCTTCCTGAAGGTGCGCAGTGGTAATTATATGCCTCTGAACGATGGAGGCAAGGGACTCAGGAAAACAATTCCTCTCGAATCCTTCAGCTTTCATTACAGTTCTCCTTAAAAACGCCAGCTCTGATTTACAGCCCGCGAGGGCCTGCAGTCAGATCTCAACAGCTGCCAAAGCAGGACTGACAGAAGCACGAAACTTATTAACCCACCCTTCAATCTTTCCAGATCTTGGGCGTTGAAAGAGATCCCGGGGCTGGGCTGCTCCATACATGAGCAGACAATTGTGATGTAGCCACTTGCGGGTGGTGCGGCTGTTTAAATCTGAGCTGCCCTGTCTCTGTCTGAAGACTGCAAAGGGGCAGTAACTTGCAGGCAGTCTTGCCTTGTGCTCAGAGCAGGGAACTAGACACCAAGACTTCTCAGGGCCTATTCTTGAACATACCCACTCCATGGCTGCGTGAACTTGGATAAGTCACTTCACCTCTCTCATGCGGTTTGGCCAGCTGTAAAATGGGGATAATCAAACTTGCCTGCCACCCAGGGGCACCACAAGTCTGAATTAATCAAAGTCTATAGCACTCCCCCAAGATCACTGCATGAAAGCTGCTATTCATGTTGCAGAAGTGAAAACATATTGTTATAATTCCTATCCTATAAAACAAGACAGACACACATCTGATAATCCCCAGGCCCTCCCCAAGCAGTCACACGCCACAACACACACACACAGAGTAATCTCACAGTGTACCACACCCTGTGCAATTGGAGATGTGATTGCAGCCCATGTAGACATGCCCTAGCCAGCGGTGTAACAATCAAAGATCAAATCTAGCTCAAGTAACAATTGCAATGAAGTTGCGATGGCATGGGGGGTGGGCTGCTTGAGTATGTACCCAGGGTCCCGAGCAGACAGAGCTGGCTTGATCTACAGCAAAACTAGCTTGTGTATGCCTACAGGTGCTGCAATCACACCTCTCGATTGCAGTGTGGACATACCCCCAGTGAGAGTGATAAATGACCTGTGTAAGGGGATGTGTGTGTATGCCTGGGAATGAAGAGCTCTGGGATGCTGCTCCACTCTCACCTTCCCCTGCTGTACCCACACATTGCAGCGCACATCTATGGGTCACGCCCCATTCAGATTCCTTGGCAATAAAGTGACACTCCCCAGAAGGGAGATGCCACTGCTGGCCTTTCTGCTCACTTGTTTTTCTCCTACCGCTCCGCACACCCTCACCCTGCAGCATGCTACACCGCTCACCGGCACTGAACAGATTTCTGTTATCCTTTCCGGAAGAGCAATCAGGAGGCACTTTCCAGCCTGCTGGCTCCCAGCAGTGGGCGAATTCTTCATTTCACAGACCGAGCCAAATACCACCTGGAAGCAGCGATTTCAAACCAAGAGATAGACACTCACTCCCTGCAGTGTTGGGCCACTAATGTGTGTGCCCATGCCCTTTAGGCAGCTGCAGCTTCCCGCACGCACACCTGCATTGAACCTTCTGGCTGGTTAGTTTTCACCCCAGAGCAGATTTACCTCCGTGAAGAAATTAGCAGCAACAGAACAGGGAATAGGGAAAGTTTTCTTAGCACCACAGGCTCGCTCGTGGGCGTTTCTTTGCCCTGGTGGTTTCTGCAGGGACTCCCTGTGCAGAAACTTGTCCTAAAGGAGGGGGTGGGGTGTGTGTGCAACCTACAGTACAAAGGAAACAACATGCTATCCCCTCTTCCTCCCCTTTCCAGTCCATCACCCCAACGGCTGCCCTTAACTTCTGCCAGATCCACCGGCAAGTGCAGACTGAGGTGTTCAAAGCCACCTAGGGAATTTGGACCTTCAGCTCCCATTAGAATTTAAAATCTCAGCCACAGCTAAACCTACCACCCCTGCTATCCTCATGTAACCTATGGGCCCCAGACTGCCAAAACAATGGAGACCAGCGTCCAGAAAAACAAGTTCTAAACCTCTCCTCCAGGCAACCAAGAAGCTCCCAGATCGTATCTAGATATTACGTTGCTGGAGCAGTCAGCTTTCATGGCCACTCGTCCTTGGCCTCTCTCTTGGTCAGGCCTGCCTATTAGTACCAGTTGAGAGGACCTTTGTGATTCAGGTGTCCATTTACTGAGCAGGATTGAGGTCAACAAATTTATTCCATACAATGGCCAACTTTTATGCCACAACCACCCTGAGCAGGGTTGCAACTAGTCATCTCCAAGTGAAGTGCATCCTGTTTCAATACCAAGCTCCTGAGCCAGCCAGTCCATCTGGCCTCTCCACGCCATCATCATGTTCGTAATCAGCCACTGTACCGGGACTAGAAGCAAGAAGGCATTGACCCCTTAGATTCTCTTTCCTGAGCTTGCTACTTTCAGAGCCAAAATCCCTTATCACAAGAGGAACGAAGAATGATTCATCCCAGGTTTGGGTGCAAGACCTCAGCCACCCCACACTGCGGAGCAAAGGGGGAAGTTTGCAATCAAATATTTCATGTGTTTGTGTGCAAGGTTGGGGGATTATTTAAGTAAATAAATACAGTGAGAATGGTCTCTATTTCTGTCAGTTCCTAAGTGGCTTCGTCTCCCCGGGTCAGGTCACGTGAGTCTGAAATGTTCCGTCGGCCTCAAACACAGGTTTAAGAGGCAGGAGGAGGACACGTTTGAAGATATTCATCTGGACCGCATAGGTGTCTGTAGAGCTCCCATCCTTGGACAAGCCAGCACCCTTTCAAGGCTGTGAAAGGAGATATGAATAGGGAAACAAGACCCAAGCTGCTCCCGTGCTGTGGGAGCATGTAGAGGGGAAAGCAGAAATAATATGCAGCTGCAAACAGGACTTGCCTCTAGCTAAGCTTCAGGTGACACAAGCAACCCTTTAGGCATGCACAGGTCTGCCCTCTAAAGAGATGCATGATTTAGTGGGCTGAGTCCCCAGAGACCTGGGTTCTATTCCCATCTCTGCTACTAAGGGTGTGTCTACCTAGGGAAACTGACTGGAACAGCTAGTGCAGGAAAGCTCCCCAAGTGGACACTTTATTCTGGAATAATTACTCCACTTTGGAAGCATGCCATTCTAGAATACAAGTGACTTTTTCTGGAATAGCGTATCCACGTGGGGAGCTACTCCAGTCAATTTCCCCATGTAGACAAACCCTAACGTGGTGTGTGAACCTGTGCGAGTCATTTCACCTCTCTGTGCTCTTATTATCTATCCCTTTCTTAATGATTCCCAACATTCTGTCAAAAAAGCAAACAGAATGTTGGGCATCATTAAGAAAGGGATAGATAATAAGACAGAAAATATTATATTGCCTCTATATAAATCCATGGTATGCCCACATCTTGAATACTGCATGCAGATGTGGTTGCCCCATCTTAAAAAAGATATATTGGAATTGGAAAAGGTTCAGAAAAGGGCAACAAAATTTATTAGGGGTATGGAACAGCTGCCATATGAGGAGAGATTAATAAGACTGGGACTTTTCAGCTTGGAAAAGAGACGATTAAGGGGAGATATGATTGAGGTCCATAAAATCATGACTGGTGTGGAGAAAGTAAATAAGGAAGTGTTATTTACTCCTTCTCATAACACAAGAACTAGGGGTCACCAAATGAAATTAATAGGCAGCAGGTTTAAAACAAACAAAAGGAAGTATTTTTTGCACACAACGCACAGTCAACCTGTGGAACTCCTTGCCAGAGGATGTTGTGAAGGCCAAGACTATAGCAGGGTTCAAAAAAACTAGATAAATTCATGGAGGATAGGTCCGTTAATGGCTATTAGCCAGGATGGGCAGGGATGGTGTCCCTAGCCTCTGTTTGCCAGAAGCTGGGAATGGGTGACAAGGAATGGATCACTTGATGATTCCCTGTTCTGTTCATTCCCTCTGGGGCACCTGGCATTGGCCACTGTCGGAAGACAGGACACTGGGCTAAATGGACCTTTGGTCTGACCCAGTCTGGACGTTCTCATGCGCTCTAGCTTCCCCATGCATGGAATGGAGAATAATAAGCCATGTCCATCTCTGTAAAGTTCTTTGAGATGCTAGAGCCATGCAGAGCTCTGTTATCATTCCTCCTCTCTCAAGTGCTTGCAGCGTATAGTATTTCGCACTGCGGTGTAACTGAAAGCACAGTACAAGGCACAGTCTGCCCTTTCTGCCCGTGCTACAAAAGCAAACGCACCTGTGCTACAATGCCTCATCAATTCTCCCTCCACCCCGGCCCACTTACATCCCTGAGAGTTTTATCAGGGCTAGGCGAGGCTGTGGAGAAGCTATTGTTTCAGATCTTATTTGAAGTTGCCAAAGGGTCCTTTGCATTCAGGAGTCTCCTATGCTGTACGCTTCTTACCTGAAGCTGCTGCGCCACCTTTATAGTCAAGACAATATCTTTCATTGAAAGCCCTCTGTCGGGTATAAGGATGTATTCACAGCCTGCTGTGGCTGGGGGTCTGGTGAATAAAGTAGTTCAGAGGAGTAAGTGAAGACACAGTTTAGGAGCCCACTTCACAAATGAAAGCCTTCGCAGCTCAGATATGAGGTCAGGGAACTGAGAAACTCAACACTATCCATCTAGCTAGAGTGAGTAATAAAGTGAGTGAACAAATGGGTTATTTGACCGTGTTACATTTCCACTTAAATGAGACTGAGTGAGGCAGAAAATTCACTAAGGTCATGTGCAGAAGCAAACACAGCCTCGTGGTTAGAGCAGGAGACTGGGCGAGAGGACTTGTGGGATCTATTCCCAGCTCCGCCAGTAACGAGCCTTGTGACTTTAGGCAAGTCACTTCAACTCCATCTCTAAGATCAATGAAATAGGGACAATGGTACGAACGTACCACAGGATGTTGTGAAGCTAAATTCATTAGTGCCTGTAAGGTGCCCTGAAATCCTCAGATGAAGGGTGTCAGATACAGGTGTCTCATTAATAAATCCAGTCGGTGAGTGCGACCCAAAGACCTCTTGATGCCAACTGGCAGAGGACACAGGTATCCCAGGGGTCATTGCAAAGTCTCTAATAAAAGCCTGTGTCATACTGATCCTCTTGATCATTGTGAGATGTACGTACAGATGATATTTAAGGAGTTATGTATCTGTACAAAAAATATCTTCTTAAGGTGTGTGTCTAGGGACTGGTCAGCAGCAAAGGTGAAAAGCTGCAAGGAAGAAATGTTTAACTATCTGTTTACATGTAAATGAAGTATTGTATGGTTCACAATGGGCATCCACTCACAAGTCTGAGCCAAATGCTAATGAAGGATTGTGAAATCTTCAGAGAGAGGAAATTAACAGGAAGAAGTAAATAGCAGGAGTGTTATCCTGGATAGGGGTAAGACAATGAACTTTTGAAACATTTGGGGTAAAGATGAAGCCGTAGGTATGATCTGTGAAGATAAGCTGTCAGCAGGCTTGCTCTTGTGAGAAGGGTCGCAACCAAACTGGCTGAAAAGACTGAGGAAAGCCCTGGGGTTCGGAAGCATCCTGTCAGAGACAGGGGAATATTTGGTTAGTCACAGTAAATTTAAAGTCTAAAAAGCATGTTCTAATTTTGTTTTATATGTAACCATTTGTCTCCAATATTCTCACTCACTATCACTTGACTCCCTGTTCTTTGATAATAAATGTATTCGTGTTTTCGCTGTACATATACCTAAGTGCCGTGCGTTCACTGAAGCTGCGTTCTACAGTATTACTAGTAGCTGCAGCGTACTGTGCCTTTGGGAACAGCAGGCCCAGTAATTCTGTGAGCGCTCAGTGGATAAAGGGTTGGACACGACAGGGAATGCTCCAAGGACTCGAGTGTCAGGGGGTTGGCTATCACCAACCTGTGCAGAGAGAGTGAGGCCTGAGGCGGCCTGGAATGCAGGGATTGTGTGGCCAGAAGTTGGTGCAGTCAGGGAACTGACCAACGGCAGACACAGACATGACGTCCTCACACTGAGAGCAGGAAGTGGTGAGGTGCCTCAAAGCCCTGGGTACCCCTGGGAAGTGACACCGCTCACTGAGTTCAAAAATGGAATCCAGAGCTGCTGTACAGCCGGTTGCCCTTGTTCACTCCAGGTCCTCGCCCACTTCTCTCTGGCTGAACATATCCCCTCACTCTTGTTCCTACTCACTACCAGCCAGCCAGGGCTCTTCTACCATGGTCATTCCAATATCCAAGGGGAGTGGGAGGTTATTTATTCATGGTATGGCAGTTCTGAAAGCCATGGCCTTAGTATGCAGGTGAGTCGCTCCACACAATACCAAAGCTCACCCACAGATGTAGCAAAGGAAGTGCTAGAAGCTCTGTCACCTGAGCCATCTATGACTAGAGACCAGCGTGAGTATCAGTTCTGCATTGCCCAGGGGAGATGGACTCATTAATATACTTGGCACTTCTATGGCACTTTCCATTCACGATTCTCAAGGAGCTTTGTCACCACTGATGAATTGAGATCTACAGCCCCCTGTAACAGCATCAGTTTTCAAGAGTGGCCATTGATTTTGGTGAGCAGCTCGAGAAACTTTTGGGATTGCTTTTCAGAGGGAATGAGCACCCACAGCTCCCATTGGAATCACTGGGAGCTGCAGGTGCCCAGCACCTTTGGTGATGGGGGTAGGGGATGGGGGAAAATACACAGTGGCCACTTCTGAAAAGCTGTGCCTAAGTGACTTGCCCAAGGTCAAATGCACACACCTGTGGCAGATTCAGGAGCAAACACCAGAACTCTGACCTGTAGTTGAGGCATTGGACTAGAAGGCACTCGCTTGGCTCCACTAGACTTTTTTTCCCCCTGGAATTAGTTGATTACAAGGTGTTAACTATCTTTAGTTAATTGGCAAAGATTAGTCTGGACGTGCCTCAAACCTTGGTGCCCAGGTACGGATTGTGTGTAGTTTAGCATAGACTCCCTGCTAGCATCCACCGAAGCCAGCGAACGTGTGAAAACAATGACTTATCCTTCCGATACTAGGGCCTTATCTTCACTGCTAAACAATGGTATATTTTTTACCTCAGGGAAACTAATGTGCATGAGCTAGCCCGAGTTAAAAAACCACAGCTCCTCAGCTCCACTACAGGATTAGGCTGTGACCCATAAACATATTAACCTACAGGCCACTGAACAGTCATATGTTGCAGGGCTTGAGACAATCGCTATTAGGGGTTAGAATGAGACAGATTCTCCCCCATCTGCCAGACGGCTTCTTGCTCTATCCTTTAAAGCACCTAGTGCTGACCACTGCCAGAAAGAAGATTCTATGATTACACCTTTTGGCCCCTACTAAGTTGGGCTGGACTTATACTGGTAAGCAAGGGTAGGAAGGCTCCAGATCCCGTCGCTGAGTTCCCTAGCACGGATCTGATTTTTTCTTTAGGGAGTGAGGAATAAAACAAGCTCCAAGACTCCAACCGCTCCCAAAAGCCAGACAAACACAGCCAGAAACTTCCATGGCAAACGAGGTGGAAAATGCAGCCTGACAGAGAGCGAAATGGCAGAGATGAGCCTACCCATCTGGGTGCCAGAGTGGCTGTATCACTCATTACGCCGGGAGAGCGGGGGAGTTGGAAGCGTTACCTCGGCTGGAAGAAGAAAACAGGCCGGGGGCTGATTTGACTGAAACGCTGCTGAGAGCAGAAACCTCAGTGCCACTCACGTTCAAAAACCAAAGCAAAGATTCTTATTGAAACAAACCCTCTAATTCAGTGCTTCCCGGCTTCCAATGATGGTCCCTCTGACTTGGGTGCGATCGCCTCCCAGCGCTTGGTTCTCTTGGTCCCATCATTCAGACCTGTGCAAAGAGGGTGTGAAGTTCTACCACCAGATAGGCAGTGTGGCCTAGTGAACTGGGAGTCAGGAGACCTGGGCACTATTTCTCTCTCTGCCACTGACTTACTGTGGGACCTTGGGCAAGTCACTTCCCCTCTTTCGGTCTCTATTCCCTTTCCACACGTTGTGCGTCTCATATATTTAGCCTGTTAGTTCTTTGCAGCTGGGACTGTCACGGGGCATTCACGCAGCATCTAGCACAGGGCAGCCCTGCTCTCAGTTGGGGTCTCTAAGCTTTCCCTTAATGCTACTACTGACAATAACGGCAAATTGAACAACAGCATTTTATAGCCATTCTGCCCCTGTGTCAGTTACTGCCCAGGTAGAAGGCAGGAGAGAATCAGGTCCCCACTGTCTGCTTTAGAGACCAGCATCCATGCTGGACTTACCTCCACCACTAGGACCTACCCGCCATTCAGTTGAATACATTGTCTAACCCACCTTCCAATCGCAAAGGGGAGGGTCAAAGCTAAACCAGCTCCTCGGCAGGTGACCATGAGCCCAGGCAGCAGGCCTCACTGGTCTCAGCCTGGCGAACTAGCACAGTGGCCCAGAACAGGAGCAGGAGACGGTCTGGTTAGCCAGCACATGGGCCTCTCACAGAGCGCAAAGAGGCTCTGGTGAGAACTAGAGCAGGGCCAGAGGTGTAGGATCCTGACCCAAACTTCCCTGAGTTTTGTTTCAGCTTGTTACAGAGATGGAGCCAATTGTGATATTTGGCTTCTGACCTGTGAGTGTCTGGATTTGAGGGCTAGGGGGTCAAACTGAATGCAGCTCCCATTGTAGCATGGGGCTGGCTCTCTGTACAGGAGTAGAGAGCTCGCTTTATGGCCTATTACAACAATCTGTAACCCACTTTTTTCCCCCCTATGGCTGCAGAGGTGTTAATGGGTCACTCTACCTTGAATGGTCCCTTACAATAGGGGTAGTCAATAGGCAGCCCATGGGCCAAATCCAGACCGCCATATGCTTTTGAACAGACCCCAAAATCTTTTTATTGATCATCATCATCGTTTTTTCTTTAATTATTTTCTCTGGAGTCTGGACCTGGACTGTACCTTCACCAAGAAATTTGGACCTTGACAAAAATAATTGATTACCCCGCCTTACAATATGCGCTAACTACATATGCTAAACAATTAGTCCCACTTTGCATTTTGCTGCGATGATGGGAGTACCTTCCCAGACCTGAAGAAGAGCTCTGAGTGGCTTGTCTCTTACCAACAGAAGTTGGTCCAGTAAAGGTCTTACCTCACCCAATATCCTGGGACCCACACCGCTACAACCACACTGCACATAGCTCCCTCCTCGGATATTCCTCCTGCGAGGTTACAGCCATTTCTCCCCACACCCCCCAAATGCACTCTGGGCTCATGAGGAGAGTACGAGGGGTAGGCAATTCTGCCCAGGTGTTGGAGCACAGAGTGGGGAGAAAGAAAGGGAAACAAATCGCTCTGCTAAGCTAGTCGCTTTGCTCCTGGCTCAAGGCGACTGGAGATGGGCTACCTGCAGGTCCTGCCCTGACCCCTGGAGGCATCATCTTCACCAAGCACACAAGGCACCGAGGGGCACGATACCCTTCTGAACCGATACACTGACTGCTACCCCCTAGCTCACGATTGGGGTGCGTGAATCTCTAACATCACCAGACCCTTCCCCCAGTTCCCGATGATAATGGGGCGCTCTCGACACTGTGGCATAACACCCATCATGCCCCAAGGGCATGGCAAAAGGCGGGGGAAAGAATCATGGAGCCTAGGCCTAACCCCAGCTGCTCCCCCCACTCCACCGGTCCTGGCTGGGGGAGGAATAGCTAGACTCTCTGGCCTCCTCCAGGACAAAGCCTCAGCAACCCCACCTGATGCTGTAGTGGGGCTAGTGTGATGCCCTCGGGAGAGACTGCTGTACTTGTGTTTCTTGCAGCCACCTGGGTTGCAGAGGGAAATTTTCTCTTTTCTGGGCCAACCCTCAAGGTCTGGTCCCACAGGGGCAGGGAGGGAGGAAGCAAGCTGCCTGGGCTCGGCTCTCCCTCCCACCCCCAGCTTCCCTTCTCCAGCAAAGCCAGATCTACTGAGTCTCACTAATGGGGCAATTAGAATCATGCCCTTCTGGCGTCCCCATTCTAACGTGATTAGCCTCCTACCTTGGTATTTCCACTCTCCTTGCGCTTGCTCCAGATGCTCCAAGGCAGCCAGGCTGGGGGCAGTGCCAGCTCTGGGACTAGCAGGGTAAATGCCCATCTGGGCAGAGCCTGGATGAGTCTGGTCACAGCTGTGTCCCATTAGTGCCTCCTTAGGGCAGAAGCACCATGTGCTTCCTCGTGCTCCCACAAGCAGCAAACCACCAGCAGCTGCCCAGACCACTTGTGCCTCTGCACTGCCCATGGCCAGCACTGAGCACAGTCACCCTGCCCCAGCGTCCACTGGGCTCAATGTAAAACTTGGCATGGAGCCTCTCAGGAGAAGCCTGTCTCTGGTTGCTCCAAAATCCTGGTTAGGAGCATGGAGGGGATTTCCCTAGACCATTACCCCTCAGCACACTGTCTTGCCTGAACTGGCCGCCAGTGGTATGAACTTCCTCCCAGCAGTGCCCAGCCAGGGCTCCGGCAGGCTGAGCTCTGGGCTTCCTCATGTGTGAAACACCTGTTATCTTTTATGCCTGTTGATAAATTGTATAGTCAGTTGCTTGGGCACACTTCGGTTTGTTATGAAATATACTCAAGAGATCAACTCACCAACATCAGTCCCGTTTATTACTATGATGCAGGAAAAAGGTTTTATATGATCCTAGTCTCCGAAGAGCAGTCCTGTTCAGTCCTGTGACATTCACCTTACACAGAAGGCATGCTCCCTTGAGTTATATCCCTTCTCGTATCAGTAAAAGGTACTATATGTATGGCATCTGAAACTGGATTTAAGGAATCAGGTTTTCACCTTGTTAGTTGCTGGTATCCTGATGCACCCCTTTATCTTCTGTGATGAACCCAGGTCATGATGCAACTTTATCTTTGTTCTGAGTACTAAAGGCCCTGGAGCCATCTCCTGGGCTTGTACCAGGGTAAATAGGTTTGTGAGGAGGGTAAATACCTTTCTGTTGCTGTTAGAAAACATTTATATCTCCTGACACGGACAGTCTTCCTATCTACTTAAGCCAAAGTTTACTTCTGCTAATGCAAAGTGTTATGGGATACTTAGCACAACTCAACAGGATTATAAAAAAAATATAGGCCAAAATGGGATATATAATTGCTATATTAATGCTTAATAATATGTATACTTAAATGTTTGGAATATGTATTGTGGGTAGTATTATCAGCATAACATATGTGTATGCTAGTCTGCATATATTAGTCAGCATGTCCTTTTCCCCCAACACCTTCCAGGCCAGACCTTGACCTTTGCCCACCACCCACCGAGTGTCAGAAGGCCCAGATGTGTGTGTGTGCATTTAGCTGCAGCAGGCACAAACAAGCAGACACATGTTCCCAAGGCGCCTCTCAGCCATGCTTTATTTGTGAATGGAGTAATAAACAAACAGAGCTCAAATCATTTGAGGAAAACAGAAACCATTGACATGTGGATGCTATTTACAATGCAGATACAGTTCTTGTGTTCTAAAGGGGACAGGGAAAATCTGAGGGGGCCTGGATCCAGGGCTGGTAGTGGGGCTTGGGGGTTAACAGGAAGTGAAAGTTTTCCAGAAGAAGTTTTTACAGGGGGCTTTGCGGTCTCGCTGTGATAGCTGGGCTAACCGCCCCAAAGCCAGCCGCTCCTCTTCCAATTTGCTCTCCGGGGGCTCTTCAAAGTCAGTGGAAGCTGCCTCGCGCCCCGTGTCCATCCCATCCAGGAGACCCACCAGCATCTTCAGGATCATGTCCTTCCGGGCCTTGATCTGCTCCTGCAAGTGGAAAGCACAAGAGAGGTGATGCCATCTCCATAGGTCACTCTGCAGGTACTGGCCTAATGCTCTCCATTCCTCATCACAGACCCCAGCTCTAACCCTTAGGACACTGGGCAATCCTCTGCAGTGCTAATCCCCTCAGAATGGCCAGTTTCATAGTGCTGGATGGGAGTCACTGGGGTCTTCATGATGGTGGTGGGGGGGAGTTGAGGCAGAAAGGTGGGGACATTTCCTAGTCCCAGTTGGCCTCCTCCTCTTTCCTGGTTCACATCTCTTGGCCCGTGAGCCAGAGGGGAGGGGGACAGCATACACAGGAGGGAGGGCTAGCACAGAGGCTCTGGCATAGAGACCTGGATGGTTCTCTGCAGTGGCAGATTAGACATTGGGCCAACGAGGCCTGAGCCCAGGGGCCCCAGCCAACTGAGGGGCCCTAGAAAAATGGCCCTGACCTGCTCCACCCACCCAGCACTCCTGTCCCCGTGCCCTGACCCCATTTCCCCAGCAGGAGTGCCAGAGGTGGGGGGGGACTGCAGGTGAAAGGGGTGGGGAGGGGCTCCCCACTTGCTCTGGCCCAGGGACCCACAAATCCCTAATCTGTCTCTGGTTCTCTGCTCAGTGTTCAGAAAGCCTGGGTCTCATCAGAGAGACAGGGGAGGCGGAAGAGGGGGACAAAGCCAGGATCCCAGTTCCCTTGGTTCCCTCTCCCTCACCACAGCTCCTGGCCTGAGGGCTCTCAGCACCTGTACAGCACTTGCTCTGCAGACAGGAGTGAGTTAATCCTCACCCTGTCTCCCAGGGTAACAGGAAACGGTTATCACCACCACCATACAAGAGGGGAAACCGAGGCACAAGGGGGCAAGACTTGCTCAAGCTCACACAGCAAACCAATGACAGAGCTGAGATTAGAGCTCGGGAATGTCTGGCTCCCAGACCCATACTAGAGCATGCCATACTTACCTGGCCAGCTGGGCTGAGACAGCAGCACCTGTGTGTCATTATACCAGCGAACAAACTGGTTCGCTCTGTTACAATATCCCCTGCTCCTCCCACCCTCCCCAAACCCAGAGAGCTATAAATCCGCCCCCCCCCCGTACTGTTTCTATTGCCTGGCAGTCCCAGCACCCACTTGGGAAGGGCTATGGAGGGGCAATGTGCTGAGAAACGTTATTAACATGGGGAAACTTCATGCTGCGACTCCTCTGGCCAATCATTGCCAGGAGGACAGAGTTAAGGGTGAAGGAAGGAGGCAGCCATGGGGGCGATGGGGGTGGGGGGAAGCTGTAGTAATGGCTGGAAACGCTACTTGTACCAAGGAGATATGAAACAATCCACATTGCCTGCTTTCAAATAGCCTAGGGCCAGATTCTGATCTCAGTTACACCAGCCTTGATCCAGAGTAACTCAGCTCGGTTTCTTCGTTACCCCCAGAAGAATCTGGCCCCTACGGATTCAGCGTTTGCTCCCCGCCGACGCTCCGGCAGTCCCTAGCCACGAACCGCTGGGCTAGGCTGTCCGCGGGAGCCCAGCGACCAAGAACCCCTGGGCTAGGCTGTCCCCGGGAGCCCAGCGGCCACGAAGCGCTGGCCTAGGCTCTTCCCAGGGAGCTGCCACATTAATCCTCCTGATTCTTGAAGGAAACCTTTGTGGGTATTGGCCGGGCGCTAATGATTTGCCCTTTAGACAGACGGGGAAACTGAGGCACATCGCTGCCTGCGGCCGTGGCAAGGGCAGAAGCCCCACAGGGCAGGGCGGGGGGAGGCTGATTTCCCAAATCCTGCCCGTCTGGCAACACCTGGGTCGCCGCTCCCTCGAGTCCTGAGCTGGGAAGCAGCGCTCCAGCCGCCTACTGGGTGTCCCTGCTCCCTGGGCACGGGCTGCCTGCCCCATTCGCCTACCCATGAGCCGGGCGGGACAAAGCCCTGGCTCCCTGGGAACCAGCGGAACCAGACAGCGCTGGAAGCCGGCGGCCACTGGCCCCAGCGAGGCACAGGTGCCGGGGTAAGGGGCCACAGAGCCGCCTTGCTCCAGCCCCGTGCGCTCGCCCCTTGCTCCCAGCGCGGTGTCGCTGCCGCCCTCAGGGATGTCCCGCTGGAGAGCTCCGAGCCGCTAGAGCCGGTTATTGTTCACTCCCCTGCGCCTTACGGCTGCTGGCTTCTCTGCGCCGCTTCCACCGGGACATGGGGATACCCCGGCCGGTGCTTTCCTGGGCATTTGGGGGTGTATTTCATAACAGCTTATGTCTCAAACCCGGGGGTGCTGAGCCTGAGAAAGGGATCCGCGTCTTTCTCCTTCAGCCTCCAACCCACCCTCCTACCGCTATCTGCTCTCGACGGGACTTGGGAAAGTTATTCACTCTGGATCTCCCTTCCAGGAGCGGCATGGGACCGGCCACTGAGAATCGTTCCTTGCACTCACTTCCACTGAGCCGTTCGTGACTGGGTTTAGCCGCCTAACCCCGCGCTCTTCCCTTCTCCCTGCGGTTTAGACTTGGGATAAAAACCTGTCGGTCACACAAAGGGTTAACCTGTTGTCGTGGCGAGAATCTGCAGAGGAAAGCGACTGTGCTCCCCCACCCCCAGAAGGGTTAAGGCCGATCTAAGGGCCGTTTGCTAATGGGATGCTGTCCCCCCAGCATCTCACTGTGTGTGTCTGTCTCTTGTTCAGTCTCCTCGTTCGCTACTCATGGGACGCGCGCCCCTCTCCAAAGCGCCCCAGAGCCCCTCTCCAAAGCATTAACCTCGGACACTGATGGAGAACCACCTCTGAGGCTGAAAAAGCGACACCGGGAACTAGACACAGGTGCCTTTACGGGGTACTCCAGGCCCCTTCCTTCCCCTTTTGTGCTGCCCCCGGTTCCCAGGCTGGGAGGCGAGTCTGCGAGCCGCGCTGCGGGGATGGACGCGCACTGGAGTGAGAGTTGCGCAGCTAAAGGCGCAGGGCAGCTCTGGAGGCGCACGGGTGCTGGCTGGCGGAGCGCAGGGCGCGGGGCAGAGCTCTGGACACAGTCTGGGAGCACAGAGCAGAGGCTGTGTCGTGGTGAAGTGCCCCCTCCCGTTGACTGTACCTCCTGGGGTTTATCTATGGGGGGAACTGACCGGCAGAGGACTAGCGGTACCATTACACTGCTCCAGCTATGCTGGCGTATCTCCCATGTGGACACTATTCCGGATCAAAGTGGCTTTATTCTGGTGTGATTACTCCGCTTCTTATTTCTTGGTTACCTTCCTTCTTTCCTATTGCACCGGGTCCTTCCAGCGTTCTTCCGCCCCCGGGGTCCTTTCTGGAGCAGGGACAAGAACCCCCTCTAGCCTTCTGTTCTCCTACACGCCCCTTCTTTTCCTGCCCGGCTCCCTCTCGCCGGACTCCCCAGCCATCTGCCTTTCTCCTCCCCTCCTTCCCCTCTCTCCCCTTCTTCACCGTGCCAGTTTGCGCCTAGCACGGACTCTGCTTTCGCGGCCCCCTCTGCGGTCTGCCTTGACCCCCTCCCCCCAATCAGGTGCCCAGCCGTCTCCAGCCCCCAGCGCCGCAGCTCCGGGGATCCCGGAGCACAGAGCGCCCACTCGGGTGGCCCCGGCAGTCCCCTCTGCCCTGCCTCCCGCCCCGGGGTGCGCGATCCTCACCCTGCTGTTCGCCACGGCGGCTCTCTCCTCGCCGGGCAAGGCGCTGGCTCTCACGCTCCACACCAGCAGCAGCACGGACACCAGGCTGGCCACCAGCTGCATGATGGATCGGCGGGGACTGCAGCGAGGGATCGGGCACGGCTGGGCGGGGGGGAGCTGCCTCTGGGCTCTGTTCTGCCACCGACAATGGCTGCAGCCCCTTTTATAGCCCGCTCCCGAGCCCTGCAGGTGACGCAAACAATCCAGTCCCTATCAAAGGCAAATTAGACTCTGGAGGGGTGTCAACACTTGGCTGCTGGAGCGGGGCCCTTCAGCGCCCCGGGGCTTTCCAGGTGCCCCTGCTGCAAAGACCTCTGTGGGGGGAGGGGGGAGCAGGGGGCTGGGACCAAAGTAACCCACCCTCCCACACCCGCGGGTGCCAGGCACTGTCTGCAGCTGCCACGTCTAGAGGGGCTGCTCCTGGGGTCCTAGACACTGCCTGCCAGAGCAGGCCAATGGCCCCTCCAGTCCTGTAACCTGTGGCCAATGTGGGATGCTGCAGAGGAAGGTGTCAAAGCTCCCTCCCCCATAGTTACAGATGGGCCTGGACCCGAATCCAAACAACCCCGAGTTCTTGAGATGTTGGGGTCTGGATCTCTGCAGCTCACCCCCGTGTCTCCCCACAGTGATGCTCACCGGTTATGCTGAGCTGCTCCCCGCTCCCATTCTAGCACCTCTGGGTTCCAGGTGTCTGGAGACGTCCCCCAGTTCCAGACTGTAGCTTGGCAGAATGGATCCCAGGGTGCTTGGGTTTCATGGTGCTAAAGAGAAAAGCAGAGGCTTAGCTGGGTTGGGCCGACTTGGAGCAGCTGTGCCTAGCAGGGCTTGCTCATGGCATGATGACCCCTGCTTTAGGTTCCTTCTGGGTCCCCCTTTCTCCCCAGCTCTGCCCTGCACAGCCCCTTTTCAAGCATCCTTCAGAAGGTGCCTCCTGCCCAGACTGATGTCCCTGTAGTAACAGGCTGTGGCCCAGGAGAAGGTTCTGTAAGGACACTGCAGCCTACCCCCCATTCCCCTGTCACTCTGGTGTCATCTGGCCCCTGCCTCCTGGGATCCGAGGACTCAAAGTTCACATCTCTTCTCACCCTTGAACCCACTGCCCTCTCCCCTGGGAACACTCTTAAGGGGAGGCCCAGCATTGCAGCTCAGGTCTCTTCCTCCTTCCAGCACCCCCTGTAGAGCAGATAAGTTCTCACTTTCCAGATGTGGAGGCACAGAGAGGTGATGTGGCCAACGGGACACAGTGACTGAATGGCAGAGCTGAGGATAGAACCCAGAAGTCTGTCCCCACCCCACCCTCTCCATCCTCTAACAGCCCAAGCACCTCCACTCCTGTTTGAACAAATAGAGACCCAGACCTCAGGGCAGTGGAGCCTTCCCCTAGCACCTGATGCCCAAATATCAACACACGAGTGCTAGAAGAAACCTTTGATAACCTCGCTGAAAGACACAAAGGAAAGGAACTATTCTGTGTGAAACAGATTCTCCCTGGGAGATTCCTAGGCCTAAATTCTAATCAGGAAATACAGCACCCTAACAGGGGTGCTGGTGCAATTTGTATAGTGGGGGTGCTGCTGAGAGCCATTAAACCAAACTGTAAACCCTGTATCTAATGGAAACCACTTCAAGCCAGGGGGGTGCTGCAGCACCCCTAGTTCCAGCACCTATGTGCCCTGACTCTCTTTCCCACCATGCCCTGGGATAGCTGGGGAGTTAAGGTCATTGCCAGCTTGTGCACCCTGATCCAGGATGAAACGTCACCTGCTCCCTTCAGGAACGATCGGGCCGATTTATCCGAACCCACCCTGCTGCCCTCCTTAACGCAGTCCATCAAACTCCTCCAGCCCAGTGAGAGCTGCTGGGGTGCAGGATGCAGAGCGCACTCACCTACTGAGTCCCAGTTACTGAGCCTGGCATGGGGACCTGCCAGCTGACCCAGGACTGAACTGCTTGGCGGTGGGAGCAAAATCAGGGGATTGCAAATGGGGCCTCAAGAGGAACTGGGGCCTCATCCCATTCCAGTCTGAGATGGGGCTGCGATAACAGACAGGCAGGAGGTGAATCCAAGACAGTCACTTACGAGACAGGACTAACCCAAAGGGCACATTAGCCCAAATGCTAGGCAGCCAGCAGTGGAGGCGGACAGCCAGTACAGCTAGGTCTCCACTCTGGGGGCTGTCTAGGTGAACCAGACTGTTTGTTTGCATGGATACAGCTCTGTGTGCTGCTGTGTCTTACATATGGGCTGTTCCCTGAGACGCCACAACAGAGTGAATGGAGTGACAATCCGGCAGCAAAGGGACAGGTGAAGGGGATAAGCGGTGATGTCAGAAAAGAGTTGGAGAGGCAGGGAGATGCCCAGGGAAGCAGGAGCTGTGGAGATGGCTTTTCCACCACCAAGGGCCAGACAATGACCAGCATGGAGGGCAGCCTGAAAGGTGCAGATGTTGAGCAGGTCTGTAGGGTTGGCTCAGGCTGCAGCAAGACCAGCAAGAGAGGCTTAAAGGGCAGGAACGCCAGGAAGGAATAGCACCGTCCTCAGGGAGCAGGCCCGGGAGACAGCGTCTGCCCAGACGTGACAGCAGAGTCCCTGTCCCCACTCCCAGCTGCCAGGCAGGCTCCAGCCGGAACATTCTACGATGCTTCTCCCAAGAGCTGAGCTTGGTGTCCCTGCTGCTGCGTGAACTGAGGGGACGTGGCCGACGGACACTCACAGGTGGGATGGGTTCAAAACCACTCGGCCCTGGCTGCCTCAGAGGTGGTGATGGGCCACGCTACAGCTTCCTTTGCCTGCAGAAATGCCCGTCTCCCACATTACCCAGCAGCTTCCTTCCCTTCTCCACCACAGACTCCCCAGCCAACTCCTCCTCTGCCCTCCCCAAGAAATAACCCTGTGGGCCTTCAGTCTCACTAACTTGGAGGTGGGGATTTGCCCATGAGCCAGGCCAGGTGCCAGCTCAGACCTTTGCTCTGTGATCTTGCTGATCCCTGCCCCCTTCATAAAGACCAGCTGACCTCTGAGGCACTCCCTCCTCCTAGCCCCCTAAGCACTTGTACAGGGAAAGTCAAGAACTTTTCTGACTGTGAGGGATTAACATGGCCCCTCCATTTTGCCCCGTCACTTCATCTCCCACAACCCTGACCACACCCATTGGCTTCTCAAATCCCTGCCTTGGCTTCCCCATTGGGGTCACATCAAGGTAAAACTTCTCCCCAGCTTCTGAGTCCTGCATGGCTCCAGTCCCTGGCACCTCCCCCCCCCACATTAGGGTCTTATCCTTTCTACTTCCACCATCTCCTCCTCCTATTCCCTAGCTGGTGCTACTGAGCATTGTGGAGGCAGATTGTCATGTTGAGGGGTGGGGATGTCCCTCCCAGCTGCTTTACTCTGTTGGTTGGATGTGCCTGGTCTCCGGCCTATTTCTTGCCTGGCCTTAGACCAGATCACAGTATTTTCTTGCTGCACAAAATGGAATTGGATCTGGCTCCCAGAGGCCAGAAGCTCAGTTGCATCTGAAGGAAAGGGTTCAAGGGCCTTAGCTTTCCTTGGTAGCCAGACACTTCCCCAACATCTCCACGGGGATCTGAGTGCCAAAGAGCAACACAATAAACAAAGCAACAGTCAGCTGATGGCAGCAATCCTCCTCGAGAGGGGAAACCAACTGGCAATTTGCTCACAGGCCTGAAATTGTAACTCATTTATCAAGGCAGTCTCAGAACGGTCCCCTAACACCAGCAGCCCCATCCCTGAGGCACCTCGGTGCAGCATGGCTACACACCAGATGGATGGTTCAGTCACAGCTTTCATTAGCACTAATATAACAAGCTAAGGAAGAGAGAGTATCTGAGTGTGGGTTGGAGCCTAAAGTCCCTGCTCATCTCTGAGACAAGTCTTAAAGCAGGTGCACAGAGGAAGGAATATCACCAGAACATGGATGCCATGAATTACTGAGTCTTGTGTAGTTCTCCAGGGAGGCTGAGCTGGGAGACAGGTCCTACCTTCTCTGGCCACTGCTCCATAAACCCAGCTGGGATTGAGAGAGGCTGAATGGGGGGTACAGAGGGGGTGGTGGCCGCTTGCGTTCTAAAACATCACAACATTTAATTTCAGCGATGTCATAACTTCAGCGATATCCAAACAGTGCGTTGTGGGGGAGTGGGCGCCCGCCCACCGTTGCGGCATCAGAGTTTGCCATTTCAGAGTAATGATGTGTTCAGTTCTAAGTCTTTTGTTCAATGATACGAGGTAAAAGTCCAAGTGAAAACAAAACATTTCAAAAACTTTTCCATAGACAATGTCACCAAAATCAACACGTTCCCATGAAACAATTTCGATTTCAACTACACAGCATCTGCCTGTGGAAACTCATTGATGGATTCTAATTAGGAGGCAGTTCTAGTATTGGGAAACAGTGTGAAGAGGCCTGGGGTGCGGGCTTGGCAATCTGAACTGACTCTCACGGGGGCTGAGACTTCCAGACTCGTCTCAGAGATGGCCAGAGACGCTGGGGAATGACCTCTTGTGCCATGAGATTTGTGAGCGGCTCTTTCATACAGCAGATCATGGTACCCACAACCCCTTAGTTAAGTTTAATCCCAGAGATCAGACTAGTTGTATCAGCACAAGAGCCCACGTGCCCAAGGACCCTTCCCTAATGAGTTCACACAGTCTGCTCCCAGGGAGAGTCCGGCTCACTGCTCTGGCTGCTCTCTTGGAGTTGAAGTGAGTTAAGAACAGGGACACGTGCGGTGGTGCTGTACCCCGGTGTCTACAGACAGAGCTATAGCCTTGTTCAGCAAATCCCACACAAAGGAGTCCCCGAGAAGCAGAGTCTTCGGCTGCTGTGTACAAATCACACAGAGCCTTTCAGTACCATGGAGAGGGCAGCCTCGCTCTTGTCAAGGAAGTCTCCTGCTGGAGGGAAGCGAGTGCTTATCATTTGCAAGAGCAAGAGGCTATTAAAATTCTATTAGCCGTCCAGCCGGCAGCCCTGAAAGATGGGCCACCTACTTCCATAGCATTTGTGATCATTCCGCTCCCCCCCCACTTTATCTGCTTCACACATCACTGTCCTATAATTGAGATCCCGGTTTCTAATTCCCCACCTTTTGCATATTTTAAAAGCATTTAACTCCCTCCTATGCAGACAGTCAGAAAAGAGCTTCACCCAAAGTGCCCGGCCTTTAACTCTGGGAAATTTCTCATTGTACTTTTTAATGACATTTTGCCTGAGTCTCTTTGTCTGGGCCCTGGCTGGTTCCTCAGACTTTCCCCTCCTCTCCCTCATCCCTGCAAAGGAAACTGCTTCCCCCAGCAGCTTGGGGGCAGTTGTTATCACTTGTCGATTGTTTGCCTGTGGAGGCTCCTGTTCTCTGACAAAATTGTCCTCAGCTTGGCAGTCTCGCACTCTGGCTGGGCTCCATCAATAATCCAGCCAGGCCCTGAGAACATTAGCACGGGCTGAATGAGGTACTCCTGCCAATTAAGTGGCTGAAAGGACATGGGCAAGCTATTTTTCATAATGAGGTTGTTTTTTTCCCCCCAGAAAAATTTATGAAACTTTTTGGGAACTGAAGAAGTTTCATTGGCAAAGTACAGGGCTAGGAGTCAGCCCCAGGCCAGCAGACTTGACAACAGGCCTCTGGGGCACTGAGGGTGCTGCCTACCAGTACCCTCTCATTGTGTTCCTCTGTCCATCTCCACCTGTTGTTTCCTGTCATATTCTTACACTGTGAGCTGTTTGGGGCAGGGCCTGTTTTTTTGTTGTGTTCGTACAGCGCCTAGCACAATGGGGTTCCAGTTCTAAGACTGTGACAGGCCCGGGTGGTACCGCAGTACAAATGGAGAACACCAATAGACTCCCTTCTTAACTCTGCCAACTTCCCTAGCCTTGCGCAAATCACTGAGTTTGGCTGGCCAAGCTTATCCCAAGTGACTATTGATTTTCAGGGCCCCGCTGGAGCCACCTTAAACTGGCCCAGTTTTCAGCTGACAGCAGACGCTCAGCACACTAAAGCTTCTTAAGTTTAGCACCCGAGATCACTTGTCACTTTTGAAAACCTTGATCTCTTGTACCTGTGTTTCCCAAGCTGTAGATCAGGGTTAACAGCTGCAGCCCCAGGTGTGGAAGGGATAATCATAGATGAAATTCATGTGCGGCAGCCTAGCTGACACTCTATATGCATCCGAAGAAGTGGGGTGTAGCCCACGAAAGCTTATGCTCTAATAAATTTGTTAGTCTCTAAGGTGCCACAAATACTCCTGTTCTCTATACACCACGTAAGTCCCATTGTAAGGGCTTGACTAGTGCACAGAACCTGTGTCAGCCCTCTACGCAGGGGTGACTTTCACTCTAACAGTCAAAGTGCTTGGAGCTGCTCAGATGGCACTAGGTACGGTTGTGCAAACTATCCTTCCATTCCCTGGCTGCATTGTTCATGAATGCCAGATTCAGGCAGGGAGCCGTCTCTCTCAGTGTAGAGCACTGAAGCATTTGAAACTGCCTATAAAGAACAATGGTCTGGCCATTACTGTGGAGTTATGTGTAGGGCTCTATCGGTAGATCACGGGCCGCTTGGATTGCAGATGGCCCTATCCTGCCAGGGTAGTAACTGACTTGTAAATTAGGCCATGCTAGTGAGATTAAATCTTTGCAAAGAGCTAAGGAAAAAGGCAATCAGGGCCAGCTGTATGGAAGTGCCTGGAGCCTTTCACCTCTAGGGCATGATGCATGGGGGCAGTAATCTTACACATTACCAAACGGTGGCTGCTTGAGGGCCTTGCTTGACTTTGCCGGCAGACTGAGTCCCCTTCCCCATATATAGGAAAAGCCTCATTGGCATTCTCAGCAGAGATGTGAAGGATTGAATAGGTTATAGGGATTGAACCATCCTCTGCCATGGTGGGTATGGGGTAACTCCAAGGGGGGGGGGTGAGGCATGTTAACGGGGAAGCTTGCATTGGCCCCTGCCCAGTCTGTACCTGATCTGTGGACAAAGGGATTTGCAGAGGTGTCAATCCAGCACCTTTCCCCAGCACCAACTTAGACTGTAAGCTCCTGGGGGCAGGGCCTGGCTTTGTGTTTTGTTTGTACAGCACCCAGGGTCCCTGAGTAGGGCTCCTGGATCCTACAGCAATACAAATAATCAACAGGTGAGAAGAGCTTTCTAAAGGTGGGTCAGCATGAAGGGCTGTGCCCTGGAGCCCTTTAGACAGGGCGGAGGGGCAAAGCTTCAAGGTGAACAGATAAGCTTTTAAAATAAGAGAAAATTCAACAAGAACCACAAGAGCAAGCAGGAGGCGAAATCGCAGCGCTGGAAATCACCTCCCCCTGTACTTAGCACATCACCTGCGTGCAAGGGCCTGGGATTCTGCTGACACCAGGGACACCTCCTGCCCGGGATGGAATGCAGCTCCCTGCTGGGCTTCAGGAGGATGTTATCAACAGAGGCAGGAGGAACAGACCCCATAGCCCCAGGCTTGGCAGGTACAAAACATCTTTATAGCTCTCCCTTCCCCCACACCTTATCCATTCCCTTTTAGTGATCATCTCCCTAGCCTCCCCCTGGAGGCTTCGACACAGGATTACTTCTTCCCTCACTCACCCATCACGCTGCTTTCATACTTGTAACTCATAAGACGACGACAGCTGACCCTCCTAGAGAGACTGGGCCCAAAGTGCTTTGGTAGCCTTACGGAGACACCACGAGGGAAGAGAACGACCCACCCGTGCAAGGGATGGAAAGACGGCTTTTGGCCAAAATCAATCCAGAATGCCAGGGGCCTGATCTCCCACTAGCAACTCCATTTCCACCAAGAGAACTACAGGCAGCAAACTGCATAGAACTCTGGTCAGTTGCCCCAGAGAAGGAAGGGAAGAGTTGGGATCAGATCATGTGCAGGTATCTTGGGGCGGGGGGGCGGCCCGGGGGAGGGAAGGGGGTCAAACCAGAGTGTAGGGCACTAGGGCGACCCCTAGGGGATAAGAAAAGGCTCTGTTCTGGGGACCACACTAAGACACAACAGCTGGGGTGGGAAGAACGTGTATATAGGGCAATAGGACAAACTCCTTGGAGGGGTAGATCGAACAAGGCTCAGGGGCCCCAAGCGAACGGAAGGACACAAAGTTGTCACACCCACTTAAACAAGCTAGTTCAAGCCCAGACACCAGGGTGAAATCTGGCCAGCCTGCCCCTGACAGACTGAAGGGGAGCCAGGCTCCACTCCTGCACTGGAGCATTGCTTTGCAATGCCTCAGGCCAGCGATGGAGCTGTGCTGATGGGAATCTGAGGAGTGGGGCTGCACGCTGAGGCAATAACTAGAGATAAAGCAGAAGGGGAGACTCCAACAGAGGAGGCAGACGTGACAGACAGTCGCTGGCTACATGAGCTGCAGGCACTGTTGGACAGCGGCTGTGACACAGCCTAGTCCCAACATGAGCAAAACATTGCACCTCTACTGTTACCGTGACAGAGCCTGCCGGGGAACGCTCTTCCTTGGCAGCACAAGCCCTTTGATTTGGGTTCTCGAGATGTCCCCTAGTGGACATTCAAGGTTTGTACAGCTAGAGCCCACTGCAGGATTGAAGAGCAGTCAGCCTTAGGGACCAGCAGCAGTTTTGCAGAGGACAATAGACTAGCTGGGAGGAGTCAGCGATTGAGCCATGCTTGCAGGGAGATGGGCAGCTTCCTTAGTTTGACAAGTAAGAAGCGGGGGCGGGGAGCAGACAGGAGCCTCTTGTTTGGACTAGAGAGTAGCTGAGGCCAAGGGGTGCTGACTTGTGCAGTGCACATGGGACAGCAGAGGGGCTAGAGCTCTTAGTGGGTGGGGGCTGCAATGCAGAGCATGCACCAAGTCACAGTTTACAACATATGCCTTTTATATGTCCTGCAGGGCAGGGGGAGGAGGAGCCAGGCTGACTGGATGGTGCCCCGAGATCCTCCAGTAAGAGGCAGTAGGACAAGCACAGGAGTTTTAGAGCATCCCTCCCTATCAAGGAAATGCACCGACTCCAATGTCACCTTATCCACCAGAACAGATTGTTTGCTTGGGAGTGACAGCTGCAGGGGGCTGCACTGAGAGAGGACACCAACAGCCCAGAGGCAGCATGGAGTTCTTTTAATGAGTAATGGAGAGGTGGAGTCTGAGCCTCAGGACCCAGTACACGTGGAGAACAAATTACACATCCATTGATCTTGGGAGCAAGAATACAAATCATGATACGCCTCCCAGGGGCCAGCCAATACCCGGCCTGAGTCTTCTACTTACGGCTAAAAGGCGGAGGCCTTCAGGAGAGACTAGCTCCCCTGACATCCATCCTCGCTGCTATCCACCAGGCAACGGATGGATATAAAGCACCGACCTCTGTATTGGGGAACATGCCTTGGAACCGATCCGAAAGCAAGGATTAAAAAAAACAGGAGTCGCCCTGTTAGTGCCTCAGCACTTCGTTTCCAACCAATTTAAAAAACAACAAACTACTAGACTTTGCTGCCAGCCGATGAGCTGGCCCTGTAACACTGCTGCTCCAGCGGGACTAGAGACCTATTGTGAATGGCAACAGAGGATATGAATTGTGACCTCTCCAAGGAAACAGTGGAGCTGGAGTTCAGGCCTGTTACCAGTTACAATAGCTCAGCAGATGGAGCTCTCTGTAGAGGAGAGCAGGCTACCTCCCTGCACACTATTCCCTTCCCTGTGTTTAAGACTGAGTTAATGAACCTTCTGGACTCTTCCCAAGTTCCAGAAGATTGCTACGCAGACACACGCGTTATAAATACACCAAGTGAGCTGGGGCCAGGAGGAGGGGGGAGAAAAGAAAGAAAGGAGAAAGATATCTTACATTCCCAATACTGGAAAGAACAGTTTTGACCCCAAGCAATGAGGAGCTCGGAGAGTCTCATCTGGCTTATGCCCTGCCATCTTTAAGCGTTATCAGACGGAATGTTGGCTGGCAAAGGGTCAAATCCCCAGCCAGGAGGAAGAGTTGGCAGCCTGCTGAGAGAGTCCCCATGCTGCAGCGCTGAAGATCTCTGGGTCCAACTCACGGGGGGAAAAGCAGCTTCTCAGGCTCTCACACATCACTCAAGGCCTGGAGACACCCAAGAGAGAGGAAGTCAGTTAATCGTCTAGAGAAATGACAAACCTGCTTAGACAGGGGCTGGGAAGTGTATTTCTGGGCATGCTCATTTCACATTACAATGCCACTAGCTCGGGCAACTCCTCTACCACGCCGAGCAGGTCTCCTTTCTGCAGCTGCACCTTTCGCACCCGGGGCTTAGGCCTGACTGCAACAGGGATGGTTTGAAGGGGGCGATGTAAACCATGGACAAATCCTTCAGCAATGCACAATGAACTCCACGCCCACCGTAGACCATCACCACTGCCGTTATCTAGTCCTCTGGTTTGCAGCAGGATCCACAGCCCATGCCTGCATTACCCAGGCTCTTTGTGGGGCTTCTCTAAGGAGGACTGGTGACTCTCAGGGCCCACTGGTGGATCTAAAGCCTGTTCGGGGTTTGATTCAGGTTAGTTCTCTGTAGCAGTCTCCTCCTATACACGTGTGTACTGACAAGCTGAGGGTTCAATAAGCTCCTGCCCCACCAGAGCTATTGGCCGGCACTGGCTTCCCCACGCCTCACCCAGAGCAGCCAGCACCCAGATCTCCATGCTGGTAGCTCTGCAGACCGTACAGTCCCACACCAACTCCCACGCTCCCTGGAATTAATCAGGGACAGTCCTTCGCTCAAGGTCAAGGGTCCCATAAGCTGGAGCTGAGCATTCCCTGCCCAAGAAGGAGGCTTGTACTTCTAATGAAGGCATGGCACCAACAGCAGAGTTACAGAGCAGCGGGGCTCCCCCCGAGTGGGAACCCTTGGTCCCAGATCAGGGGTTCCACTCCACAGAACTGTGGGTTCTCACCAGCCTTTGGGGGGAGAGAGGGGCTGCAGCCTCACTTACCTTCCGTGCAAACTCAGGCAGGATGAAAGCTGCCTGATGGATGTCAGAGTTGTAGTATTTCAGGTTCATCTTTTCCACTTGTTGCTGCGACAGCTGCTGCACGGGCTCCCGGAAATTTGTGCTCTGCGAAGAGGAAAAATACACGCACTCGGTGTTTGTGTAATCGTCTAGAGGGGCTCTGTGTCCTGGCTGCTGGGAGCAGGCAGTGAGCACACACACAAACGGGCATTTTTTATGGTATTTTGCCACCCTAGGATCACAAGCCCTGCACGACAACAGCCTCTTAGGGTCTGGAGTCTGCAAACCCCGGATCACATGACTAGCCCTTATTCCCAGGCTGAAGTCAGTGAGATTAACTTGCATGACCAGGGACCGTCTGCATGAGCCCTGTGCCAACCAAAGCTTTCATGCCGTGAAAGAGTGCCTGAAGATCAAACCCCTCACTCCATCTGTATTCAATGCGGCACTGACTACACTGCAGCTGGCATTCTGACTCAGTGCGAGAGCCCAGCCGTGCACTGCAACAGGCCTGAAGGGGAGAAGTCGGGGGACTGGAGGCTGTATGCAGAGCCTTTCACTTCAGAGCACTGCTCCAAAGCCAGTCCAGTTATTAACAGCCAATGACTGTTTGGGGCCCTGCATGCAATGAGTTTGGTGGGTCTCAATCCGGTTCCCAGTGGATAGCTGCCCTCATCTCAAAAGCAGAGCCGCCAGAGGCTGTCAAAACTGACCGTCTCCCTCATTCCTTGGCGTGGCCCCCCCCGGTCAGGCCTGGGGCCCTTTGACGGGGAGCCTGCACTGCTGCTGCACCTGCTCAGTGGGAGCCACACCCTGCCTCTCACACATGTGCACAGCATTCACCAGGACATTTGGTTACAGTAGCCAGTCAGTTCTGTCCCAATGACACACGGGATGGGCAAGCAGGACCGTGGCTTCTAGACCCCGACTAGCAACGGCCAAGCACAGCATAGACCCAGGGGGGGGCCCTGGTTCCTAAGAAGATGGGTCTAGGTGCCACATGTAGATCCTTCTGAGTTAGCCAAGGGCACAGCACAGAGGCAGACTGCACATAAGCGGGCTTCCTGGTCTTTCAGAAACTAAGAAGTGGCTGATGCCGCTAATTGAGCCAAGCCTGTTCCATGTCTCCCTCCCCCTCCAGCGACCCCACAGGCTGCAGGGAGACGGCAGCTGCTGGACACCCAACACTCACTGGGTTCTTACTGCACAGCATGAAGCCGATCTGTCCGCTGGGATACGTAGGGATGGTGCAGTAAGCGTATTCCACCACAGGGAACAGAGACTTGCAAAACTGACGCATCTCCTTAATGAGATCCAGGTGTAGCCACTGGCATTCACCTGTGCAGGTAACAGGGACAGAAAGGAGGTTAGAATAGACAATGGCCACCTTTAGCACTCTGAGCAGAGGGTTTCAGGTTAAGGCTGGTTTTAAATCTGAAGACTAAGGCCTGGTCTACACCTAAGTCTTACCGGCATAGCTACATCGGGATGGGCTGTGATTTTTTAACACTGGGATAGCTTTGCTGGTAAAAGCCCTAGTGTAGACGCACTGCGAAGATTACTGGAAATGCATAGGAAGACTAAGGTCAGACTCCGACAGCTCTGGGAAGTGAGATTTTTAAACAGTAGATATTATACCACGGATCCCAAGTTTGGCTTTTTGAGGCCTCTGATATCTGTGCCTGGGGATTACAACATTTACATGAGATCCAGAACAGCAGGCACAAGGGGACAAGATCCTCAGACCCACATTACCTGTCTGTTATAACCCTGTTACAATAGGATCCTGGTACACCCAGCCTCACCTACCTGAACTTCCCTATTTACATAGTTACCTTCAATTCTAGTCTGGGACTTGGGACACCTGGGCTCAATTCCCAGCTTCATCAGACTTCCTGTGACCTTGGGCAAGTCACTTCGCCTCTCTGTGCCTCAGTTGCCCAACTGTACCCTGTCTGGTCTCACCTTGGCAGCAGAGAATCCCATCCTCCCGCAGAGCCGTCTTCATCAGCTGGTAGTAGGATTCTTTGAACAAGCTCTCCGCGGGACCTGGGGGTAGGATGTCACAGAGATGGCTCAGGGTCCATGAAAATCCCTTTGTGCATCTTGGGCATGGCTTCGCCAGGCTCCGGAAGAGACTAGAGCTTTGCTCCACCTGGAGGTCTAGATACTCAGGTTTGATACCAGGCAAAACTCAATTGTTTTAGAAAAGAAGGTTCTGAATCACTTTTTAATGTATTGCAAATAACTAGAGGTGAGCTGGGGCTGTGTAGTCTAGTGTGTTTGGATCTGGGGTTCTGGTTTGGCCCACCTCTAGCACAGCAGAACCACCCCAATTTTCTTTTTGCTAATCAGCAAACATAATACTCCTCACAAAAATAAAAATCTCATGATCTCACCCCACTGCTCGGCAGATTAAAGGGAAGAAGATAACATCAGCAAAGGGCACTGGGGTTAGGCTACGTGTCTATCAAGATCAGACAGTAGTAGCTGAAGGAACCTCCTGCTAAGGGAATCAGGAGAGCAGAACATCCCCCGAGGCATGTGCCCTCCACCTCTCCACCCCCTCCCAAAAGCGTGGTTTTGTTTCAAATGGAGCAGAAAACAATTACATGGTCAAACCCGAGGCAGCATTGTGTACTCTGTCGAAGAGAGGAAAGGTGGTCGAGGACCTAGGGTGCTAGCTTGGGACCCAGGTTCAATGCTGCCATGAATTCCCCGTGTGCCTTCAGCAAGTCACTCTGGGGCCAGATTTTTAGAATGATTTAGGTGCCTAATTCCCATTGATTTCCATGGCAGCTAGATGCCCAAATACCTTTAAAAATCTGGCCCTTCAAGACACAGCCACGGTTACCCATCTGTAAAACGGGGATAGCAGCACTTCCCTGTCTCCCACGGTTGTTGGGCGGCTAATACATTAAAGACCCTGCAGCTCTTAGCTACTATGGTAATGGGACCAGTGAGTACGTAAGGAAGGTAGCTAGCTCCCTTAGCTTCTCAAGGGGGTGGCGAGGCGCGGACAGCAGCTCACTACAGGTAGGAAGACTGAGGAATCTTACATCACTATAGCTATCTCCGAGGAGCATGACAAATCCACACTCCTGAGAGATGTGGCTATTCCAACCTAACCCCAGTGCACTCTCTTTCGGGTTCTTTCTGATGGAAGAACTCTTTCATCGAGTTGGCTACCACCTCTTGGGGAGGTGGATTACTTATGACAGGAGAACCCCTCCTGGTGGCGTAGGTAGTGTCTACACGACAGAGCAATGTCGATGCGAGGCAGCTTACGTCGCCCCCACTAGGGAAGCGTCTACACTAAAATTTTGCTCCCTCCGACGTAACATCCCCGCTCTGCCGACTTAACCCACCTCCACAAGAGTCAACGTCAATGGAGTTAGGTCGACACAAGGAGCGAAGGTGGACACGCAAAGGCGACTGAAAGACTGCAGCGGCTGGAGGCTGACGTAACTTAGGTCAACACAATTTTGTAGTGTAGACAAGTCCTTAAATGGCTACAGCTGTGCAGCTGCATCTGTAGTGGTTTACATGTAGACACAGGCTGAGTAGGCAGGGAGGGTTGGCAATTAGGGAGTTCTTTTCAGACTCCAGGATCAACTAGTTCCTACAAGCGGTAATTAGATCACCTCCCAGGACTGGGGCACAGAGCCGCGAAAAGGGAAGCAAGAGGGCTGGCTGGCGGCCTTGCTCCTGTGCTGGCAAAGAAACAGTTTTCAGATGCCGTTTCACCCCCCACCCGCTCGGGGCCAAAGAGACAAGGAAGGAGTAGTTCCAGCAGCTCCATGATTTGCATCTGGAGCCCCAGGCAGATCACTTCCCATCAAAGGAACTGAAGTGAAAGGGAGGGAGGGATTTCTCTGGGCTGGGACCCACCCCACTCTCCCCTTTCCTTTGGGTTCTCACCCATGGGGTCGGAGGAGTCTGTGATAATCACATCAAAGGCTTCTTGGTTCTGTTTCATGAACTCAAAGCCGTCCCCAACGTGCAGGGTGAGCTTGGGGCTGGAATAGCCCACCGCCATCCCTGGGAGGTATTTCTTCGATACCTGAATCACATCCTGTAACAGACAGCACAAGCAGGTCAGTACATACGGCGTCATGCAGCCAAGCTGATCAATGGCGGAGTCATTTCCTTCCACACCCTCAGCTAAGACCCACCTCACCAGCCGTTCGAGAGCAGTCTGTTTCCAGCATCTTAAGCTAACACACAAGGCTCAGCCCTTTCCTATGGCCCCCGAGTTCAGCAACATTCTTGCACAATAAGTGCCAAACCCAAAGAGCCCGCAATTTCCAAAGGTGCCCTGAAGAACTGAAAGGATCCGATTACACAGACCTGCCTGCTCCCCTCTCCCCTGGGGAGATCACCATCTGCAGAGGCAGATCCCAACCAACACGGCGATTTTCTTTTAAACCCTGAAAATTGCCAATATGGTTTTCAATGAACGATATTCCCATCCCTGCCCCGAGCCCTCCTTTCCCTCTGCAAACTTCCTCGTCTAGGCCTCTCCGCCTCTGGGTGAGGAGAACACCTCGTCCCTAGTAGAGGAGCACTTTCTTCCGGGTGAAAAATCACTGTGTATCCCCTAAACACTAGAATCATTACAGCTTGCAGAGATGTGAGAAGACACCAGTGTCAGCTGTTCCGAGCCACTCCTTGTGCTCAATGGCCGTCACAGTCCCTATTCACGTCAAGGCACACTCAGCCAGCAGCATCATTTGATTTAGTAGAGAGGTTAGGAATGGACTCTGGGCTTAGTTCTCATTTCTCACACAGATATTTCCCAGCACAATGGCGACAGTTTCTGAAACTAACGCCAATATGAACTGACAAGTGGAGGAAGGACAGACCCACCTACCAGCAGAAGGCCCCATAGGAAGCAGTAGAACACCAACTCAGCAGTGACCTAACAGAGGGACAAGGTCCCTTCGTTGGAGCAGGCGTGCTGTCCCCGTCAGGGGAAGAAAAAGGGCACTTCCCAAAGCCAGAAGAACGTCTCTTCTCTGGAGCTCAGCCTTCAGATCCTGCAATCCAGACTGGCTTAGCCCCAGCTGTGCATGTGGAAGAGTCCGCAGGAAAGAATCAGGCTGCTGCTATGGAGGGCCGTGGAGGTAGCGCAGTCACTGCCATGCCAACATGGCAAGGAATGAAAGCGCTGTCTTTAGGGTCAGTTGCAGCGGATGAAGTAGCAGCACTAAGCTGATATTTTGAAGCAGCTCTCCCATTTACCCTGAGCCACTCTGCAGCCTCACAGCCCATTGAAATAAAGGACAAGCCAGCCTCACCTCCTGCATTACGTACCTCATCAATTTCACACTGCACCACAGAATCCACGGATGGGTGCTTGACCACTTCTCGTAACACTCCCCCATCGCCACCACCAATAATTAGCACCTGAGACAGGAGAGAGGCCGAAAACAGAAGAGAATCAGCTTGGTCCAGCCAGGCTGGAAGGGTCATAGCAAAGTCTGGATCAAGAAAGTTAGCCCTGAAAATCCAATCAGGAGACTTCCACAGCTTTGCCACGGACACAGTCCCCCCCGTAAGGCAGGGATATTAGTATCTCCGAAGCTATAAGGGCTGCTTGCGAGATGCTTTGCAAGCCCCAGGTGAAAGCGCTACCGAAGTGTAGAGCACTGTATTTGCATTGATAGGCCACATACTTGGCGCTTGGGTTCAATATGTCAAAATGCAAATTAGGACAATTGTCATTTAAGCACGACTCCTAAAACTGTTGGCACAAGCAACCCGGCCATCAGCCAAGAAGCCCCGTACCTTGCGGGGCTTTGGGTGGCTGCAGAGAGGTAGGTTGGCAATCGTCTCCTGGTAGGAGAACTCATCTCTCTCCGTGCACTGGATCACCCCGTCCAGCACCAGCACGTTGCCGTAGGTCTTACTGCGAAGGCAAGAGAAACGAAGGGTCCTCAGGGCAGCGCCCGCGCAGAAGAGGCTCATGGCACCAGGTCTCGCTCCGGAGCGGCGCTGCCTCCGTCCCCCACTAAGTGTTGGGCAGGCCCCACTCTGGCGCCTGGGAGTGGTGTCAGGAATCACCCCCGCCCCAACTCCCTGCCCCCCCCCCACCCCGGGGCTGGGAGCCACCTGCCAGCACCCACCCAGGACTGGACCTCGGCCAGGCATCCCGGGAGCAGCGTGGGGAAGGGGCCACGCTCCACCCTGCTCAGGCCCCGAGGGGTGGCCAGGCTGCCCGCGGGGCCGGGATCGCCGATCCCCCCGGCGGAGAGGAAGGGGAGCCGGGTCCCCGAGGGGCAGCGGCTGTTGCCCTGCGGTGACAGCCGGTAGGGCCCTGCCCCGCCACCTCACCGCCCCGCCCCCGGATCCGGATCCCGTCCCGGGAGCGCCCGTGGGGCGGGAGAGTTGATGGGGAGGCGAGTCACCCCGTCCAGCCCGCTCCGAGCCCCGTTCATCCCCGGCCCCGGCCCGCTCCCCGGCCCGTCCCCGGCTCATCCCGGCCCGGCCCCATCCCCGGCTCATCCCCGGCCCGGCTCATCCCCGGCTCATCCCCGGCCCGGCCCCGGCCCCGGCCCGGCCCATCCCCGGCCGGCACCTCCGGAAGACCAGGATCTCCTGGTAGCGGGAGCGCTGCTGGTGCAGCAGCTCCTCCACCTGCAGGGACAGCGCCTGGCCGGGCCACAGGCTGCAGGTCTCCCGGAACCAGCCCTCGCGGATGGCCCCGGCCGCCGCCCCGGGCTCCATCCCGCCCGGGCCCCCACAGGCCGCGCCAGCCACAGCAGCGCGGGCACCTGCCGCCAGCACGCCGCCTCCTCACCCGAACCTGATAGCGCCCGGGGGGGGCGGGCCCCGGCCGCCAGCAGCCAATCGGAACCAAGCCCCGCCCCTTTCGTGGCTTTGAAGGTTGCTATTGGTTCGCTGTCTCAGCGCGCAGCCTCTATTGGCGGCTCTAGCGACTGTGTCTTGCGGTACGGCGAATACAGCTAGCAGGTTAGTGTGGCCGGCTCCGTGGGGGCCACGTAGGGGTTATGGATGGGAAAGAGACCCTGACCCTGCACTGCAGGAAATGGAGGGTGTGTGTGTGTATCTGGGGGGAAGCGACCCCTCCTCAGTGCGTGTGTGTGTGAAAGTGACCCCCCCCTCAGGGTGGGTGTGTGTGAAAGTGATCCCCCCCCCCCCGGGGGGGGGGGGGAGGGGGCCCCCCCCCAGGGTGTGTGTGTGTGTGTGTGTGTGTGAAAGTGATCCCCCCCCCGCTGGGTGTGTGGGGAAGCGACCCCCCCCTCAGGGTGTGTGTGTGTGTGTGTGAAAGTGATCCCCTCTCCTCCCCCCCCCCGCTGGGTGTGTGGGGAAGCGACTCCCCCTCAGGGTGTGTGTGTGGGGAAGTGATCTTTCCCCTCCCCCCCCACCCCCCCGCTGTGTGTGTGTGTGGGGGGGCGGTGGATGTGGAATTGCCCCCTCGCTATGTGTGCGTGTGTGTGTGGGCTTGACCGGTCATGGGGGGACAGATGTGTGATCCTCCCATCTCACTCTAGGGCTGTGGCTAGAGGGTGGGGTAGATGGGGATGTGACCTAGTCTGCTCTATGTACGACTAAGGGGCAGTTGGGCTTGTGACAGATGGGCCAATGGGGTGTATGCGCCTCTGGGGATGGGGGTGCATGACTGCTCCCTGCTGAAGAGGAAACTGAAGTTCTGAACGTATGACCTTCTCTCCCCCAGCTAGTGAGGTAAAGGTAGAAATCCAGGGTTGATTCTATCCTTTCTCCCCGCACCTCAGGGGAGCTCCTTGGAGCAGAGTGCATATCCCCTTTCTATTTTCTAATTGAAACAAAATAGTAATAAGTGAGGAGGGAAAAAGACATGAGGCCAGGGAAAGGACATATGGATAGTAGCTCCATGTATGAAGCTCCCTGTATGATGCCACTCTTGAATGAGAGAAATTGCAAGTCATTTCTCTTTCATTTTTATTGATTTTTAGCACTGTATACCGAACGTGTGAAATATTCACAAATACTGTCTTACACTATTGTATACAGAGATATTAACATATTTAGGTGTACAACAGAAATATCAGTGAGTCTGGGGTGGTTGCATTGGTTAAGACAAGAGATTTATACAAAGTAACCCAAACTAAGAGCTGATAAAATCCTATCCCTGCACAACTTTGCATAGTCTGTACATGGCCCATGTGGCACACATATACTATTTTAGGAATGTTGTTGTAGTTTTAAAAAGATTAGTGGGACATTTTCTTTCTCCTAGCATCTGTGAAAGAAGGCACTTGGTTCCACAGGAGTGCATCGATGTAGCAGGCAGGAGGAAAAAATAAAACTCCCTTTCCAATAAACTTTTCTAGACCTAAAATGTCATGATTTTAAAAGCCAGTATCTCTTGGCAAGAATAGAAACTTTTACTAGATTCCACTGGGAATAAGCATTCTCCCTTTCCTAATGGTGTAGAGTTCCTGTTGTAGCCCTACAGGACACTGGAATAGAGTGGAACTTAAACCTAAGACAGTTTTAGATCTGGAGGAGTTACTACTTGCTCAGGCCTGACTATTGCTCATCTTTGGCCACTGGCCTTTCAGAGGCATAGGGATGTGTTACTTAAGAGTCAAGATGAAATGAGGTATATTACATCTTTAGAAGAATGGATAAATACCATCAATTGCAAAAGTGAGTATAACCCACTCTATATTCCCCACTGATTAGAGCCATGCGATGAACATGAAAGCTCCACAATCCAATCTGGCTACTTAAATAGGCTCTCAGTAGTCTGTAGGTGTTCTGTTCATATCCACTAACACATCACTGATCTCTCTACCTTCTCTGAGGCATGTGTGAAAATAGGACGGGGACTACAATATTGCTGATTAAAATATTGAACTAACTGCAAGGCAAGAATAACTCCAAGGTGTTTAACATCCTGCTATGTGGTTAGTTTGAGATCTCAGGGCACTGTTACGTTCAACTGTACAATCCACACTCTATGATTAGAACTGATGTTGAAAGAACTTTTGATGTATACATGATATCCAGAATGCCTCCCCTACAAATACTTTAAAATAGAGGACTCAGTTCTGAAACTGTTACTTGCACTGAGTAGTACTTATTCCTGTGAGCAGTCCTATAAAAAAAAAAAGTCTCCTCATGTAAGTGCTATTCAAAATGAGAAGGATTGCAGAATCAGATTCTTTATCAAGAATACTGTACCTGAGGGCAAAACCACTAAGGGACAATGCAAACACCACTTCCATACAATAATATTTAAAGTTACTGGTGTATATTTATTTTCTAGTGCTTTCTGTAAAGCAATTAGATATGATTGTAAGTTGCTTTACTAAAATAATTCAATATGAAAAATGATGGGCATATTACAGATCTGAGGTGCAGATTTATACAAGGGGCCAACCACATGTACATTAAAGGATGTCTGTTCTCTTTACAAAAGTACCAAGTAACTTCTAAGCAGCCAAGCATTTCACTTTTATATTAGTCCATTACTGTACAGTAATTAACATATGGATTAAGATACTAATAAATGACAAGTGATTTTGGGTGTCCATCTACACACATCTGAAAGGGGGCTGAGTTTCAGAAAGCGCTCAGCACCTACCCTCTGAAAATTGGGTCCGTGGACGTGTGACCCCCAAGAACTGAGGCAACCCAAAATCACTGGTCACTTTTGAAAAATCTTAGCTGGATTTTAAAAAAATGATTAGATGCTATGGGAGTATATTATTATGCCTGGGGATACATCCAGAAATAGTACAAGACACATGGCACATATTTTCAAGAGCAGACCTTGGTATAATTCTTGGGGGGATTTTTCCTAAGAAGTTATCAAAAATTATTTTTAAGCAAAAAAAGAGTTCCTTGGCTGTTGGTAGAAAAAAAATATCCCTGCAACATAAAAGTGTAGCATGAGGACTGCATCTGAATTATAGCTATAATCTCACGTACGTGGATAAAGCATGCATAAATTTGCCAGTCATATTCATTAAGGGCATTTTTAAAACCTATGAAAAACCTCAATTCAAAATGGGGAAAAAAAAAAAAAATCAAGATGAAATTTAAGCCCAACCTTTGAAAATGTTACATTGCACATACGTCTAAAATGAGGAAAAGGAGCCTATAGAAACCAGATTATTTTAATCCCCACAGTCAATAGGTCTTTCAATAGATTCACTGATACATCCATTAAAAAAGTAGCAGAGGTGGCAAAGCTGAAAGGGAATTGCAATTGGCAGCAAATGTGGAGTGGGCTGTGGAATGGCACATGTTCACAAAGAAAACTGCTGTTCAGTTGCACCCCTTCAAAGACATTCTGCAGGTGTAATATTCAGCTGTGCAAATGGCTTTCATGAGCAGGAACGGACCCAGCTCTGCCACTCTTAAAATGTAATTTGCCTGACACTATTCATGGCAAAACTCCTAAATGAACAAAACCCACCATGCACGTCACTAATTTTTTTGTGAAATCAAGTTCTCAGATTGGAAGCCTCTGAAAACAGAAAGGACCTTTTTGCATTCGCTCACCTGCTGCTTGTCACCAGGCCTAGATTAACACTTAGAGATTAGGCTCAAACAGGAAGATTAAAAAACAGAGCAGCATTATGCAGTGATGCAGGTCTGAGAAAAAAAGGACAAGGACAATAGGAAAGGGAGCAGCACCCAGGGGTCAGAGCAGACAACCAGGAGTCCAGAGTTCTAGTATCTGCTCTGCCACTAACTCAGTGTATGACTTTGCCAAGTCACTTCAATTTGGTGCTTCTTCAGCTGTAAAATGGGGATACTACTTACCTGCCTCACAGGGGCATTAATAAGCCTTCATTTTTCAACACGTGGAACAAGCTTTGAGATTCTTAGACATTAAAATACAGAGTAGCACAGGAGTGAGCAATGTCAAACAGATCCCTTCAGTCTTCTCCAGTTGTGTTTTAACCTTCAACCTATTTACATGGCTTTCAGTCCGTGTTCATTTCTGTAACAGTCAAGCAAAGCAGTAACTGTTGGTTTTCATTCAATTCAGAAGTACCTGCGCTCTTCTCTTCTAAGCACTGAAATTATTACTGCTTGGGAAGCAAATGCATTTTCTACATTACTGTGGCTTGCAGAATAAACAGGCAGTTTGGCATCATAGGGACAGTCTGGCTCTAGTTCCTTTGCTGTTCTATTTGTACAGGATTTGTTCCCCTATATCTAGTTCAAGTCACAAATATTTGCACATTTGTTGAATCTCTTGATTATTTCTGTGCTGGCTTTGGCAATACGAACCAGGTTAATCCCACATCCAACTGACATGTCGAATTCTGCTCTTCCAGACAGCGGAAGGTGGCAACAGGTTCAGCCTGACACCAAATACATTTTCCAACCACTTTTGAAAATGTAAATATAATAAAGGCCAAAGACAAAACAATTAAAATTGGTTTTCCCCTTTGGAAAAAGCGTTTTAATTATTTTTAAAAGATTTCTGTACAAAAACTGCAGCAGTGATTGATATTTGCCTCTCCACAGCTTGACAACAGAGACTTTTCTTCATTGGCAGTTCCCACAGGATCTCTTACAAAACACTATCTTTTTGGCCAGCTGTGCCTGGAGCCCCTGCAAAAACAGTTACAGAAAGAATTTAAAATAGTTTTGGTTCGAAGTTCACCTGAGCTTTAAAGCCTATGAAATGCTAGCAAGGCTGTAATGAGACGGTGGTGAAACAAGCTCTCTTGCTATCTCCACCTCAATGAGAGTCAAAGTAATGCTGCTCTTCTGCAGCTGCAGGGGATTTATGGGCCACAATGCTGCCCCTCTGGCTACCTCCCCATAAGAGTTATGCCTGGGAACTGCAAACTAAATATCTTGGGAATTAGTCTCAGCGGAATTTTCATATGAGCCAACACCATCGCTTTCCTTTCTAACTCCCTGGTTAGACATGTGCTCTCTCCGTACAGCCTGATCTTTGGTCCAGGGCTGCATCTCCCATAAGACTAGCACCACTGTGACCTCAGGATTTCAGATCTTCTGCCAGGGTTGTCTTTATTCACATTAATCTTGGACTAGATTTCTGAGGCTGATGTCAATGAACACCAGTAGGTGTTGTGCAGCTCTCATGCTAAGCATGTCCAGATACTGCTGTGTGAACTAGTATAACAGTGGCTTTGCCTATGACTCCAGGGCACTTGAGTGGGGAACACTCCATCACTTTGCAGAGAACCGTTCAACAACATACCGATCACTTTTCCCAGCCAGGTAGGACATGCTTTTATTTCCAGCTGGGTGCTGAAGTTTGTTGGCTCCAGAGAATTTCTATATGAAAGGAAAAATGACCCACCAGTGCATTAACTAACAAAATATATTTCACATGATACTTCTACTCGCATCCAACCCTGTCTTGTCCATCATACCTTCAAGGAACACTTTCTGCTCATTTAAGTTGTGAGTTTTGGACTACAACATATTCTCTCATTCACCTGAAATGAGCATTCCTGACTAGGAGCTTCTGCTTGACATTTCTGTCTACAGATTCCATGGAGATGAAATTTCTACAATTAGAGAGGGATCCTGAAGAGGACCTATCCCCTTTTCTTCTCCCCAACTCATCCCCACCACCATGCTTCATTTTATTCTACATCTCATCTCTCTCTGTGGAATGAGTTTGGACTGACATTGAAGTGACTGCACAGGAAACTGCACTTCCCACAGTATCACATGTAAACTGATCACTTGTTAAACTCTACACATAGCTGTAATGATCTGAAAGAGAAGCTTGTGGGTACCATCTGCACATCAGTCGGAGTGGCAGGAGGAGGGTGCACATGGGAAGAGGGCTTGTAACAAGCCTTATGGATTAGTGATTGAAAGCCTGCATCTCAGCATCAAGTGGCTATTAGGGGAGGTTTGACATGTCTACAGACACACTGTATCACCTTTATTTCTGTTCCTCATTTCAGAGTGTTCCCTTACCTTGCCTGTGTGGGCCTGCTTGGCTGGATCAAACTGGGATGACTGCTTGGATTTGCTGTTTCCTGAGACAGACACGGAGTGGAGAATAATTGCTATTAGAAAGGTTCTTTTAAATGAACAGTAAATTCACACCAATAGCAAGTGCTCTTTGGCTGTAATGAAATATACAGGGCTGTCTTTCCCTCACTATGAAACAGAGTATACTGCTAAGGAGAGAATAAGCTTTTAAATGGATCCTCATTACACCTGATTCAAGTCTCTCCTATTTTCTACTCTGCAGGGTTTAATGAAATACATTACTCTATTGTGCAGAAAAAGGAGCCACTGCCTTTGGTAATTCCAAGAACATTTCAACTGGTTTTGTAATTACATGGACGGATGGTGAGCAATCCACTTCACCAGGCTGATTTCTTAAAATCATTCCCAATTCTTCCATTAGTACAGGGCAAAGACATTACTGTTTGGATGTCACAGAGCTCTATACACCCACACAGCCCCAGGGCTCAGCCAGGCAATGGTCTCCACAGCCTGCAGCCTCGTAGGGGGGAGTCCAGCTCTTACCAGCGAACACCTTGAAGTTAGACTTGCTGTAATCAAAGGGGGTGAACTGCTTTGGCATTTCCTGCTCCTCTGGCTGCTGGGAGCCTTTTGGCCGTTTCTTCTCCTGTTTTGGTGTCTCTGTTCCTGGTTCACTGGTGATTCTCTCCCTCTTCTTGCTGGCCTGTTCCTGCTGTAAAAGCAACACACCCAAGGAAGGAAATGCGATAACCTCTCTGCCCCGTCACACTGGGCTCAGATGGCAGTTGCCATGGATACCATAATGGGGGTTGGGGGAAACATCATTTCTGTACTGAGATCCAAGGTTAAAGATGCCTTGCTCCCATAGCAGAGGCTTCTCGGATTAGAAATACTGCTGACAATCATAACACTAGAGGCCTGAATCTGTTGTTGGTCTATGTACACATTTTGGGGGGAACCGAGAAAGAGGACGACAGAGATAAGATCATGGCAAGTATTCTCTAGGATAGAGGAGAGTTGAAACTGGAGTAGGGTGAGGCCCAGCACAGATTCACTGAGGTCTGAAACGAGGCCTGTGGCTGTGTACAGGGTCAGAAGCCCAGGAAAGGTTCAATCCATAGATTCAGAGGGCCAGAGAGATGTTAAGTGTCCTGGATCGAGGGCAGAGAGTTTATATTTGCGAAGGCTAAAGGGGTAGCTTTAGAGATACTTGTTTTGTCCTTCACACTCAAACATTTGTACGTACCACAGCTTGCTGACGGACTGAGACAATATTCTCTGCTGTTGCTTTGCACTCCTTCTGCACCTGTTCACGAGCAGCTGTGAAAAGAACAAAACAGAGATTCAGCCAAGAGACATGCAGGAAAGCAGGACTGCATTAGCAAAGATCGCTCTCAAGAAAGAATGAGAAGCTTGTTTTGCAAGGGCAATCCTCTTACCCCAGATACCACATAGAGACAATCTTCATGATGTGAACCTCATTCATCAGAAAACTCGTGATCTAAAAGGGGTTATATCCCCCAGACTATGGCAGGACAGGAGCATACCATATCTAGATTATGGGGAAGCCAGCTGGCCGATTCCTCAATAGTCTGTTGGGCGGTGGGGAATGGTTTATCTCAAATCTCACTCCACCTTAGCTCTCAGCTCCCCTAGCTCTCTCTAACCACCTCTTTCTGAAACACTCCCACCTGCTGAATAATTGAGGGCAATCAATCAGCAAACTAAGGCATCCCGCTGGGCTGGCTCCCTAGAAAAGATTTTGGATGTCCCCAAGACGACTGACTAATTACTAAAAAGCAACAAGGAGTCCAGTGGCACCTTATAGACTAACAGACGTATTGGAGCATAAGCTTTCGTGGGTGAATACCCATGTCATGCGTCTGACAAAGTGGGTATTCACCCACAAAAGCTTATGCTCCAATACGTCTGTTAGTCTATAAGGTGCCACAGGACTCTTTGTTGCTTTTTACAGATCCAGACTAATACGGCTACCCCTCTGATACTTGACTAATCACTGGTCTGCCGAAGTCTTAAGCACCTTCTCTACCTGAGGAATAACAAAAATGGAAAGTGTTAAGGGTTTTTTGGTAATAACTGTGCAGATTAACGTGCCAGCCTTCAAACACTGGATACCTGCAGTCTATGTGGAACTGGTTACAGAGGAAGTGAATTTAGAGGAGTCAGCCTGGAATACATATAATTAAGCACTATTTGCAGTCTCTTGTCAGTGAATGGCTAATACGCAAACAAAAGGGATACTGCGTGTTAGCATAGAAACACACTGGAAGAGCTGTGTGTATGGAAGTTTGCAAAGCACTAGTTTACACTGGGCCTTGTTCCACTGACTGTATCAATCTCTCCGTTTCGAACAGCAGTATGTTTTAGCCCGTTACAAATATACAAGGATTAGACAGAGGAAAGAGGTGGCCTGCCATGCTGAAAGGAGACTTTCTAGTTAAAAACTATGGGTTATGATGATGGTAGTTTTAATGCAAGCACTCTGAACTACCAAACAATCAGATCTGCATTTGATTTCCAGTCCTGACCTTTTACGCTCTGTAAAGGTAAGGAGTACTACGGATGTATTGCTGGTAAGGCAGGAAGGAGAGGAGGACCTTAGGTCATTCACTGCTAACCACCCAAATCAGCTAAAATTGGTTTTGACTGGCTCTGAAAGGACTCTTGCTCAGAGTGTCTTGGTTGAAAAGGCTTTAGTTAAGATGCAGGGCCTGAATAGTGGTGTTACAGGGAAAGGGACATTCAGGGGTTTGGAAAATCCACCTTCTCTCCCCCAGCCCTCTCCTCAATCTCAGTCCAAAAAAGTGGGTGTTACCTCTCTGCTGTACTGCTTTCTTTTTGGCTTCTTCCTTTGCCTCTTTCTGCAGTTGTGCCTGACTCATCAACTTCCACCGATTGCTGATCTACATCAAAAGAAAATCATCCAGGATCACTCACTCTGAAGTCAGACAGAATGGGGGAGGAGTTTACAGACCTGCACCGGCATTCATTTTGGAGTACAGAACACCAAATTTGACTACGCTGGAGATTAAAATTTGTTGCATGAACCATGGTTAAAATATGACTTTTTTTATTCTGTAAAGAGCCCTGAGCCACATGAATTAGCACCAAAGGATCCAGGGCAGATATGGTGTCTAGTTGTAATTCAATGTTTTGCATTGTGGGAGATATGAGCTGGTGTTTCCCTTGTTCTTTGGAGGAGAGGAATGCTGTAGAAGTCTGAAAAAGTTTCCCCTTTTCTGAGGCGAAAGGGAAGCAAAAAGGAAAAAAGTAAATCCAAGTAATCTCACGCCCCTCAGAAACTTCCAAAGGGGACTCGGAATTCATTTGTTGTCACCTGGTTCTTTCACAAGGAGCTGAGCAGTTTTCAGGAAATTTGGCAAGTAGACACTCACTTCATAAATTTTTGATGATGGGTCAAACTTTGCTGATTGTGAGATGTGGGCAGGATTCTGTTCTGAAGGCAGATACTAGGAAAAGGAAAAGAAAAATTTCTTTTGACACAGCAGGCTACAGGGTGCAGGCAGCATACATGTCAGGGGAAGTCACTGACGGCTGAGATGCACACTTAGTAGGTGCTAACTGGAAAAAAAGGTCACATGTAACATCAATTCTACAGAAAGCTAATGGTTCAAAAGAATGTCAGTTCACCCCTGTCCAAAATTACAAAGCTTGAGGCCAATAGAAATATTTCTATTAAAAGTAAATCCAATGGAAACACTTTTGATTACATTATCCTCCAGTTTGCAAGTCCAAACACACTGGCAAAATACATTTTAGAACATGGCAAACCAGAAATGAAATAGATTCAAATCAAGAGAGAACTGACTAGTTTATTTTCAGCATCAAGCTGAGAGATGTAAAATACAGTCAAAGATGAAAAACTAGATTAAAAAAATGGTTTTAAAGGTATCTAACAAAAGTTTAAGTTTTTAAAAACATATGATTTTTTTAACCTGTTGAAGTGCCTCCTTAACATCCACTCTACAAGTTTCAAAACCAAATCCCATTGTTTTCCTTGCAAAATACATCTAAGCATATAACCTTGTGATTCCAGTAAATGAGCAGTAGCTGATTTCATGCTAGGCTCTACTAACCCTGCCTTATGAAAATTCCTTCTCTTATGGGACCCATGATATTGCTCAATTTACCAGCTGTCACTACAAAGTATATACAGTGCCCTTTACCATTCTAAACGGATTTTCAAAGGACTCCATTATGCGCTGAGCCTTCTGCTGTGCGACTGTTAAGTTCTTCTCATTCCCTTCATCCACATCAGGCTCCTTAAGGAATGCAGAAAAACCATTAGCATATAAAATACATAAAAAGTTACTTACAGATTGTATATAGACAATGAGTCCAGCATTGTTTGAAACACGTGTGACCTGAGGCTTTTAAGGGCTAGTAGAGTTAGTAAAAGCCAAAGACATTTAAGGATATCCCCTAGTGCCAAAAACGGATACATCATCAACTAGGTTTCGCTTACTTGCAGCGGCGGCGGGCGGGGGGAGGGGGAGAGAGAGAAAAGGGGGAATGGAGGGAAGCGAGATGGGGAACTGAGGCAGTACTGAATTTTACTTCTATACTTGACAAGCCTAGAAAGTTCTGTTCTGTAACAGTACCCATTTCACACCTGCTGCTTGTTTTAGTAGTAGGTGAATTTTCAGTTGTATTTTTGGGCTCCTCAGGTTATCGCAGTATCATTTCCTAATCCACCTCAAGGCCCAGTGTGGGCAGTGACCCTGGGACTGTAAGAAGAGCTAATCCACTTGCCAGCTTCCTACTTGCTGAACTTGGTTATGCTGTACACCTGACAGGGAGCACAGCAGTATCTCCATGAATACCCTATTCCTCTGCAGCTACCTTTTGTGCAGCATTACTAGAACGCTTCACCAGTTGCAGACCCCTTCATATTACTGGAGCTTACACTGAATATACTGATGGTGGCTGTAGCAACAAGACACGTGGAATTGGGTAATATCCTTGTGCCGTCCATCTCCCCCTCGCTGTCCGAAAAGAGGCTCCCACATTCCAGAACTGGTGCAGGCTCTGCAGAGAAAGGAAAACAACGTTTCTGGTTTTGAATACTCCATTCCTATTGGATGTGTATTCTGCTATGATCTCCCTGGCTCTGCAAATGAGCTTCCACTGAAGGTGAAATGCTTATTTTAAGGTGTCAAAGAAAAAACGACTTGATTTTTTTCCATATTAGCAGAAGTCAGAGGCTGTCTCCCATCCTTCCCAAATTACCTAAGGCTGAGAGGTTCTGAATATCATCCAGAGGAACACGTGAATTGTCATGAGGTCCAAACAAATGATTCTCCAGCCTCTGCAAACAAATTCAGATTACATATGTGATCAATACAGAACCTTGCTCTGGGATGCTTTAGGGGAATTTACAGAGTGGAAAATGACAGGCTAATCACAATTTAAATGTATGGGTGATGTTCTGAGGCTAAGTATTTCTAATATAGCTCATCTTAAATTGCACAGTGAATCTGACACTAAAAGGATGGCTGTGCAAATGGCTACTGGCTAGCAAGAATGCTTTGCTTCATAGACACAAGGTAGAGGACTGGGACAGCTGTAGTAACTCATCTGAAATTTTCCTTCTTAAAATCAGTCAAGAGAGATTATAACAAACGTACACAAAACTTTGTCCAGCAACTGTAGTGTTTACTGATGGAAGACTTATTTACTATAGTCTTGTTTGGAGCTTTTAAAATATTGACTCATGACTGGTAGTTTTACAAGCATTATAGCACACAAGGATAAAATTGGGTTAACAGAGGGACGTGTTTGTCAAATGGAAAAAACTAGTCAGTGGATTTAGTATAACTAGCTAGAATAAAATTACAATCTTCATGCTTCACGATATGGACCTCTGCTATAGCAGTTTCTATGAGTTTATGGTTTAACACATTAGCATGCTTAGCATGACACAGATAGTACCTCTGGGTTGGGCAGAGACCCTTTCTTCTTCACCGCCGTTGCAGTTTCAGACTAAGGGGAGAGAAAAAATAAGAAAATTACTAATGGTTAACTTTGAAGCATCTAGCCCAGCAGGCACAAGCTTCCCCCTACCAAATTTTTCAACACAGCTAGCAGAAGAACAGTTCTACATTTCCCTCCCGGGGGTGTGGAAGCTGTTCACATAGCAAGGCTGTGTTTGTGCTCAGGAATGGCTTAATTTCCCTGTAAGAGGATGCGCTCTGTTGTAGTAACAGCAGGTATGTGCTGACCTTTATTAAACCTCATTCCAAGCCTCTAGGTTGCGTGTAGGTTTCTGCTTTGCCAGTTGTGTGGGCTTTGTCATTGGTGATTTCTTATGTGCATCCAACAAGCTCTTATTCCCTTTGTAGGTAAATGTGATGTGTGCATAAAGGCAGAATAGGGGTTATGCCTCAGAAACCTCACAGTTGATTGCTTTGCTCAAGACTGAATATTTCTACCCTGTTACTCCCTTAGTTCCCTTAAGGGCCTGAACTGCATTGAAGTCTGCAGTGAGATTTCATTGTGGGGGTAGGAAGAAATGCCTACAGGAAGTGCTTCTGTGTGCACTCTAGCATACTGTACAGTACTCAGGCTTCAAAGTGAAGTTACTGTCTCACACACAAATGGCAATCCCCAGCAGCAGCCTTGCTCTATAGCCTTGCATGTAGACTATTTCTAGATTTCAATACCTATGAGATCAATAGGAACCTCTGGAAGACAAGGTGCAAGAGATATTCCACAATAAAGTCCGCATCTTTTGAGTTTTGTTATGTGTTGGTAGAAGATCTTTGTACCTTGAGCAGAGGCATCTCTCGGGCCTGTTGGATGAGGAGATGCATTTCGTTGATCTGTTGGCGGACTAGTGGTGGGATCGGGTTGCAGCAAGCAATGATGCCCTGGGGTTCTCTAAAGACATAATGAATGAAACCGAGTTTGCTATATAATCAGCTGATAAATCAAACTTCCACATGCAAAGGAGAGTCAACCAGATGTAATCAGAGGCCTCGCTTCACTGAGTAAGGCAAATCAGATTAGTCATCACTGTTTATCCAGAACAACTACAAATGTGTCAATACCACGTCTGAGCACATAAGGAAAGCCCATAAGCTCAGCCCCCCCCCCCCCGTGTTCTTTCTGCATCCAGATTTAATTTCTCTCCTTGTCCAATATCTATTTTTCTTACAGAGGGAGTGTGGAGGGATTTGAAATCACAGATGCAGTTTTATCTCCTTTCAAGTGTGGATGGTAAATTGTGAATACCAAGCCCTCCGAAAAAATCTTGTTTACGGCAGAATGTTGTGGGGGACATGAGAGGGGTGTGGCACCTACACATTTTCCTTTACAAACTGAACCAACACCTAGGTGTATACTCCTATAGAGTACTGATGGAGAGCTCAAAAAAGAACGGACATGCAATGACTGGCAGCAGTGTGACCATGTTTTGCATAGTAGGCTGTGTATTCCTGACACAAAGACACATGTATTTCATAGCCATCTGGCTTATGCTAGAAGAGCTTAGCATCTTAATTCTTTTGTGCACGGAATTTCTCTGCTTTGAAGAACTAAAGACAAAAGCAGTGCTAATTACTGGGAGCAACAAGCTAACCACAGAAGTAAAAAAAAATAAAATAAAACAAGGTAAGAGGAAAACCCAGCTGACTGATGGACCTGGGACAAGCAAATTACATTCAGAGTTGTACAAAAACAGAAAAAAAAACAAAAAGGCACCAATACGTACTTGGGAAGCTCCTCTGCTATCTTCAGTAGCATATGGTTTGGTAGCACATACCTGCAACATAAAGAGCAGTAGCACTGATATCATGGTAATTGTGTTAATGTTAGACTTGTTTACAGAGAAATTTAATGGGGAGGGGGAGAAAAAAAAACAAAACACCTTATGTATCATTTTGCACTGGATCCAAGTTCTTAAGAGTTAGGGTCAGTTAAGGAGAAATAAATCAGGATTGATCTAGAAAACCATAGAGGCAACTCCTCCCTCCCCCGATGTGATTTCTGATCTGGGGTTTAGGGGGTCAGAGGAACAGGGAGGAAGTGGTGCAAGTAAAGTACGGCGCCTTTCACTGGATAGTGTCTTAGATACACAGGAAGCACCCAAATCAACCATTCTTAGCAGATCCAGTGTTTCTTTCGACGAGCTGCACCACTCTGCAGAGATCCATTTAAAACTGTGTCTAATGAACGACTTCCTACCCTGTACTCTCATCCTCTTGGCGTGCCATCTTGTCCCTCCAGGCAAATAGCAATTTAAAAGCCGTTAGCTGCTGCGTGTTGAGATGCTTTTTCTGCCTCCTGTAGAGCTCAAGATAGGTGTCCTCTGAGAAGATGGGTTTGATGTATTTCTGAACAGGAAGAATTAGAGAGATTGGTGATCAATATCAAACAGAGTCATGTACCAACTCCCTTTGGCACTTCCCAGGCTGTGTTCTCTCTAGCACAGAGAATCAAGCACACAAGAGAGGACTGGATGGTTTGCAACAGTGACTCAGGAAGTCAGGACTGAGGAGCCACTTGAGGTTTTTACCTTAAGCATTTGGGGCTGACAACTGTTTATGTTTTAGTTCCAGCCACGCTCATTTTTTCATTTTAATTTGGATACATGAGGCAAGAAAGTTTTCAAGTCCAAGAGCATCCACAGACATACCAGATCTTTAAGTCTTGGTCGATTAGAAAACTACCCACCTCTTGTTCTCACTAGTTTTCACTTGGCAGTGTATATGTGTCATAAAGTTACAGTGTACTCCAATATCTGGGGCTTTTCTTAGGGCTATCCAGAGAAATGTGAGTAAATATTGACTCACTTGAAAAGTTTCAGTCTCTTGACACCTGCAGGCTGATATGGATCAGCAGCAGCGGTTTTGAAGATAACAAAAGGTCTAGGACACCTAGAGCACCTCTTTTTCTTTCTGACACCCCCCCCCCCCCAATGCTATAAAAACTCCACAGCCCACTTGTGCCACAATAACTGGTTTTCTGCATACAAAAGTCGGGGCCAGCATTAGGGGGTAGCAATCAGGGCAATTGCCTGGAGCCCCATGCCACAAGAGCCCTCGCGAAGCTACTTTGCTCAGGCTTTGGCTTCAGCCCCGGGCGTTGGGGCTCAGGGCCCCGGGCTTCAGCCCCATGCTTCGGCTTTCTGCCCTGGACCCTAGCGAGTCTAACACTGGCCCTGCTTGGCGGACCCCCTGAAACCTGCTTGTGGCCCCCCAGACTGCTGGTTGAGAACCACTGATCTAGAGGTCCCTTAGCTAGTGGAACAGCTGAGCCCACACTAGGTGGGAATGGAGAGAGAGTAAGGCTGTAAGACTATTTCCTGATATACATACTGAAAATTAGGGATTCTGCCAGAAGGTAGGGAATGGGCCAGGCCCAACCTGGGGTGCTTCCCATCCTAGACAGTCTGTATTCTGACCCAGATAATTGGTCCCCAGATGAAGATTTACCTTCAGGCAGATGTCCTTGCTGCGCTGCCACACCACTTGCAGCTGAGTGGGCTGTCCATTTCCTCTCTCCCATAGTGCCTCTCTCACTTTATCATAAATGTAGAGCAGGTAGTGAGTGTCGTCTCGGGCGTACTGGATCATTTCCTCCGGCAAAGGGCTGGAAGCAGAGAACTATCAGTGCTGCACAAATGTTTTATAGTAGCCCATCCATCATCCTTGCAGTGCCCTCTGCCACAGCACGTAAAGACAAGCTACATCTGGGTCTACCCCCAAGAACGAATCCAGGAATTCTATGGAGTCCTCTCACCAGAATCTCATTTGTGGGCACCATTACAAGGATTTTCTCCATCTGACCTCTTGCCTATATCTGGGAGACCAGGATCCCCAGGGGAGCCCATTCAATCAGATGGCAGGGGGTACCTTGTATAGTAATGTGGCTACCACTGTGCGCCTGCACCTGTGCTCTTCGTAGGCCAGGGGAGATTGCACTGCAGAGATCATTCTCAAGCTAGAACCCATCATTCAGTCCCTGTACTGGTTTACATAGCAGTTTTGTCTGGAAGTTAGAATTTTTTTTCGTGGTGCATCTGTTACAACAGAATTGCAATTTTAGAATGCTAGGCTGAGCAATGCAGGGAAGGTGGCAGCAATTACTTCTTCAAGGAGGTGGCAGCTTTTGTCATAACATTACACTGTAGTTACGCACTGTTCCTATTGCATTAAGTCAGCTTCCAAAAGTCTTTTGTTTCGCTGATTTTAAAAAACACATATTACAGCATTTGGAGAGAACTTTGATGAGCACTAAGTAAGGGGCTGAAATAGACAGCCAAGCACAGTGTACCATAGGCAGGTGCTGTACATACTAATCTCAACCCCATTCAACAAATCTGCTAATACATTTCAGCTCTGTTTTGAAGCCTGTCCCTTTTATTCCAGTTCTCCACCACCACAGTACTAACCAAAAATCCCAGTGAGCTATGTCGTTTGGGGGTCGGTTGAGAAGTGAAACAGTCACCCATTAACATGCAAACAAGTCCTGAATTTGACTCTTAACTCTAATGCCAACATGTCAGGATAAAACTTTTACCGAATCCTCCAGTCAGCCAGCTGATACCGCTTGTCAGTTTCCACATGGCAATAGAGTTTTAGCAGGTGGTCCAGGGAGTGCCTGCCAAGGTTGAGGAGACGGGCAGCCTGGTGAGTATCAAACATGTTCACTAAGTACAGACCAAAATCTTTCTGTAGCCACTCCACATCTGAGTCGGCACCATGAAGGACCTGTAAGGCAACACAATCAAATGCATCAGAAACAAGAATGTGAGACGGTGGAATAGCACTTGGGATGAGAGGATAACCAATTCCACTTAGGGGCCTGAAGCACTGAAGCACCAGAGTTAGAAAGTTACGTTTCTAAACGAAGACCTCTTTGCTGGCATTTCTCCTTCCACTGTTAGTGGCATAACAGCAAGTACTTGGTTTCACCCAGACCATGTTTCCACAATCAGCCCTCTCAACAGACAACTGGTAAACTACTGAAAATGTATTTCTCCCCTGCCCCCCCTTCCCAAAATAGATAGTAAAACCCAAGAGCTTTGGACCTGAGAAGATGCCTGCTAACTGTTCAGTGACATTGCTTATGATGCTCCCCATCCATTCCCTCCTGTGTTTACACATTTTTATCTAGTGGGCAAGCTCTTTGGGGCAGGGACCTTGTCTTCATACTTGTCAGTAAAGCACCTACAATCAAGAACAACAGAAATGGTACCTGGTTTGTGTCCAGCACAGTCTGATGGATACAGACCTGCCTAAGACCTCCTGATGGGTGGTCATATCCATTTTTGGGCCATTACCAACTAAGCAGTGCTCATTCTCACAACAGTGACTTAGATGTTACTAGCATCTTATGGCCTGAGGTCATACAGGCTGATTCAGTGCTCACTGAAGTCAAGGGGAATCTTTCCAATGATTTCAATGGGTATTGGATCAGGCCCATACCATGGCCTTCCACTTGTGCCAACCTTTCCCCGGAAGGAGGGACTGGCCAGGGCAGGAGGATAAAGCATGTTTTCGGACAGAGTTAAGCCAAAAATAAGTTATCCGGGCATAATTCTGAATAGGTTGGAAGAGTCTACTGACCTTCACAATAGCAGGGTCCGTGAAGGCCTCATTCAAAATATACATGTCACTACGTAGCTCCAGGGTGTCAATAATGAAATCTTCCATCCGGGTGGAAATCTGCATCAGACATGTCAAGCCCAGGAAACTCCTATAGGAATGGTGCTACCAGACAAAGGACAGACGTTAACTCAGAGCCCCTGCAGGAGTGGTACTATGAAACACAGAATGACCAAAAGCAGAGGAAAAGATGACAATAAATGAATGAAGAATTCCTCTAGACAAAAGTTAACGACATGAACAGATTTCAGGTCTTTGCAATCATTGCTACTGTTTTAATAATACATCATCCGAATTAATTTTGAAGTTGGTCCTTTCCATGGATCTCAACATAACCCAGAGGATCATAGGAAAAATTCAAAACAGACTAAATTCAATATAAAGCTTATTACAATAGAATAAAGTTTGAGAAGTTAAAATGGCAGCCAAAATCCCATGCAGCCTTCTGAATAATAAAATGTAGCAGGCTTCCCACATCAGACCTGGGACATATCACCTAACTCAACATAAAAAGGATATAGTACACAAAGCAAAAGATGGAGGATAATAGTATAATGTGACCTGCTAAGTGCTAACTCAACATATGTAATTTAAAACAAAGAGCAACACACTTACCTCCAAATCCACAGCAAATTCTTTGCAGCTTACAAGCTTTTCGTTCAGTTCTACCAACTCATCCAGGGTGGAGATAAAATGGCAGGGTGTGTCCTCAACAGGCCTGTACATCTGACAAAGCAAGTTATTAGATACCCACTTGTGGGGACATAGTGCTCTCCTCCCATAATACCCAAAAGTTTCTGAATTAAAGACTGCTATCACAGGCTGTAACTGCTCCCCTCAATCATAACTAGGCTACAAGCAGGGTCTACTGCAAACTGATTATCTACTTCTTCCAACATTTTTTCTAGATTCGAATGCTAATTTAACCTGGGCACTAACCTGGAGTTGTGGTTTCTCGAGAGCTTCATCTGGTGGAACAAAGTGCTCCAGTTCATACTGGTAAGGATGAGCAAACCTGCACAAATAACAAAAAAGGAATCTGCATCATTCCAATCAACTTCACCGAGCCACAGGAAGTAGTTACCAAGAGATACTCTTTGTGAGCCACCAGTTTGCCTAGTATTGACCAGAAATCCTAGCACAGGGCAGGATTTGTTATGCATAGGTATAAAAAAATTATGAACATATATGGAGGCAGCTATAAGTGAAGAAGCATGCATGTGCATAGACACAGAGAAGAGCCACATAAGGTGCTGCATGTGACAGGTACACGCATAAAAGGATTGCATACAAAATGCATATAAATCTAGTGTATTTCCAGCATCCTGTTGCCTATTTAATTTCTTACATGTCTTGTTCAGTCTGCTGAGTTCTCTGTTGATGGAGGAAATCGGCTAGAGCAGCCGGTACATCCAAGTCCTCAGGACGCTCCTTTCGCTCCCGCCTGCTTTTTGCGAGTGCTGAATGACCAAGATGAAAAAAATAGACAACACTGTACAAATAACGTGTACACACTAACTCAAGTGTCTCTCCTCAATGCCTAACCTAAAACCCATTAAAATCATTAAGTACTATAAAACCCTAAACACTCCTGGCCTACTGCTTTTAAATACAAGATTTCTATCTGTGCCTCATTTTATAACTCAGGAGTAGGTATGACAAGAACATATGTCACCCTGCAAAGATTAAGTAAGATGCACAATGCTAATATAACAAGAAATTTTTTAAATTTAATCACGTGGTGCGAGCATCCCAAAGATGAATAATTCTGGCTGCCAAACACTGCTCTGCAATGGAAAGGCAACTAGCAGCTCTACCTCCATTATATTTACTATTAGAAAGTGATGAAAAATAATAAACGAAAGTCAAATCAACTGTTAGCAGCTAGAACTGCAATTGCATTTTAATGGAGAAATGCTGATTAAACAATAGAAGATAGATCCCAAAGACTTGGGATGTTATTGTGTGCGCGTGTGGCGGGGAGGGGGAGGAGAGGAAGAGAAGAACTACTGAAGCTTTTGGTTGCCTTGTGCCAACTATTTGGCTAAGGAAGCCAAAGCAAAGAAGCTCACATCTAATCTTTTTTTCACTATACCAGTAAAATAACCCATTATTTCTTCTAAGCTCAACTGCATTTACGCAGGACCTGGTACTTCTTGACATCAATAAGAGCCTGATCCCTGACTTTAGCGGGAGCAGGATTAGCTCCAAAATACATTCTGTGTTACAGATTGTTACATGTGCATCCGCAGCAAGACATTTTATACAGACTTGCCTCTAATAAGATTAACAACAACATAATGGCACGCTTACTACTTCCAAAGGGTTTTAGTCTCCTTCTGAGGTACACGTTCTTTAGATTCAATGATTTCTTTTGGCTTGTGAGGTTTGGTTTCTGTCTGATGTTCATTATAAAAATAATAATTAGGGCTGTCGATTAATTGCAATTAACTCATGCGATTAACTTAAAAAATTAATCGCGACTAAAAAAATTAATCACGATTAATCGCAGTTTTAATCTCACTGTTAAGCAATAGAATACCAATTGAAATTTACTAAATATTTTCGATGTTTTTCTACATTTTCATACATATTGTATTCTGTGTTGTAATTTAAAATGTATATTATTATTGATTACAAATATTTTCACTGTAAAAATGATAAAGAAATAGCATTTTTCAATTCACCTCATACAAATACCATAGTGCAATCTCTTTGTTGTGAAAGTGCAATTTACAAATGTAGATTTTTTGGTACACAACTGCACTCAAACAAAACAAACAATGTAACACTTCAGAGCCTGCAAGTCCACTCAGTCCTACTTCTTGTTCAGCCAATTGCTAAGACAAACAAGTTTGTTTACATTTACAGGAGATAATGCTGCCCTCTTCTTATTTACAATGTCACCAGAAAGTGAGAACAGGCATTTGCATGGCACTTTTGTAGCCGGCACTGCAAGGTATTTACATGACAGATATGCTAAACATTCGTATGCCCCTTCATGCTTCGGCCACCATTCCAGAGGACATGCTTCCATGCTAATGATGCTCGTTAAAAAAAATAATGCGTTAATTAAATTTGTGACAGGGGAGAATTGTATGTCTCCTGCTCTGTTTTACCTGCATTCTGCCATATATTTCATGTTATAGCAGTCTTGGATGATGACCCAGCACATGTTGTTCATTTTAAGAACACTTTCACTGCAGATTTGACAAAATGCAAAGAAAGTACCAATGTGAGATTTCTAAAGATAGCTACAGCACTCGACCCAAGGTTTAAGAATCTGAAGTGCCTTCCAAAATCCGAGAGGGATGAGGTGTGGAGCATGCTTTCAGAAATCTTAAAAGAGCAACACTCCGATGTGGAAACTACAGAACCGAAACCACCAAAAAAGAAAAGCAACCTTCTGATAGTGACATCTGACTCAGAGGATGAAAATGAAAAAGCGTCGGTCCGCACTGCTTTGGATTGTTAGGGTACGTCCAGACTACCTGTCGGATCGGTGGGTAGCGATCGATCTATCGGGGATCGATATATTGTGTCTCGTCTAGACGTGATATATCGATCCCCGAACGCGCTCCCGTCGACTCCAGAACTCCACCAGGGCGAGCGGCGGTAGCAGAGTCGATGGGGGAGCCGCAGCCATCGATCCCGCGCCGTGAGGATGGGAAGTAAGTCGAAATAAGATACGTCGACTTCAGCTACGCTATTCCCGTAGCTGAAGTTGCGTATCTTACATTGACCCCCCCCACCCCCCCAGTGTAGACCAGGCCTTATTGAGCAGAACCTGTCATCAGCATGGATGCATGTCCCCTGGAATGGTGTTTGAAGCATGAAGGGACATATGAATCTTTAGCGCATCTGGCACATAAATATCTTGCGACACTGATGACAACAGTGCCACGAGAACACCTGTTCTCACTTTCAGGTGACATTGTAAAGAAGAAGCGGGCAGCATTATCTCCTGCAAATGTAAACAAACTTCTGTGTCTGAGCGATTGGCTGAAGAAGTAGGACTGAATGGACTTGCAGGTTCTAAAATTTTACATTGTTTTATTTTTGAATGCAGTTTTCTTGTACATAATTCTACATTTGTAAATTCAACTTTCATGATAGAATCATAGAATATCAGGGTTGGAAGGGACCTCAGGAGGTCATCTAGTCCAACCCCCTGCTCAAAGCAGGACCAATCCCCAGACAGATTTTTGCCCCAGATCACTAAATGGCCCCCTCAAGGATTGAACTCACAACCCTGGGTTTAGCAGGCTAATACTCAAACCACTGAGCTATCCCACTATAGTACTTGTATTAGGTGAATTGAAAAATACTATTTCTTTTGTTTTTTTACAGTGCAGATACTTGTAATCAAAAATAAATGTAAAGTGAGCACTGTACACTTTGTATTCTGTGTTGTAATTGAAATCAATATATTTGAAAATGTAGAAAACATCCAAAAAAATTTAAATACATGGTATTCTATTATTGTTTAGCAGCACGATTAATCGTGATTTTTTTAATCACTTGACAGCCTTAATAATAATACGAGCTAGGTGGTATTATTATATGCTACCCAAGGCAAATGAAGCCCTCTTGCTCTGGCCTTCTTACCTTCAGGCAGTGGTTTCAGAGCGTTGGGTTTGACAAAAAGCTTAGGTACAAAGGGAGTGTTGGAATTGTCAATCTTCTCTCGAAATTTGAGCTGTGGTCGAGTGATATTCTTGGCATGTAGCAATCGGAAGGTTTCAGACTTTGTTCTGTGGGATTCTCCACCCTGTTTAAAAACACATTTGAATGGATTTTGAGATAGTCTATTAAGACTCACCCTATATGCATCTGAATATTAAACTCCAGACACAATAATGAAAAACTCCCCTGAAATTAGAGCACAGTATCTAAGGTCCATACAATAGCATCTAAATTAGGTGCCCTGGGGCCCTGAATTCAGGTTAGAGAGAGATCTGTGTGCATGAAATCTAGATCAGAAACCCAGAGATCCTGAATCTGGAGTGAAGAAAGGGGAAGCACAACCAGAAATCTAAAGGGACGTTGGGTTACTGAACTCCCAACCACCATCACTACAACTCAAGCCTAAACAAATAGCTCAAGTTAATTAAAATCAGCTGACTGTCGAAGTCTCACCTTACGGTTCCAGCTGGAAACAATTGTCTTTGGGAGCTGCATCCCTGCAGGGAGGATAGGCTGCTGGTTCTTGTTCACTCCTGCTGCTTCATCCAGTAAAATACCCTGAAATTCGGGAAAAGAAGCTTAAGCAAAACTGTATGAAACATCCTGTACTTGGCAGTCTAGCCTGACTGAAAGGAGAGAAATGTGCAGCTGCTTCCAAGCTCATCAACTGTGAATTTTGTAAAGGGCAAGAGTGGCCAAAGGCTAGGTATGGAATTCTAATGTTAGGGATTAGGAGAAGCAATTGCCAAGGAATCAAAGGAGAGTTTCTTCAGAGGTATTCATGTGCTGATCATCCTAGTCCCACACTCTCCTCTCATATCTTATCCTCCACTCTGCCCAGTTTTTAGATTGGGCCAACACAGAGTTAGTCTTGCATCTAATTTGCTTGGCAGAGCATGATAAGTAAACAACTCTCAGCCATGCTGAGAAATGAACCATTGTTATAGAAGTGGCATTGTCTTCTAGTGGCTGGGGCACTGGCCTGGGAATCAGTGCATTATGACACCATCTAGAGACCCCAACTGAGATCGGACATATCATGCTCGGCACAGTACAGGCAAATAGTAAGAGACAGTCCCTGACCCAAAGAGATGACAGTCTAAATAGACAAAAGTTTGAAAGGAAAACTGAGGCCCAGAGAGGTGATGTGACTTGCTCGAGGTCACACCACAGGTCAATGGCAGAGCCAGGAATAGAACATGGATCTCCAGATTCTCAGCCCCAGATGCAATGGCCTTTCTTAGGCATCTTTCACACTCACTTTGCACAAGTGTAAATGACTGCATGAGGTTCCAGGCAGCAGAGAATAAAGCTGTGGGAGGCTACAGCACCAAAGCCCAAGGTGCCATTATTGGGGTCTGGGAAGCACTGATTTAAATGACTGGTTTAAGAGACTTTACTTTTGAATGCGACTGGTACTGAGGTCTCTGCTCTCAGCCGCATGTCAGTTTAATCAGCTGCCAGCCTGTTTCCTTCTTTATGGCTGGGTTAATTATTCCAGCTCCCTTGCTCTCCTGGGGTAGTATATGATACATCCGCTCTGGCACCCACACAGGCAGCCTTCTCTTCCTCATTTGCAATGGAAAGGTTTGATTGACTGTCTCTGTTTTTCAGGAACAGTTGGAGCCCTGGTTTCTATTCCTTCTGCTGTGTGACTTAGGGCAAATCATGTCACTTTTCTGTGTCTCTGCTTTCCCTTCCGCCCTTTGTCCATTCTATTTAGATTGCAAGCTCTTCAGCCAAGGGACAGCTTGTGTGTATGTACAGGACCTAAGGCCTGGTCCCCACTAAGCCCCCACTTCAGACTAAGGTACGCAAATTCAGCTACGTTAATAACGTAGCTGAATTCGAAGTACCTTAGTCCGAACTTACCGCAGGTCCAGACGCGACAGGCAGGCTCTCCCATCGATGCCGCGTACTCCTCTCGCCGAGCTGGAGTACCGGCGTCGACGGCGAGCACTTCCGGGATCGATCACAGAACATCGATTGCCTGCCGCCGGACCCTCCGGTAAGTGTAGATGTACCCTAATACAATGGGTCCCAATCTCAGTTGGAGCCCTTAGGTGCTGCTGTCATACAAGTAATCATTCTCGTCCTTACAGGCTCAGTTCCAACCTACTGCTGTGATTTGAAATACAGAAAAGTGACAGACAGCTCAGAAAAATAGCCTGTAAAAAATAGAGGCTGTAATTTTTTTTTTTTTTTTTAAACAAGAGATACCTAAGAAATAGTGACTATAAGAGAATAAATGTTTAAAATGAAAGAGATCTAAAAGTGAGGAACAATGTGTAATTGCGAAATATTGCCATTTCAATTTCTGTAGAAAAAGTGATCTGCTGAATGGTTACAAGACAAAAAACTCAGGGAAAGTTTACTCACCACTCTTTCAAGAATGACATCATTGGAGTCAACCAGCAAATCAAATTTATCTTCCAGCTCTGTTGCTTTGCTGCGATCCTTGATGTGACTGCGACAGCCATGATACTGCATCACCTTGCTCATACTAACAAGAGAATAGTTCAGTTACTCTTTAAATGACATTAAAAGCAGGTATACTAAAGACTGGACCAATTAAGATCCTCCCTGAGCTCTGGCTACTCTGAGGTTTGCAAAATCAAATACAGATCCTTTAGATACTGTTGTAAGAGCTTTGAACATGAGAAGCTCTGAGAAAGTGCTAAGTATTGCTATTCATTTCCACTGGGTCTATGGAACTTAGATTGGGCCGTCTGGTTAGGAAGTCACTTTTCCATCAGCCCTCACCTGGCTCAGTTCTTCACCTAAATTGTTACAGCTACTTTACAGTGGTAAATTGAATGACTCAATTTTTATCATTACCATTTAAATTTCATGTATCAGAAAAGCAGCTGACACATTTTTAAATACAGCTGAAATATACGTAATAAAAAATGCTCATATATTGTTTTATTTTGAAATTTGCAAAGAAGAGAATTCTCTGCCCCTCACTCTGTTCCCTATAGCTAGGTTTTCACCACTGACACAAGAAAGCCAAAATGTCCTTACCAGTGAAGCAGCCTGTCACCTTGCGTTTCACAGTATGCCCGGAATCCAGGAAAACTGCGATAGAAGTCATATTCATCTCCAGGCTGAGGGAGCCCATTAGATGCCTTAGTAGCAGCCACCACAGTGCCAAGTGCATGCTGTTAAAAAGCATCACATCATTAAAATATAATTCCACAATGTATCTTCATTTTTCTATGACCCTGCCAGATGAACACACAGTAACCCCATTCCTCGCATTATATTACTATTCCTAAACCAAGACACAACTAGGCCTTTTTAAACAAGAGAGTTTACAACCATTTCTTTCCGAGTTAATGAAACTAATACTAAAAAGAAAAGAAAAACCTTAAACTGAAGATGTTTTGGTTTAATGGAAATATTATGGGTATACTAGCTCCAACTTCAGAACCAGGAAATGCTGTCTCTCTAGGGCCATGTCTACACTATAAAATTAAGTCAACCTAATTTACATCGGCATACAGCCACTGCAGTAATTGCATCGTTTGTGCGTGTCTACACTTCGCTCCTTGCATCACCGGTGCGTGTCCTTACCAGCAGCGCTTGTATCGATTTTATCGTAGGGCATTGTGGGAAGCTTCCTGAAAGCCAGTAACCATCTATGCAAGCAACATCGTGTCTACACTGCCACTGCGTCGACCTAACTACATTGATTTTGATTCTACGCCACTCATGGAGGTGGAGTTATTAAGTTGGCGTAGCAGGGCAGTTAAGTTTGCAGGAGCGAAATTTTAAGCGTAGTCACTTCCATTGTTAGGTCGATGCAAGGCAGCTTACATCAACCTAACTCTGTAGTGTAGACAAGGCCAACAAAAGGTCCCTGGGTAAGGGAATGTTTAGGAATTAAATTTGTAATGATGGAGATGGCAATACTGTGGTTTTTAAATCAGTTTGTAGAATGCTTTGTCATGCTTGGATTAACAGTCCCATATAAATGTCCACCTATATCCCAAAAATCAAGACCTAGCTGCTAAATGCATATTGAAAACCCTTCTTGCTGTAGGGAGAGCATTACAAAAAAATTAAGACTATAGACAGGTTTCAGAGTAGCAGCCGTGTTAGTCTGTATCTGTAAAAACGAACAGGAGTACTTGTGGCACCTTAGAGACTAACAAATTTATTAGAGCATAAGCTTTCGTGGGCTACAACCCACTTCCCACCACTCCAGTGTTGCCAAATCTGAGGGTTTCCTTTGAATTTTTTTCCTGTTAAGACACAGATAACTAAATTTAGGGCTGCTTTTGGCACCAGGGCCCATGCATGAGCTAGTACCGGCTGTTTAGGTTCCATTGATCTCACCCCCCATGATTCTAGTTCTCCAGCCTCCACTGCAGGGAATGCCCTAACTAATTGGAGGGGTTATGCTGACAATTTGCCAGGAATAGGAAGACTGCATGAAATTAGGAAAAAGGGAGACTGGCTCCAGTGCCCATGGAGGCAACAGGCCCCAGCTTACAATTCTAGTTCCGAGTCCCGTGGCCTACACCTCTCCACGTAACAGAACTGCAAACACGGACCCACTTCACGGCAGTGAGATGCAGCTTGTCCCCCCCCTCTCCCGGGGCAAGATGGGTTAAGGTGGGCGGCGCTGGGAGGCCGCACTGGAGAGCTCTGGCTACGCGTGCTGTGCGGGGAGGGGGGCAGAGAGGATGTAGGTTGTATGTGGGGGCAGCATCCCCCCCCCCCGTGCCCACGCTGGCGCCTGGGTCCCCCCCTCCCGGGCTGCCCGGCTCACTCAAGCTCTACCCAGCCCGTGGTGACCAGTCCTGTGCTGACCGGGTGGGTGGTGCAGGCCCCGGCTGCAGCAGCAGGAGATGGGCGCAGGGTCACTGCTCCAAGGCCCCGCTCCCCCACCGCCTTGCCCCTTAGAGCGAGGGCCCTGGGCAAACGGGGGCAAGGCCCATACTACAACGCCCGGCATGCAACACTCCGCCTCGCTCTCGGCCGCCCAAACCCCGCTACAGCGGGCACGGAGAATGCTGGGAAATGCAGTGTAGAGAGCGTCCCCTCAGGCCTCCGCATCAGCTAGGACCGCGAGCAGGAACGACAGTCCCCAGCATGCCCCGCTGCGGCGTGTGTGTGTCGCAAAGCACGCCGGGAGTAGTAGTCTGCGGCGGCTCCCTCACGTACCTTGACGAAGGAGTCGGCATCCCTGAACCCCGGTAGCACGGCGTCTGAGCAGCCTCCCGGCGGCGCCTCGGTGGCGCCGCCACTCCCCGTGTCCATTAGCTGGCCCGTCTTAACTGCTGCGCTACGACTCCCCAGTCCGCCGGCAGCCGCCATCTTCGACACGGACCCACGTGACGCGACAATAGCTTAGTCTCGCGCGATAACAGAACGGCGGGGGGGGGGGGTTGCAGGGAAGGCGGAAGCGCTGCAAGACGCATGCGCACGCACTGAGAGGCGGCGGGGAGAGCAGGGGCTGCCCTATAACTTTCTGGGTCTTTCCCTCTTTTTACCTCAGAGAGGCCGAGCGAGGCGGGACGGGGCGACCTACTGGTCCGCCTTATGGGCCCGGAGCCTCCCGCACAGTTGCCGGCAGCGTGCTCTGGGGGCGCTCATCCCAGCACTGGCCGCCCCCCTCCCCGGCACGGACCCTCCCCCCCCCCCCCCCCAAACTACCCTTCAAACCCCCCCCCCCCCCCCCCGGGCCAAAGCCTGCTGCCGTCCCTGGGAGTGGGGCACTCTTCCTGCCAAGGTCCAGGGCCCCAGTGCAGCCGACTGCCCCCCACGCCGTAGGGGCCTGGATGCTGCCCTTGCTGTGGTCGGGCCATGAGCCTGAACCCACCCCCTACCACTCAGGGGCTTGACTTCAGTTGAGGAGAGGTTATTCACTCTGCTATCCAGCCTGACTCCTGGAGTAAAGGGACATTTCCTAGGAAAGCCTCGTCTAATCTTGACCAGACTACAGCCTGAGATAACCAGTCACCTTTGTTAGCTGGCTTTGATTTTTGGAGTTTGTTCTACACCAGTTCAGAGATTTGTGGCATAAATTTCAATCTGCCAGCAGATGGAGACTACAGCTCAAGTTTTTACCCCTGACATTCCTCCACCAGTATACAGTCGGGGGGAGTTGATTATTTCGAAGCAGGAATAATCAAAATCAAAACAGGTAAAACCTTTTTTTCCCTATCCCTGTCCAGACACTTTGGATTTCCTATATGTTTCCGTGGCCTGTGTTATACAGGAGGCAAAATTATAATGGGCCCTTCTAACCTTAACATCTTTGAATCTATATCAATACAAAACATTTGATAGGAAGAGACGTCATCTAAACCATCATCCCTCCAACTACACACCACAGCGATCAGATTAAAATTCTATTTCTTCGGTCTCACAGAATCAGTTTCTTGTGCTAAGAAGAAAAATGCCCAAAAATCTGGAATAAAGAAAGTTCATGTTCTTACCAAATTGCAGCCCACTTAAGGATATAGTTGCAATTGCTGGAAACTAAAACAAAAAGATTTATGAACAGGCAAACTCCTTTGATACAGGTAGTCAATCTTGACTGTTTTTCTCCACCTGCTGTCATGAAGGAGCTATAGCCAGCCATCTGGACTGGTATAGGAGAAGACAGTCAAACCCATAACAAAAAAACAAGTTTCTTAGAGAGATCCAATCCATTACTAACAGTGTTTGTGCCTTCTGTGGGTTTCTGCCAGGGGTTCTTAAACTTAATTGCACTGTGACCCCCTTTGGACAATGAAAGTTACTACACAACCCCAAAGCCTGAGCCCCGCTGCCCGGGTGGGTAGGCCAAAGACGAAGCCCAAGGGCTTCAGCCCCAGACAGGACGCCTATAACCTGAGCCCTGCCACCCAGGGGTGAAGTCCTTAGGCTTTAGCCCCAGGCAGTGGGTCTCGGGGTTTGGCCCCAGCAAGTCCATTAAAAAGGGTTCGTGACCCACTTTGGGGTCCCAACCCATAGTTCCGCTGTGCTAGAGTAATGCTGCTGTGCCTCAATTCTGCTCTCCATAAGGAGTGCTTTGGAATAAATATGAATCCAGTCAAAATCTTTTTACACATTTTGGTGTGATTTATTGGCACAAAAATATTCAAATACAACATGGCATCTAAACATGGCTACACTTTGTATTTTGTGCATTTTGTTTTATTAATAAATCATAACTTTATTTACCTTCACTCATGTTTAATATCCATTATTCTCCATTTCCAGGTATGATCAGTTCTCCTCCCTTCTGCTTTTTGTGCTGAGTATTCAGTTTTCCCTAATTATTTCCCAATACTGCTCTTTAGTCCGCCAGTGTGGGAAGCTCCCAAGTGGTATTCTGAGTTTACCTTGCATCCTCCTTGCCATAGATCAACTCTCTTTGAGCCACCCTGCTTTGACTGGCTCAGAGTCTTCGATCCTGGATCTACCCCTATATCCAGATCTAGTCTGAAATGTGCTGGTTACATCACCACTGGGGTCAGACACAAACCTTTCAACTACAATCCCCTCCCTCTGATTTTGGGTGAGTGTACAGAGTTTTGGGATAGGAGAGATAATGGGGTAATACAGACAGAAAAACTCTGCTTCTTTTCTCTTGCTCTCTACCCTCCAACTCTGTCCCCACACTTAAATGAGGATTCTTGCATGAGTGCACTGAGTTCACTGCAGCCACACCAACAGGACTGACCAGGGCAATGATTCATCTGCAAATATTTTAGTATAGTTACATTGTAAGTTAAGTCAAAACCCGTATTTTGTTATTTGTAATGGGTCACCAGTTCCCCAAAGACCAAGTGAACCATATATTTGTGGTCTAGTCAGTCTTCATTGTTCTGGAAACCCAAATCAAGTCTTACGTTTCAGACAACTTGTGTTTTTCAACAGCAGCTATGAATTGGCTTAAACCAACTTTTAATATACAATAACTCTTAATTTACATTTCAAAATATTTGACAGGCTGTATTTCAGTCCAAGATTTCAGTTTGTAGAAGAATATATCTGGAGCGCAAAAGCCTCCAATAAAAGCTGTGGATACTCTGGAATCTTCTGTTACCAAAAAGGACACCTAAAGATGGCAAAAGCATACTTTAATAGTGCAATCTTACCCATCGCTTCATAAAAACAGACTAGGTTAAGAAGGACTGAGGTCTCCTAATGTGCAGAAGCCTTTCTATAATCACAAGGACACTGAGGATGGGAAAGACCCATGCCTGAGCCTACTTCTTGATCCCTGATCAACACTCCTAATGTCTGAAACCCCCCAAATTCTCTGGTTCCTCAAATACAACCTACAGTTAAGAAATCTAAGAAAGATGAAGGCATTATAAAAGTGTACTTGTTGACATTAGAGTATGGAGTTTCCCTACCATAACTAGCAATTGGTGATATACATACAATTGGAACATCTTATTTCAAATGCGTAAAACCTCTGAGTTGATTTAAATAATCCCCATTTCTATTTATAACAGATTGCTTGCTTACAGAGCAGTGCCTAAGGTAACCTAACAAAATGGTCACAAAAGTTTACAAGCTTAGACACAATGTCTACTCAGCCATCCTCAGCATGATTACGGAGATAAGAGTAATGATATTTTACTTGACTGTTCTCCATTTGGAAGGCTAGTTTAAAGACAAACTCACCATCCAATGTAGCACTGGCAGAGATTCTCATGGGAAGTAGCTTGCTTAATAAGCAATTCTACTTGTGTGGGTACATCCAGAGTTTCATCATGAGAGAAGTCTCGACCTTTACAATTAAAGTGAAAGAAACATTAAGGAAGGCCGTAAGCCAAATTACATAGCTTGGTTTGGTTGGCAAGTTGTGGAGCAATGTAAAGATGACTTTCTGTCCTCTTGTAATATATATTTGGCACAGAACTGTTCAAAGACAAAACCTCAAAAGCCACATTGTGTCTATTTTGAATCTTTAGAACACAAGTGTTTTCGATGACCCATCAGCATCTTCTCTATCCCCACCCTCTCCTTCAAACAGACAAAAGTAATGTACTTATTAAAAATTCCTAGTAGAAGGAATCCACTGCCTAGCTTCATTAAGTACCTAATTCTAGTGGTTCTTATATACATCATTAAGAGTCTAAAATGTCACATCTAAATTTTTCCAGTTGCAAAGCCAGTAAAAGGAAAGCTGGTTGCTGGAGAATTGATTTAGAATCATCACCTAAAAGATGAATTGGTCAGATCTGATACACATTAATTAAAATTACCTCTACATTTTCCAAGTAAGATTGCCTTCCAGAATACAAATTACAAAGCCCAAATATATTAAATGGCTCTGCCCAATTAAGAAACAGGATAATCTGAAATAAAATTGATGAAGAACTAGCACAAAACTGAAATATGATAGTGCCAGGCAAGCTCTTAAACCTGAACGTAATTCTAATGTCTGTATTACTTTTACGATGTTTTATTTTAGAAAGTATACACTTACCAGTGAGTTTATCTCGAACCCTGTTAATAATTTGAATAGCCTTCTTATTGAGAGCCTCTGGCTTCACTAACCCATCCCCTACTAGAAGACAGAAGTGAAAACAACGTTTAGACTTTATTTGGATAACAATGATCAAAACAATTTGTGATGCAGTTACTTTTTTGCCATGAACAGTTGACACACAAACTGCTGTAAGCTACTGGGTTTAATTAGAGAAGAGAGCAGACAGTTACAAGTTCTTATCTATGCTGACAGAGAACCCATTTTTGCCCCACCTTGGATAGCTGTCATCTGTACAGCGCCGAAGGTGCTGATTTATGAACTAGTTGCCCATAATGTAAAATGTATGAGGTTTGCACAGGAACTTACTGAAGGAATGGATGGATTCAGGCACTGTGGTCCCAGTTTTCTTATGGGCTGTCTCACCCAGCTCCACATTATCCAACATTTCTAATGAGAGAGGGGAGAATATCAGTACAGTCATCAAATACAAAGAAGATTGGCATTTGTTTGCTTTTCAGGAGATTCTCCTGCACAGCACTTTCAACAGTGTAAAAACTTTGATTTTAAAGGAAATTATGGCAGTATAAATATAAAGCCCAAAGGCAGATAAAGTAACATTTTTTAAGGTTCAGTTTGTAGCTCAAAAAAACCTTACACAAGCTCAAGTATGTTGTGTAAAGCTTCTGGTTTACATGCAGTTCTTACCACCATGAAGTTATGTGATGGGCAACTGCACTTTTAAACTTTTTTTTTTTATGCCTGGTCACTGCTACAACATTTGCAGAAAACAGCACTTCAACTGATCTAGTCTATACAAAAGAAAGAAGTTCTCCAACAGCATCTAAGATTACAGAAAATAAATTCTTCATTTCCCAACATGCAAGTGAATTTATTTAAAGCACTTGTTGGTGTATGTGTGTTTGAATGAGAGCTAGGAGCATCATGAGATTAAATATAACATGTTGAGCAAAATGCCTTTTTAGGACTATGCTAAAATGTTTACGTTGTCATTAAAACTGATACAAGGAAATGGAGCATTAAATTGGCCAATGTACTTCAGTATTGCATGAAGCTTTGAATATCATATTCTATATAGCATTTACCAATAACCCTCCCTCCCCCGCAGTCTTACTGGTGACTTGGATTGACTGACTTGTTTTTGAGAAGCTTACTAAATTGTGGCTAAGTGTGCTGAATGCCCCCATTGCTCTGATTAAAGGGATTATAACTCAAAATTGAAACATACTTTGTATGTTTATGTGCTGAAAGCCGCAGTTAACCTTAAAGGACCCTTCAGTACATTTTGCTAGTTGAAAGATATTTTAAAGAGACGCACAATTAACTTAAAATAGTAGCCAAGTAACTGAAGTTATTGAAACCCTAGTATTAAACATTATAGTAAATGCTTTCCTTTGACATTTCTCCTATAAGTCCATTAGCAACCAGCTGCTAGGATTTTGTATAACATATTTACCACTATGTTGCTATGTGAAACTTTACTGAGCTTACTGCAGCATTACTATGCAAAACCGAGCAAGTACAGTACATATCACAGGTCATAATTACTCTGTGGGTTGCAGCAACTCTTAGGTACTCCACAAAAATCTTGATGCCACATTACAATGTGAATATGACTACAAAGCAGTGGCTGCTATTCAAGCTGAGGTAGCTCAGCAGTAGATTATATATATAATTATGAGATTAACAGGCACCAAAACTAGATACTTAGTGCCTTGAAACCTAGTTTCAATAAGCGCTTTTTCCATTGTGCTTTTGAAAAAGAAAAAGACTAGAAAAATATCTTTCAGAATTACGCTCCAATTAAAAATGACCCAAATGAATTAAATACAGTAAAACGTTATACACACCTACTGACTGACTAGCTGAATAGGAGTCTGTCCTTGTTCGTGATCGTTTATTCCCTTTTGTATTTGCTGCAAAGAAAATAAAATGCTTAAGTGTTTTTATCTTTGAACTATAGACTTTGGAAATATCAGCTTCTCAAACTGAATCGGACTTTCTCTGAATGACAAAGGGTTAAGTGTCCTGTTGCTTCAGGCAAACTAACAACTGCAGATAATGTGTGTGTGGCTTTTCAAAATAAAGATGACAAATAATTCAAAAGCACTCCAGTAATTTTGTTTTTAATTTAGTTTCACCTCTCCCTTTAAGGGCAAATGGGGTTTCATCTCTGTGTTTCTTTATTTTAGGACTCTTGAACACAGTCCTGTTAACATTTCTGTGTGTGCATAGACTGCAGATTTAAACCATCAAGGCCTGAGTTTGAAGACATTTGATTTTGTGCTCCTGAATGTCTTACATTTATACAGTTTACTCTGATTTACTTCTCTCCCCTGCTCTCACTGTTTCCCCAAATAACTTACTGTCCATCAGCCTCCAGTTCAGTAAGGGGTCATAGACAAAGGCCTCTAGCACAGCCATGACACTGTCTTTATGTTCTCGCAGGACTTCCATCACAGTGTGACAGGTGATTCTGTAGTTACCATCTAGGCCAGTCACCTTCAGAACAGAAAGAACTGAATCAACGGTGGTGCTCCTTTTACCTTCTGACTCCAGCCCTCATCATTCCCATGGCAGGACATGCCTGTATCTTGACCAGAATCCCCTTACACCATGTTCCATTTATTAACAGAAGATACAGGTTCATTACAAGTTTAAGAGGCCCCAATATTCTGATTTACTGCTTGCTGGTGACATGGAAATGAGGTCCAGGTGACACTCATCTTGAAGCCCTGTGCTACTGGACTGTGTTTGGTGCATGGCCAATATTTGGGCTGAGGAAATATGGAGAGGCCTGGGAAATTACAGGACCGTGTTTCCTTTTAATCAATGAAGAGTTGTTTTCATATTGTAAAGGTCACATGGGAAATCTATTTAAAGGAAAATGCAGCTGAAATATTAGCACCTCGGCTCCTTATGGAATTGGGGAGATTCCACTACAGTAGAACACACAGGGATAGCTGGGGAACCACTGACATCTTCTTAGGAACAGTCCCCTTTCTGTCCTATTAGAAAGGTGGCTGCTAACTCCCACCTACCTCCATAGCATTTGTCAACATCCTTGTAAGTCTAAATGGAATCTTCTCAGGGAACTTCTCTCTTGTCATTGCAACCTGAATACACAATAGAAGAGAATCAGTTAACTAATACACTAACTTTGCAGATATTTCCTTCTCCTCTTCCTTGAAAAAGCAGTTTGTTAATAAGTAAGGGACTGGCTTGCCTGATATAACTCTGAATGTTGTGGTTATAAAAAAGGAAAGAAATGTGTGGAGAGGAACCAAAATGATAAAAGGTTTAGAAAGCCTGACCTATGAGGAAAGATTAAAAAAACTGGCTATGTTTAGTCTAGAGAAAAGACAACTGAGGGGGACCTGATAGTCTTCAAATATGTTAAGGGTTGTTATAAAGAAGACTGTGATCAATTGTTCTCCATATCATCTGAAGGTAGGACAAGAAGTTAATGGGCTTAATCTGCCACCAGGGAGATTTAGGTTAGCTATTAGGAAAAATTTTCTAGCCATAAGGGAAGTTAGTGCTAGAATAGGCTTCCACGGGAGGTTGTGGAATCCCAATCTTTGGAGGTTTCTAAGAACTGGTTGGACAAATACCTGTCAGGTATGGTCTAGGTTTATTTGGTCCTGTCTCTGTGCAGGGGGCTGGACTTGATGACTTCTCAAGGTCTCTTCCAGCCCTACTTTTCTATGATTCTCTAGTTATTGGAATTTTTTTTGAGGGAAGCTGTAAACATGACTAGATAAGGAATGTAAGAATCAAACTAAGAGTCTGTGCCCGTGCTGTTGGAATAGAGTACTCCATATTTCAATCACAAATTGGTGTAAGGATTTATGTGAAAACCACTACTGATATTTAGCACTCAATGTTTGTAAAACAATTGTATAACTAATCTCAACATTCTGGTGAGGTAGGTGTGCATTCTCTCCATTTTACTGACAGGTAAAGTGAGGCACAAAGTAGTTAAGTGACATGCCACAAGACCATACTGCAAGTCAGTGTCAGAGCTAAAATAAGAACTCAGGAGTTCCTGGATCCTAGTTCTGCCTTTGCTGTACTAGATAACAGGATATTTCTGAAATATAAAAATAAACACTTTTTTTTTTAAAACAACACATTTTTAGTACAAAAGCTCACCTCAAAACAGTCCCCAAAGTCAATATGCAGGATCTTTCCACTCAGCCTGTCTAGCATCAGGTTGGAAGGGTGTCTTTGTGGAAGGAACAGGAGAGAAGCCAGAGTGACAGATGATTAGAGAGTTATAGAAAAATGTATCAAAAGTAAGTCATGGCTTTTGTCTAGGAGGACATTTATCTTTGCAAGTCAGAAGACAGCCAATGATTGGAGACCTCTGATCGGGAAGTTATCTCATGATAAATAGCTTTCCTGAAGCACTTCCATCCTGGTGTGATTAGATTCTGTAATTACAACTCAGGAGTTATCAGAAATCCTCTTGTTTTTGAAGATAAATGTCCTATTAGACCAGACGCATCACTATATTTTTGGATATGCACATTTTGGTTATATTTCTTTTATATTTAGGGTTGATATTCCACTAATTTTATAATGACTTTACATTTTTACAGCTTAGAGAAATTTAACGAGCATATTGCAAGTAAAGAGAGGAAATCAGGCTGTTATCAGAGACAATCTTAGACTAGGAAGATGCTGGGTATTACAGTACTGTCTTTCATGCTGTTGTATTCCAGTTTTTATTTTAACTCCCAATAACACCAATATGCATTTGAACAGCAGACTAGTATGAGGAAAATAATGTATGTTTTAAATATTATCTACATACATATTTAATCATATACTTCCTAGGTAATATTTATGGACAAGAAAATCAGAATTAAGTGACACAAAGGAAACTGTATTAAAGACCTCACTAAAAACCCATTAATATCAAGCACCTGTTTTTCACCCAGATAAGATGTCTCAAGGGAAAGAGGCACACTAGATTGATGCTGTGTGAAAGTTGTGATGGCAGCAGTGAGCTACACTTCCTGTAGCAGTTGTGATACAAGATACACTTAGGTTACCTCTTTAAAAAGGAAATATTGAGTGCTGTCAGTATGAATGCTCGCTATCTACCAAGCACTGCGCAAACAGTCATTTATCCTCCCAGAGTAACAACACTGGGAGGTTACCTCTTTTTGACAGATGGGGTACCAGGTTAAGTGATTTATTCAAGGCCACTCAGTGAGTGAGTGGTAGGTCTGGAATTAGAACTCTCAGCTCCTTAGTTTTGTATTTATTCCTCTCAACCACACTGCCTTACGAAAGAGAAGACACTCATGTCATGCAGTCAAGAGACATACAAACCCTAGGGCCTGATCCTGGAGCACTGACGTTAATGAGAGTAGTGGCAGGCCCTGAAAGATGAGATCATTTGGAGTTTGGAATAGCCAAGATGAAAGTAGTTATCACAAGAGAATAGCCAGGGAATGAGCTGATGGGAGCATGACAACTATTTCAGAATGGAATCTATAAATCCTCGTTAGCGGCACTTATTTCAAAGAAACTATTCCAATTTCACTTACCTGTCCCCAAGGCCCAAAATGTACCCAACCATTGACATCACAGCTAGTGAGCGGGTGTAATTAGTTCTTCTGTCAAACCACACCTGAAAAATAAGAGATGAAATGAAACAGTTCGGATTAAACTGGGTGTGCCTCAAACAAATTCAGAAAATGCATACAAGGCACAGGCACTGAAGCTGGTTAATTATGCTAATTCAATTTACATTTCACCATTTTAATTTCTCTAACAGTAAATTAAATCTTAGTCTTTCATCCATGAATTCTTTATCATCATCATACAAAATATATCATATGCAGCTCTTGGGAATCAAGGGAATAATCTTCATTCAGTTGTGTACCTATAAACAAAGACATGTATTTACATGCTGCGAACACTCCGTTCACAGAGAGGACAATATATTTAGCTGTCTGCAAGAGTCATTAGTAGTGACTGAAGGTGAATGTACCTCAGAGCTGGGACTTTTTAGCCACAGCAGTTTGGCAAGATCATCACCAGCAGTATTATTGACAGCGTGTTCAAACACCTCCACCTTCTGCATCAAAGTCAGGTGGTCGTAGTCTGGAGCCATCTAAAATAGAGAAATGTTGTTCAGCAGTCACCAAGTTTTTCATAACAATTCTGAAACAGCTGCAATATGAGGAATGTGTCAATCTCTACTAGTTTACAGAGTAAAACAACGAGAAAATGATTAAATTACCATTAATTGCTCTGCAGCACAAACCAATTCATTTTCAGCAAACTCAGCCAAAAGAACTCCTTTGAGATGCAATACCCCACGGTGTGGCCACAAGCATTCCAACAGCTACTTTTATTGTTAAAAAAGAGCTGAGAGAGAATTTTAGTTCTGGAGAAAGATTAAGTCTTCTGGGTTATGATACCCACTCTGTTTACTGACAGAACCAGTAGTACGAGCTTCCCTCTACTTCCCCCACCAATGTGCAATTTTCATATCTCATTAAATTTTGGGGCTCTGCTTATACTAGTAAATATCAGCTGCCGTGGCACTCTTTGTGATATGGACAGATCTGCTAGGAACCAGACTGATCTCTACCAACCTCATTTTAGCTGTAAGATGGTAAGAACTTGTGGTCACTATCAACATGGCAAGTGAGAGGTGAATAACTCCACAGCCTATCACTAATTTATGAGTGCTTTGGAATAGTCTAGCATTTTTATTTTATATTCGTGCACAGTTATTAAAGTAATTTTAATACGAAAAGGGATCAAAAGACAGGTAAATACATGGGAACAAGAGCCTGTCCCATTGCTCTCACTACTCAGAGGGCTATTGGAGATCGAACAGAACAGCGAATTGTGTGCCAGTCTTGCCCTTTACCCGCAGCATGATGCGATGTTCGATATTGAGAAGGATCTTTTTCTTTTCCCTGTAGTCTCGGATGAGCGCGTGCAGAGTGTCACAGTGGGGAACCCAGCCAATCAGGCCAGAGTTTGTAGACAGTGGAATAACCGCGTATCTCTGGATGCTAGGGAGAGAGAGAGGGGAAAAAAAAAAATCACAGCTCAAATTGCTGGACATTAGGAATTGGTGTATTTTCATGATGTTCAAAATCTACCGGTCTAGAGCAACCCACCACCTAAATCTGGGGAATGTGATGTATCCAATTCATTACTTTATCACCCAGTCTTTTTTCAAATTAACTGGAGAACAGTTCTTGATAAGAGTACTACTGTTTACTCTTAAGAATTATTTTAAGCAGTTTATGTTAAGCTCATTGAGAGCTCGCTTTCTGAAGCTTTGTGGTAAGTGACCCACAACATTCAATTAATTGCAGATGGCATTCTGCTTGATACGTGCTCACATGTGAAACACAAGGGTGCAGAACTACAGTCAGGGGCTACTTAAATTGAGCACCAGTGTGAGTATGCAGTGGCTATTTTAAAATCTTCTTGTCAAGAATCCACCATTTCACAAGATTATATGTACCTTCCAAAGTAGGATTATAAACTACATTACAATATCAACAAAACAGTCACTGGACTCTAGTAAGCCCACAAGATTATTAATGCTCTAAGGCTCCAGAGCCAATCACAGAAATGCCTTGAATTGCCATCATCTTGAAGATGAAGAAACTCCAACGAAAGGGTTTTATTTAAAACAAAAACAAACATAAAAAAGCCCCTCCTCCTTTCGACGTACATTATCTCCAGCTATGAGTTACATAAATGTTGCATTTTGTGTTCTGTGTTACTGGATTTTCCATTTCTTCATCAGCTAGCAGAAAGCGTAGTGGCGTTAGGTGCATCGGCATTAATGCATTAGAAGATCCTATATTTGCTCCAAATACCTGAGGTTTTTACGCAGAGATGTCGGGTCATTGGCCAGCAGAGTGTTGACTAGTCCAAAGAGCTGCATCACTCTTTCATCCTGGCGAAGGTCCTCATGGCCCTTCAGAAGGAATACAAACTCATGCCCATTGCTTCCTGTAAGAGAAGATACGGGGCGTAGTGAGGTGGAGTGCAATATCTTACTTGAACAATTAGATGAAGTCTGAATCACATTTAAACGGACAGAATGACAGCAAGATTCAGAATGTTGGATAGATATATTTTATAAACTTCTTTCTGAGGTTGGAAATTCACTTGTTAAGGAATAATGCAACAAAACAAGTCCTGATTTCTTGAATAAATGGTTGGTATTCATTAAAAAAAGGTCACCAAGACTCCATCCTTCAGAAGGAGATGCAATACTAAGATAAATAAGACAATAGGACACTGACATGACAAAATGCACAAAAGCTCTACTGCTTTCTTGCAGTTGTGAATTATGTTGTCACCTTTGGCATCTCTCTCCACACTCACTCACTCTCAAGCTCCCCGTCACTGTATTCAGGCCTTCATATACAATGTAAATCTAATCCTACTCCAGTCCTCCACTCGCTTTCTTGGTCTGCATACCCCTCTTCCTTTAGTTCCTTTTGCTCTTCCAAACTGTGTGTAGCCAAAGGAACAAACTGGTGGCCTAAACATCAGCCTTATAACATTACTCCCTGCAGCCATGGGTTTGACTCCTGTCAAAGTCGATATAGCCTTTCACTCTGCTGGGTTAAAGGAGTTGAATACAATGCATTTTACTAAATGTTTTTTCAGACAGAACATAAAAATCCAACGGCCTGTTTGTTCTGAACATAAAATCAAAGATATTATGCTGATTATATAATTTCCCTTCCTTTCCACTATTGCGTAGCATGCCATGGGCCAGTTGGCTGACAGCCTCCATCCCAAAGATGGCTACGGGTCAGTGTTACTTTAGCTATGTAGCTGAAGCACGCTGGGATGCAAGACACTCTATACAAGTATTTCCCTTATCCTCCAGTTCCATGCTTGCTTCTTGATGAGGCGCTAGGGAGAGAGTACATGTTGATATTTCCAGGAATAGGAAAGTAGGGCAATCTGAACAGCTGGCCTGTCCTGAAAATCATTTACAGAAAATGAAAAATCAGCTTTCTAAAGGGACTATAGTGGAAGGAAGACTTTCCTGAAAACGTATACAGTCTGAGCTAAACTCAACTTGCACGTCTCACCCATTAATGTCAATTTCCTGGGCCTCTGCTTGGACGTGATGACCTGCAGTGATGGTGCAATGGATTGAATGCGGATGATTGGCTGGTTGGGATCATATGTTCCTGGCACCGCTAATTCCAAATCCCGGCACATGAGGAGTTTGGGTGACACATACTGTAGTTCTAAGGAAGTGAGCTGCCAGCAAGAAACAAACAAACAAAACCAGAGTTTTATATACTTCTATGTGTCTATTTAATACCACTGAAATATTAAAAGAGTTGATTTTATGGAGGGCCTAGAACAGTTCACAGTCAACCATCAGTACTTCAGTTACTTGCAAAAAGCACCGCATAAGGTGCAAGCCAGCAGCAGGTATTTCTGGAATACCCTTGTTGAGTATTTTGGATAAACACATATGGGTTTTGACAGCTTACACTGTAAGACCCAGAACTGTACCTCTCCCCCCACCTGAGGCAGCTGCTTAGAGATCCGCCTGAACACATGGTAATAGAGATCCCAGGCCTGGGTGAGGTCCTTGACATTTCCTGATTTCATGTACTTCCTGCACCATTCCTGAGCCTCCATTAAGTCTCTGCCATATGCCTGGGGAGGAAGAAGAAAAATTAACCCTTACTACAGTGGAACAAATGAGGAGTAAATACTCATCACTTACAAAGAGCTTCATTTATGTAATTTCAAAATCCTGTACAATCACTAACTGTTCCCAAGGTTACAAGGCAAATCAGTGGCAGGACCAAGATTAGAACGCAGGTATTTCTGGCTGTGTTGACTCTATTAGACAATGCGGCCCCACACAGATTTCACCCCCCAAAGAAACCAGAAAAGGCAGAAATACCCTTTAATGGTGTAGCTGTGGGGCTAAAGCAACAGTCACAAGGTCAAATAAGCTGCTATGCTGACTAGGGAGGAGTCATCTCCATCACCTGCCCTGGTGACAGCATTGATGCTGACCATGAAGCAATGTGACCATGAAGTAGAGGAAATTACTTCAAAGGAGGAAGCATGTACTCTCATGGACTGCTTTGGTGGGTATATTTTACAAAGCCCACATAATGTCTGTTATACACTAGACTCCAAGTGCCATTTGTTTGATCAGATTATGCCCAGGTAGAATTAGAGTCCCCAAAGATCAAGAACCCGGAAATAAGTGTCATGGATAAGTGATGCTTGAAGCTAGTATAAACTATCTCAAGAGCCTCACCCTTAGCTCAATTGGTGGGATAACCCCCCACCTCTGTTTCAGACTCTAGAACTGGGTTTGAAGCATGTCCACTCCCTGAAGCACTCTTCATTCTGAACATGCTCCTCAATCTGACTGAAAGGATGCAAACAAACAGTGAGACTGTCAAAACTCCCCTCTGGGGCCTCAAACTGGGACTCTTTGGAGGTAGGCTTTATTGTACAGGACAGCAGTCACTCTGTCAAGCTTCCACAATGAAAAACCAGAGTTACAGGGGGAGAGAGAGAGAGAGAGAGAGAGAGAGAGAGAGAGAGAGAGAGAGAG